>NC_056533.1:12618264-12977396 GCF_910596095.1 Thunnus maccoyii | reverse complement strand
TTTTGCCTCTTTTTTGGCATATCTGTTGCCGGCACTTGTGTATGTATTGAGGTTTCAGTGGAGGCTGACTGGTGTCCTGCCTCTTCCTGTGTCTTTGTCACTGCATGTGTGAACACATGGTGCTCCCAACTAATGGTGTAATATATGCTGTGAGCTCAAACGCTGGACTCTCTGAAAGCACTGAAATCTGTTGAGGGTACAAGTCTGAGATTTGCAGGTTTTTGGTCTATTTGGTTGAGACACCATCACTGAGAAGTGAAGATCAGCTTTTTCTCTGTTTTTGCAACTCACCCAAGGCTGTGTGGATGGATGGCTCCCTGTCAAATTGTTAAATTGTTAAGCGTACAGTATTCAGGTCTGTGGCATTTGTGCGCAGATTGCCAGAGCAAGGCCTAAATGCAAGGAGACATCTTTTATAGCGTGACCTTCTCAATAGACACCCCCCCCACCCCCCACCCCCCTCTCTTCTCCTCCTCTCCTCCTCTCTCTCTCCCTCCATCTGCATTCCCAGTCTGTCCTTGTTTGTAACATTTCCCCACCCGGCGCCATGGGTGGTTTTGTTTATATGAGATGTATTTGAGCACCCCCTGCTTTCACAAACTGAAGAAGTGTCCATTGAGTACACACAGACACACACAGACATAACAAACAGGTAATGGATCTTTATGAAAAGACACACTTTTAGGAAAAATCTATTTCAAATTCTGACCAAAAAATTACTCTTATTATTATTATTACTATTATTTTTTGTGATTATTAACCACAAAATGGACATCGGGAACATACTTTTTTTTGTCATTTGATAATAACATGATGAAACAATGGAAGCTTGAACAAAGTCAAACAAAATCATTATCAGGAGAGTCTCAGACCACTACTCACCCTTGGGCAAGGTGATGGAGGTGGCAGGTGGTGGACACAGAGAACACTGGTAAAATAGGAAACAGAATAATTTCCTCTGAAAAGTGCACAGGGGGCAGAGCAGTGGACATGCTTTAGAGGAAATATTCTCCCTACACGACTTTGTAGGTGTTAAGATTACACATATCCAGTTAAATGTCCAGTGTCTAAAATATTTGTCATGTTTTTGTGTCAACTGTTGCATGTGCTTACATGAGTGTGTACTTTTTCCTCTTATTGCCAATTGGTGTTTTAGCCCGCTGAATAATTATATATTGTACCAAAGATGCATATCTTTTTTGGAGGTGTAAGTATTTTGGATTTTGGATTTCACTTATACACACCCTTCTTTCTGTTCCTTGTTTTTTCTGTATGATATCTAAACACCTGAGATACAATCTGATACTGATACATTATTCAGATATGAACATATAAAATGGGTAAAATTCTTCACTTTGAGATTTGTATGATTATTTATCCATGATTGGGTGGAGAAATCATTGATTACTGCTGTGACCAGTGTTCAAGTGTGTGCTACTTCCATCTGAATGCAGGTACAAAATACAAAAAGTAACTCTGCTTTATACAGCTGCAATATTAAAGCCTAGATAGGAAACTTGATGGGAAAATTGAATCAAAATCATGCTTCTTTTCACCACAAAGTCGCTGTTAGGTTACTGTTAAGAAAGGCCGAGCCTGAAGGGAGACAAAGTGAAATTGAATTGAAGTATCAATGGTGCCCGTTAGGCTTGTTGCTGTAATATCTTTACAGATGCACATTAACAGGGAGCCTCTTCCAGGCCTGGAGCTGATGTGAATGGTTGTAAGGGTCATACCAATAGTGTACATGTTTGGAAAGAAACATTTTTCCTTTAGCTGCTTATTGTTTCAACTTTTTTTCAACAGCATACCTCTGAGTTGTTTTACCTTGAGAAAAAATTGACTTACATTTCACTAGTTTTCCTAACTGGGGAAGACAAGGTCTGTGGGCGTCAATTGAGCCCATCTTAATCCTCCCCATTTCCCTGCTTCTCCTCTGTGAAGCTGATGAGATATAAGGTGTAATTCTCTTGTTACTAACCTCCATTTACCATCTGATTATTGACAAACAGAGGTCGATATACAGTAAGTCCAGGTTTATTCAACCTCAGTAGTCACATGGTGCTGGCTGGGGTGGTTGTAGCTCAGCTCAGCTAGAGCCAGACCAGTAACCAGTGGCCATTATTTATTTATGTATGTTTGAAGTTGTTGAGTTGGTTTGTCTGGATATGAGGGAGACAGCCAAAAAGAGATGGCTTGTATAACAAAGATGAGAATATACAATGAGAATATATAATTATTACAACAACTTTAAAGAAGGTAATATAACTAATTATAAAGGAATTGAATTTCTATTTTTTAATTTTCAATTTTTTTAATTTAAATTTAAAAAAATCAAATACATCATTATCTTCTCAAAGCATTTGGTTTGCCCACAGCCATGTCAGAATAATGCAATAATCTGCCATATAATATATGATGTATATTGGTAAATTGTCCCACATTAGAGTATGAGTATTATGACTGGTTTTCACAAGTAAAATGAGAGTGTTAGTAAATAGGTTATTTAACAATCATTAAACTTTCATTGTTGGATGACATCTATTTTTGAGAGAAATTTCTATTTAATTAACAATAGATGTCTGCAGTTGAAATAAACTGATTATTTTCATTCCTTCATACTGCACGCAGCAACACTCCTGATTGTAAGAAAGTTTAACATGCACAGTACTTGTTATTTTCAGTGGAACCAATATGACATGAACAAAACCATTCAATAATAATATAATATAATATAATATAATATAATATAATATAATATAATATAATATAATATAAATTGTAGCATGTAGCCATTGACCATTTAAGATAAATAAAAAATTGAATCCTAGTAAAGAAACACCTGATGTTACACTGGTGGTAATGCAATTTCAGTTAGAGCTTCCATCAGCTTCCAACTCTCACACTCAGCCTTGCTCTTGCTTGCTCTCTTACACACACACACACACACATGCACACACACACACACACACACACACACACACACACACACACACACACACACACACACACACTCACACACATATTCAAACTCACAGATGTGTCAGTGTCAGCAGAATACTGTTTTATAATCAATTTGGAATTGGGGGTGGAGTGGGTTGATGTTCCTTACAGCAAAGTAAATCCCAAAGTGACTGTTGCTCATATAGTGCAAGCGGGGCAATCAATTTCACCAGTATGACCACTGGAGAGCTGGTATCGTGAAAGGTATGAGCTAAGTTAGAGTTCATGCAGAGAGAGCGACAGTTTCCCTGTGTGATCACTCTGAGTCAGGTTCACTTAGTTCTCCATGTCCCCATGCTGAACTTTTGATGTCTTACTCTTTTTCTGCCTCGGTAAGGAACTATTGTTGAGACACTCATGGTCTGTGATTCCTTTTTTTCCATGATGGGGCTTTTAAATGAATTTTCAACGATGGCACCAAACATGAAAACCAGTTTCTTAATGCCAATTTAAGCCACCTTTAAAAATCCATGTCTCAGTTGTATTAAAAATCACTTTTCATCCTGTTCCCTAACGTGTTACTATAAAATGAAGTGGATTTGAAGGTGGAATAAATAAAGGATTATAGCTTTTACTTTGATTTACCTGGTTATTACCTGGTCTGTGAGAAAAAAAAATCATTATTACTACTGCATGGAGAGATTAACATTACATCAAGTTGTACAGTAATACTGGATTTATATGATGAATGAATAATGTCCATTCAAAAATGTGTTCTTGAACAAAGAGATGAGAGATTTGCATTGTTTAAGAGAAGAGACTAAAACAATGTTAGAAAATTACAAATACATCCAGGAAGAAAAGAAAAAGGTCAATTACCTCCTACGCATTACTGCATTTCAGAGCAGTATCCATGCTTTCCAGTAAAGTTATGCACTTTAACAGGACATGCCAATTTGATGTAGATTCATCAAAGTCATTTGTATTCCTTTGAGGTCTCTTAGTTTTATTGGCAATCTCATAAATGTGATTCTCTGAAAGTGTAGGCTGCTTTAATGGTGGGGGCATCAGGTTTTTAATCTGGCTTAAAAGCCCATTAAAAACCATGAATCAGTTGGCATGATAAGGAACTGAGGACATTGTCGCCTTTCCCCCTTTAAGAACTGTGTAATTACTTCTCTCATGTTTTATATAGATTAATGAGAACACAATTTTCTGGGAATCATTGGCGAGCTATATCTCATCCATAGAGATGAGGACAAATATCACCTTCGTTGGGTGAACTCATTGTGTCTCTTAAATCTTGTGACTCAAGAAAGTTATTTTTAGATTCTCTACTCTGTATAACTTATTGCAGTAAGTTTAACAAGTTTCAAGGACTTCAAAAAACTTGCTGCGGGCCCCACAAGGGCTAAAAGTTGATTCTCGAATGGGCAACAAACTGGGATCCAAAAGAAATTGTCCATCAGCTCCTGTGGTCTAAAGGCTCTATGTCTGTCTGCCCATGTTAATCAATGGAGGCTATGGTGGCTTCAATCATGAGCTCAAGGAGGTGGGCAAAGTTAAAGAGCTATGTAAGACCTGAAGATGATTGCTTGTGGGGCCCACTAGAAGCACGCCTTGGCCCAATCGTTATTTATATTCTCACATCTATGGAGCCTATGTGGGGTTGGAGGATGGGCCCTATAGCCCACCATGGCAATCCACATGGTTAGACACACATGGGGGCTCTATGGGGCTGGACAGTTTCTTTTGGTGACTCAAATTGGACCGAAATGCCAAAACATCACTGACCTATATGAGACCCTCATATTTTCTGTGACAGTAGATGTCCTTGGAAACATTCGCACCACAAGATTCTTCCACAAGATATACCTGAAATTGGGTGTTGAACAAGTGGCAACTACCACGTCTTGAGGCTGAAGCCAGTGCGGAAGTACCTTAAAGTGCATTGCCACCGATGGCCGCTAGATGCTCCATGACTCCCATTCAAAAAACTTTTCTCTAGAAATATTAAGTCAATCATTTTTTCAAACAACTCATTATGGCTAAATTCGGGCCCTCTAATAAGTGTGCTAGTGGTCATTTTGGGAATTATTGCTCCGTTAGTAAGATTTAAAGACGTAATAGTAGGCTTTGATGTCTACTGTGTGGGCATTGATTGACAGCTGTGATTGACACTTGCTACTTGATACCTGCCATGTTAGGAGTGACTGCCATGTAGCTAAGTTAGCTAAGTAGCGAAGTTAGCCCAAGTGTGCATCACTCAGTGTTCCCAGTAAGCCAAGGTTCATTTTGGTCCAAGGTAGGGGGGCGTGTTTCCAGAGCATGAAAGGCAACACCCACACTCCTTATTTGGAAGGTCCTGGCTCCAAACGGAAAAGATGGAGCCAACTATAAGTTGCACCTCTGGACTTCGAACTGGCTCCAATGCACACCAATGGGAGACGTCACACTATGTCCATTTTTATATACAGTCTATGGTGTTGAATCAAACTTAATCGAACCAAGTATAAGTTGAATTAGGGGTGGGCAATATGGCAGAAATATCATATCACAATTTTTTTCAGGCAAGATCGCGATCCATGATCATATGACGATTCTTTTTCATGTTGGTTTTTAAGACTATTTAGCAAGTTACTGAACAGTACTCAAGATTCAAGATTCATATCTATCACATAAACTCAAATAAAATTACATTAAAACACAAACAATTCCATAAATAAATAAGAGCAGGTGTGAAAAGCTGCATTAAAAAGTAGGCAGTCTGTTTGGGCTTGTTTAAAATGGATACTGGAGTGGGAAACCAAACCAACAATATGACCAACCTAATTTCACAGCTGAAAAGCAAACAACTGATGTTGTGTAGAAGCATTAGTGTGTTGTTTCAGATAACTAGCAGGATGTACACCATTAAAAAAAGGCACCAACACAGTACACCAGAGCTGACATCACACTGGCTTGCGGCGTGACAGAAGTTAGTGTTACCAGTTAGCAGGCGAGCTAACCGCATTTACCTGCAGCCCAGCTGTCACTTTAACGTGATGTGCAGCAGGTGAGTGGCCTAGTGGGACATTAAAACTGCTGTAGATTTCACCAGCTGATTAGAGATGTGGTACGAGGTGCTCGCCATGTCGGTGCTATTACCTGTTAGCCTCCTGCTTGCAGACTGTGCTCCATCATGGAGCTGAGCTGATACAATGTGCACTCTAGCACAATACTAATGATTTCTCTGTAAAGGCAGATTGTGGAGACATCGTTCATGATCTCATACCGTCATATCGCACACCCCTAAAAATCGCTACTCTGTCTTTCAGTCAGTCATAGAAAACAGTGAAAGAAAAGAACATTTAATAATGTGAAAATGTTGCAGATTACTGTTTTACATTGTCCCTTCTCCCTTATTTTGATATAATTATTTCCTAATTATACCGTTAATGACTGAGGTAAATGTGTCAAGATCAATAAGTAGGATTCATAGCTTTTACCTAAATCGAATCTGTTTTATTTACCCAGAGAATTGGAATATTTATGTACTCCAAAGCAGCCACCTGTCTCTCGGTTCCTAGACTACACTGCTACTCAACCTTTTCAGAGCTGTTGTAAAACATGCAAATCCATGCCAGCAAGCCAAAGCACACCTGTTGAAATCCACTGGTCTGGCCAAAATCCGCCTCTTCAAAGCACCCACAGAAAAATTCAGACACTTCTTTAATTCAGCAGCCTCCATGCTCAGTGCACTGCTCGGGCCCACGCACACCTGTTCATAGTGCCGTTCTCCTCTCCTGTCATCTAATTTGTGATTCATATCAAATGGATGCATTTCTAATGTACAAACTGTTAGCTTGCTTTTTGACTCTGGATATTATCTGGATATGTTCCACAACCTGAAAATGATGACAGTGATCCATGTGTGTGTGTGTGCTGTACTGAGAGAGACTTTGATTGTCCCTTGCTCTATACAGTTATTAATGAGGCACTACAGTCATCTTTTATACCATCTGTTTCCTCAGTACTGATGGAGCTGTGTTCAGTCATTCCTCTATGTCAAACCTCACAGCTCCACACAGCTCTCTTGCCTCCTATAGAACACTGTGTTGTCACATAAAACCACAACCTCCATCATCAGCTCTGGTCCAGAGTGTTTGTCACATTCGTTTCTGTCATATACCTTCTTCCCAACTCCATTTATTTCAAATCTTCAGTAACCCTTTACATTGCAGTACACAAAATTTGTAGTAGTTACCAAACATAACACACACAAATGTAGTTTCAGATTTTTTCAGGGTCATTATAATACAATAGTCACATGCCATATATCTATTGAAAGACTCTGGTGAGAAATGCATATAGACCATAGACTGTATAAAAATATGGACGTAGTCACCGTGACATCACCCGTTGGTTTCTGAAGAGCGGCTTTGAAGCTCAAAGGGAGTCGCTCTGGCCGTCTCCATCTTGGCAGTCCGTGATGCTGCCTAACTCCCAGCCAATCGAAAATGGGCAAAGAGGTGGGCCAAATGGCTGAAACAAGCCACCTAGCGGCCGGCGGACCTGTCACTCAAAGCAGCCATGTCCTTCATTATGCATAACTTTACAACTTAATAAAGTAGGCAGTCTGTTTGGGCTTGTTTAAAATGGATACTGGAGTGGAAAACCAAACCAACAATACGACTTAATAAAATTTAAACAAGTGAGTTATAAAAAAAGTCACCCCCCGTACAGTTGTCATGAAAGGGTAAATTAGCTATAGAGACCAAAACTGTTGTTTGTACCAGGCTGTTAACATGTTTATTTCTGCTGTAAAATTGGGCATTTTAACATGGGGGTCTATGGGGATTGACTCGCTTTTGGAGCCAGCCTCAAGTGGCCATTCAAGGAACTGCAGTTTTTGGCACTTCCACATTGGCCTCATTTTACAGCCCCAGAGGTTGCCACTTGATATAGACGCACTGGACCATAAACACTCCGCTTTGTGGTGACATGCTGGGTGATGTACTGAGAGTTGGGTGGTGATTGATTTTGCCTTGTCCGCTTTTAACATGGCGGCTGGGTTACGAACTTTCTCATATTACAGCTAAACAGTACACTAAACAGTAACTTGGCATCCGTCAACAGATCCAGCATGTCTTCACCTTTACTGGTGGCTGTAATTATGCATTCTAAAATTAGCCAAAAATGCATCATGGCTAATATGAGATTTCAGTAGACTGATGCGGCGCGCAGGCTGGATGCGATGATGTATGTCAAGTTGATGGATTCTATTCATTTTCTATGTAGAGCAGGAGATGCAGCCATATGGTACATGATGGATACGGCACGGCGAGTTGACAGACTGCTCACCGAATCTGTATTTGCATAAACATAACTCGACATCAACTTTATGCAAAGGCCTATTTCTTGCCTCAGATGTTTTCAGAAACATATTTTAGCGTACTGTTTAGCTGTAAAATGAGCAAGTTTTTGACCAGGCCGTCATTTTCTCCTGCTTGAAAATGGAAGAGCCAAAACTAAGCACCACCCAACTCACAGTATATCTGTCCAACCAACTGCAGTGTTTCCATGGTAAGCTACATCATTTCTTTGGAGAGAAAAAAAAAAAATCATGATCATGGAGGAAACAGCACCGCCCACCAGCTGGAGCATTTAGTGGTCCATTGCGTCCAGATGCATCCTCACTGTCTTTTACATTTTACATTTCTTGTTGGTACGCACCACCTAAACACAACTATACCAGATGATTGCTCAAGCCTCATATTAGCTTCGACTGAACTTTAGCATGCATTTTTGCAGTGAGGACGGTGGATTCTGTGCCCTATTTCTTACAGTGTAGGTGTAGGACGGGATCTCTTCATAGCCAGGATGGAGAAGAGGATTGATTACAGCAACAAATAACTCTCACACATAGAATATATGACATATGAGTATTGCATTAAACAAATAACAAACTTGACAAAATCCAAACCTATTGCTAACAGTTCCTGAACTAGAACTATAATATAGTAGATAATGATTAGTTGAGAACAATGAGATACCATGTTATGGAAACATTATGTAACAATTCTAAATATTTGTTAATCATTTATTGATTCCTGTTTAACTCTGACGTTCTCTAACTTCATACATTTCTAAGTAGGTATTTGCTTCATTACTTGATGATGATTACCATTAATTACCATTTTTGTGTTCCCTGAGGTAAAGTAAAACATCAGTGTATCAAACCGATCAGCAGCAACTGAGAAGCTATAATTAATTATTTTATGACAAATGGGAGACAACAAAATACTTGAAAAGATTGTGATCAATCAAATGTCCATTAATACCTCTTCCGATCAATTTCATTTTCTTTCCAATCACTCTCTTCTCCCTTTCCATTTTTCTCTTTTCCATCCTTTCTCTTCCTGCCTTTCTGTCTGTATTTATCACATCTCTTTCAGCTCACTCCTCTGTCTTCCTGTCTTCCTCTTTTTATCTCTTTGTTGTCCCTCCTGTGTTATCATGCAGTACTAAAGCCTCACTGATGTGAAGTGACAAGTGAAATATAGCTAATTGGAGGGTCTGGCATTACCTAATCCCATCTGACAAAAAATCCATTTCCTCTCTCCGTATATGTAACATTCATCAACTCAGAAACAAACCTGTTGCTTGAGGTATGTAAAGATCAATTGTAAATGAGTCATGAGCTTCCTATTTCAAAAGAGGGATGACAGTATATTTCCTACAGTGTTTTTGAGGCTCAGACCACATTGGTCTTGACTGTGTGATTCATGGCCAAGAGCAGGTTTTTATTGATGTGGGGTGAAAATGAAGCATTTCATTTGTAGATATACAGAAATTATTGACTCCCTGTACGTCTTCAACATTTTGTCATGTTGCAAAGACAATGGAAACTTGAGAGAGAAAAAGATGGTCCATTCTGTTTGGGTAAGGTAGAGCAGCTTCCTTAAAGGTGCCCTGAAGAGTTTTCTTGTAAACAAACAAATTTTCTTTACTCACCAGAACACATTGTATGTATCTACAAAGCATAACAGACGTCTGAATGCATTTCCTTCCTCAGGCAAATTTGTAAGGCCTATTATCTGATTTTACCGTCACCTGTAGATCAGTGCAATTTTCTTTTCCCCACCTTTATTTAACCAGGTAAAAAGTCTTATTGAGAATAAAATCTATTTTTCAAGAGAGATTTGGAATAGTGTGAAACCACTGGCAGAAATGTGTATTGCATTGTTGCTGTGCTGCCGTTGGTGCATTTACATGCACGTTTACGAGAACAAAACAGGGATCCATTCATAAAACATTGCTCCAAAGTGGTACAAGTGGTCATAAATTCCACAGGGTACCTTTAGAAGCAATAACAGGCAATAGCTTAAACTATCAAGGGCACGATTTAAATAAGCAAAAATCAGCAAAAAAAGCACATAAAGATTTTTAGGTGCTACATAAAATGGACTAAAACTACCAAAATAACATTTCATATAAAAATCAAAGAGAAAAGAGTTGAAACCATCAGTTCTGAAAGAAAATAGTCAACAACTTAATATTTATGTGCAAAGGTAGTGATCATCACTTCACTAATGTTTTTGCAGTGAGTTAGCCCTCCATTATACAGAGACAGCAGACCTACACTCAGTTTATTACTCAGTGTCAGTCAGCATTCTGATCTTTACCTTTAATCGTGAACTTTGGGTGGAGAGAATGAGAGCGAAATTGCAGATCTGCATTCAGCAAGACAAGAGAGACGGGGGCACAATAATCAGTGAGAGGTGAGGAAGCTTGTTGAGGTGATTGCTCTCAAGGCGGTCAACTGAGATAATCAGTAAGAAAATGTGTGATTGGATGCCTTAATCTAAAATTGATTGAACAGGGATTTTATTTGTCAAAAACCTGAAGTTATCTGGTTCTAAAAGCAATTAAATACATAAATAAATAGGAATTGCGGCAAATACATGAATCTGGAATCTGTGGATGGGTTGAGTGTTGTGTTGTAATTCAAAATGTTTTAACAGACCCCATATGCTGCTGAACGTTTCTTTCTGTCAGGCTGTTGGTATTGTACAGTACATCAGTCCACATGATGTATCCTGTCCATGCAACTCTTACTGCCTGATGTCAAAAATCTGAACTGATCCCTTTAACATATACATGTTTACCCCTTTCACCTCAACTTTCAAGATAATTCCCTTTAGACTGATGGTAAATTTCATTCTTGTAATCAGCTTCCAAGCTCCTCTTAGTATGTCATTTTGTCATCCACCGCTGTATAATCCTTCTATCTCAGCAGACCGGGCCAGGGCAGTGAATTAATAATACTCTCCGAGGGCTGCGGCTCAAACCTCTCTCAAAAATGAGGTCTGACAAAGTCTCCGCTCTAATTGTATAAGCATTGCCACTTTTTGTCCGCTCCCAGGCACATCAGTGGAAGTGATGCTTGCAAGAGCTGCCCTCTTGGCCTTGGCGCTGCTGTCATATCTCTGCCCTGCCGGCTACCCCCTCGGCGGGAAATCAAATACACTTAATGGAGTAGAGGAAACATTACAGCTGTAATCGAACCTGGAACGAGATAAGAGTGTCACCAATCACCACCTTCCTGCATATCGTTGCTGTGGTGGAAAAACCTTTTACTGTAACTCCAGTGTCAGCAGTCCTCATGATTTCACTTGAATGGAAGGATGACACGGTGCTTCATGAGCTCAATGTATTCTACAACCTTCGGGTACATGAAACCTATTTGAAACTCATAATAGAATTTCACCAATGCACAGCAGGCAATCCTTTTGAAAAATACAAAGATTTAATATTCATGCTACAATATAGAAAAGTTTGAATAGGTGGAAAATGTGAAGTAAAATGTCCTCGCCTTATACAGCCTTTGTATTCTTGTGTTTTTTTCTGTTCGTGCAACACACGTCCATCTACTGATGGCCTAAACAGCTCCTGGTGGGCTACAGAGTGTACGACCAGTGGATCAAGTTCTCCCTTTGATTAAGGTCAGTGTTCCTGAGAGCAGAGGCTTAGCAGTGCTTGCCTCACCACAGTCCAGCTCCTGTTTCAGGGGAAGACCTCAGAGGGCAACCTCAAGGTGAAAGACATGATAAGTGTTGGGGAGTACTGGAGGACCGATACCGTGTCCACATTAAAGATGTGGATTATTTCTGTTGAGTGAAAACAATGAGAGATGCTGACAGAGTTTTAACATAAAGTTACCAAGAGAAGAAATGTTTTGAATTACAGTAGTTCAGGGTTTGGATCTTAGAGCTGTTTTCAAAACAAGAGGTCGTCTTTTCTTCATGTAATATTAGATATTAGCAGAACTGAGTATTGGTAAGGAGTCAGTTGAAAATGTGGTAGTTATATATTTATTTCCTTTATTGTATTTGACCAAACAATAGTCTTCTCTCTTTCTGTGATCTTAATTCTGTTTTTTTTAGTTAGGAGTCTTTTTGTCAAGACACTTTATCAATTTGTTGTGACACTCAATACTGTCAAGGTTTAATCCCTCATCTGTGATGGAGAGTGGCGTATGGGTCAAAATCAATATAGCTAACGGAGTAAACCATAAGGAGTTCAGGTATCCGGATGACATAGAGGTGCCCAGAATCATGCATTGCTTCCTATATTCAAATTCAGGAACAAAATCTTTAGTAGGTTCTTCTGTCTAAGGTTCTTTTCATATCATCCCAATCTCTATTGAATAATTTTATGGTAAATATTGTGAACATACATCACATACTCTTTTGGTTTTGCTCTGCAGAATGTATTTCAACATATTACTCTTTCATATTTCTTTCATCACTTATCTGTGATACATTGTTTCAGTTTTATGTTAAGATATTGTTTCTAAAAATATCTTCTTATTATTATTATCATCATTAGTAGTAGTAGTAGTAGAAGGAGGAGGAGGAGGAGGAGGAGGAGGAGGACGACGACGAGGACAAGATCGAGGAGGAGGAGGAGGAGGAGGAGGAGGAGCACAAGAGGAAGGGGGATTGTACTTATCAAATTGCCTTTACAATCTAATAATGTAATAACCTCATAGCACGATATTTTGCATTAAGTAATTGCACAAACAGTAGTTACCAGTTAGATATTCAGTTCAGTTTTATTAAATTTCCCCTAAAATAATGATGTTATCAGTTATTTCCATGTATATTCTGAAACCAACTACAGGTAACTGGAGAAAATGAACAGGATAGAAATTAGAGTATTTGGAACTATTCCATTTCGGACCCAAAGAAAGGTGGCAAATCCCTGTTAAAAGTGGACCTACTTTGTGCAAACGGAGTAAAATAAGTATCACTTGAAACATAATAGATACACTACACTTTTAAGTATATAGTTGAGTTGACAAAAATTGGAGAATCAGCATTGTCTTATCCACAATGTGACAAGTCAAGCGCATAACCGAAGTGAATATTCCTAAAATATCTCTGACAAATAAATACTGATGAACTATTTAAACTGAAAATTTAGATGGAAATGTGACTTAAACACAGAGCCCCAAATTACTGCCACACATCTGTATCACAGCCCAACGCTCCACCTTGTAGTTCACTCCTCCTTTGTTCAAACTGTCAGACCAACTCTCCGTGTCACACTCAAACAGGCAATACAGTCTAGAACCAACAGCCTTCTCTCCTCATCATGGCGATACAGTAATACATTAACAATAAATAATGAAGAAATTCATCAGAAGAGACTTTGCATATAGATAGCCTACTTAAGCCGGAAGCGACCATTAACATAGCATGCGGGGAGTGGTGGATAATTAGAGTGGCTCTCCTTCTTTCCTTTTCCTTTCTGTGACTAATAGAGAGGCCATGGTGACAGAAGGAGGACACGGTGCACACATCTCACTATCACCAAACTCTCAAAGAGGGGGGACCTCTGAAAGACTGCAGACCTGCACATTCAATTAATCAGCTCTTTAAAGCTAGATAGAGCAGTCAGTAGCACACAACAAAAAGAAAGATTTTAAAAAGAGGAAAACGTTTCTTAAGTACACATTTACTACTTAATGGATCTTATCTTTTTTATTAGGTGATTTGATCACTGTGAGTGCCAAAGTGTGCCTTTTTTACTTTATTCAACCAGAATATGTCTATACCTAGGGCTCTATGCCATCATTTAAACCAGTACCCGTTTTGCCAGACTCGGGTTCCCTTGTGGTAGGTCCAAGTGCCTCTGTGGTTTGCTTCAATGTGACTCTGGTTTTACTTTAAGGCAAAAAAATTGCCTTAATCCTAAACCTGCATGTATAAAAGTTATAGAAGGGTGATTAGACAGTAGCTGTGACAGTTTTGTGTCCACCCATGGGCTCCTGTAGTTGAGGCCCACAAATCTTAACCCAATAGATGAAGTGCTTATCCCTGCTAGATCCCTGCTAGCACTCACCTAATTATACAAATCTCTGGGAACAGGTCATTAAATACAGGATATATTAAATATCATCAGGATTTAGGCCCCATTCATCAAACAACCTGTCTTTACTCCCTTCGGCAGGATGAAACTCATGCACATCAATCAGAGCAGGATGTGTGTGCAGGACTGCTATTTATACATGGCAGGTGGAAGGGAGGAGAGTATGTTGGTGAGTTGGACTGAGTTCCAGATGGTGGTGTAGACTGAAAACATTGCCTATTGTGTAATTAATATTGGTGGCATGATAGTATTTTTTAAATATGCGTGCTACTGTTTCCCTAATAACTTTTCCAATCTGTTGTTTCCTGCTGTTAAAATCTTCTCATTGGCATTAGCAACCTCAGTTGTTATGGAAATATTGGCTTGTTAGAGATGTTACAGTAATGCCCTAAAACCTTATGTTTTAACACTTACTCCTGCTAACATATGCCTCTCATTCTTTTTCTTGCATTTCCTGTAACACATATAAAAAAAACTAATAACTAATAGCTAATGCAGCATGGCCTAAATTTGGATGACACTGCAAATTAAGGAATGCAATACATGCCAAAAATCTGCTGAGGTCAGGCTTGGACTGGTAATCTGGCAACTCTGGCAAATGCCAGATGGGCTGGCCCACCTAGTGGGTCGCAAGGCCAGCAATGTGTGAAAAAACAAGACTAGGTCTGGACTAGGTCAAAACCTAGTATATGGCTAGACCGTGTATGAAACACTAGAGGGCATTTAATTTGAAACAAAGGCTTTTAATTTGAAACAGGATACTGGCAGTGGCGGCATTTGGCTGACCAATGGTGTAACTTCATCTCTCAGTCAGTCACTCAGTCAGGGACATTCGTGGTTATAGAGCTGGCCTGCTGCGGTACAGCCAAAAATTGTGGGAAAAAAAAATCGACCTGTCTGATGTGGCCCACTTGATCTTGGAACAGCCCAGCTGACTGGGGGTCCCAATTGTCAATAGGCTACCTATACTGTAAGGCAGGTGCAGGAAGTGCTACCATCGTCCTCCCCTTGCCCCTTCAAGTGGATGTGTCCATGTAATGTCAGTGGTCAAGCGGGAAATAATGAAATCAAGACGGAAAGAGTGGGAAAAAAAAGTTATAAGTTCAAATTGAAAATAACACTAGTCTATACAAATTGATAAACATCTCAAAAAGTGAAAAGGTGGAGCAAAAAAGGTCTGACAGAAAAAAAAATCTCAAGGCTGATGCTGTAAAATATTTTAAGTTAACACATTTGTTCAAAAATACCAATGCCACTGCCACGCAAAATCCTGTTAGCATGCATAGCTGCAGTGATAACATTTACAGTCCACTGCCAAATGAAGAGGAGGGGGAAAGAGTCTGGACAGATGAGAAGGCTGATTCCAGTGGAGAGCAGGTGCAAGAAGAGGAGGCCGATGTCGAGGACGAGCGAAAGGTGCACTGACCCTCTCCGTTACACAAGTGGCACGTGAGCGCAGCTTTTCAACTATAAAATTCATCAAGAATAGATTATGGAGCACTACTTGGCGGCTGTGGCTCAGGAGGTCAGCGTTTTGATCCCCA
Source organism: Thunnus maccoyii (assembly GCF_910596095.1). Taxonomy (NCBI): domain Eukaryota; kingdom Metazoa; phylum Chordata; class Actinopteri; order Scombriformes; family Scombridae; genus Thunnus; species Thunnus maccoyii. Next base: position 12,961,491 of record NC_056533.1, on the reverse strand, counting down.
GCTCCTCCAGTCCACATGTCAAAGTGTCCTTGGGCAAGATACTGAAACCCAAATTGCTCTGTGACTGTGTGTGTGAATGGGTGAGTGAGCATTACAAACAATGTAAAGTGCTATATCACTCCTGATGAGCAGGTTGGCACCCTGCATGGCAGCCTCTGCCATCAGTGTATGAATGTGTGTGTGAATGGGTGAATGTTGGCATGTGTTGTAGAGCACTTTGAGTGGACGGTAGCCTGGAAAAGAGCTATATATATATATATATATATATATATATATATATATATATATATATATCTTATGGCTTTGAACACGGATGGAATAATCTTATGAGGCGTCCTCTCACCACCTAAGGTAGGACATATTATTCTATTCTATTTGCTGCTTAACGCCGCTGTGCTATGCTGTTTTTTTGAATGATGTCAAGGCCAGAATGTTATTATGGCTCAGCTGATTAGTCACTCTGGGTCCGCTCCAATAGGGTGCAGGCATGCTGCCTATCACAGCCTGACAAAAGCAGTGAATTAATGTTTAAATAGTGTCAGTAGCATGAAATCCTGACTGTTAAGCCTGATGTGTGAATTGCATCAGATCAGCTGCGAACACAATGTCAGATGATTGACTATAAATAGAGCGCTGTTAATTAATGTCCAATTTCAGACACATTTCCAGATCATCACAGGAAAGCTTTTGTCCGGTGTGAAAATTAAGTTTTGGCTATTTTGTTTCATGATGACAGCATTGCATTTTGTCATAAACTATATTCATTTATTTGTGAAGTTACCCATTGTAGCATAAGTGCCCCGAGAGCTGGGTTGCCCATATCAATTGTCAAATGAATAAAATCCTAAGTGCACCTCTTGGGTTGCCAACTTTTGCTCTAGACCATTTCTTAGCTATTCATTTATTTATTACATTATTTTATGAAACCCTGTACATACACCTGTTGTTAGGGTGCCATCTATTGCTTAGCCTATATATTATAAATAGCCTGATATTGCTTTATGCAACACATAAGTGCTTGTGTTGGGGAAAAATGGGGCTGGACCAGATGAAAATTGCCAATTTTGTTCCCAGTCCGACCCTGGCTAAGGCATTGTTATTATGATTCATGCAAACTTCCTTAAGGGCACCACCTGCAGAGCCAAGTGATATTTAAACAGCTGGAGATACCACCAATATTATATCACAACAATATTTCATAAATTTGGATGACAGTTTGCCAAATAACACATTTTCCCATGATTCCCGTTACCACGAAAACCTTCAGGTGTTCTTTGCCTGTGCCTAAAATGCTGTGCCTACATTTCCTTCCTGGCGTTTAGACTTGAACCAGGACTAAAATCAATGTATATATATATTTTTTTATTTATTTTTACTTTTTCATGACACTTACACCATTTCTTCACTTCAAGACAGGAACATCCTTCAGCAGTTCATCTCTTGACGTTGCTGCCATAGCATGAGTAGTATGTTAGTGGTGCAGCACAGTGATCTGAAAAGTGTCATGTCAGGAACCTGAGAATTGATTCAAAGACGTGACAGAGCCTGCGTTATAAGTCATGTGCGTGACTGCTCTCTAAAGGTCTGCTCAAGGCTGCCTGTCATGCATGCCAGGGTGAGAGTGAGACGTCAGGCTGTGAAAATAACACATTAAAAAACAAAAATAATCTACATCTATGCATCCTGTACTGACATGACATGACAATGCTAGGTAAGTGTTCATTCATCACATTAATGTATGCGAATATGTGTGTGTGTGTGTGTGTGTGTACATGTCTCCTTTATTTATCATATGTGGCATACAAATTTGATCTGAGGTTGATGGAAATACGTTACAATATTGAGGGTGAAAGTTGATTCTTGACCTTGCAAACAGCAGTTAAAATCATAACTCATCATCAAATTGTTGGCTTTTTCAGAAGCTTTCAAACACATATATCTCACAGTCTTTCTCAACAGATCCTTGGTTGTCATGGAAATAGCTCAAATGTTATTATGGGACCTGATTTAGGTCAAGTTATATCAGGTGAGAGAGATGGTAACCAGTCTGTTCAATGATGGTCTGAAAATAATAAAGCCAAGTACAAATACCTCAAAACTATATGTAAGTATAGTACTTGAGTAAATGTATTTCCAACACTGGTGCTTCCAACTACACTAATTACCTTTAAAACAGTTCTACTATCTCTCTCTCTCAATCTGTCTCTCTGTCTCTCCATTTGTCTGACAGCACAACTATTGGTTAGAAGGAATTGATTCATTCTTGCTAAAATAATCATTATCTCAGGTCTCGGAGACATAACGAAAACCCAGCCACGTATACCTGAAACCACCAGGTTTCAGTCCAGTAGTTGTGCTTGGGAGGAGGAGCAGAGGTTCCAGCTGGGGAGGATGTCCTTGATGTTTCTCTTGTTGAGGAGAAGACAGGAGAAAGAAGAGAAGGTGGCAAGATTGTCAGCGGTGTTCATCCCCCCCCACTCCAGAGTTGAGGACGGATGACTGCAACACTCCCCTCGCAGCTGGCCTCTGATAAGCCCTCTTTTCGAGGCCCAAGGTGGAGGGCCTTCTTAATGGAATTGCTCTCATCCGGGTAACAGTGTTCTATCGACTGCTCTCACCAGAGAAAGAGGACCCCCTTTGTGAACCGAATGAACTGGGAGATTGATGAGGCTCGGCTGTGTGAAATCAGCCCAGCCCCATCTCCTATCCAGCCCGAGGGCTCCGAAGGACGTCTATTTAGGAGATATAATTCATATGTATGTGAAAATGAAATGCCTTTACTGGGTTGCTGGGAAAGCAATGTAATGCCAAAATATTTCACAGTCTAGTGAAACAGCCTGGAGATTCTCTGTGTACTTGGCGACAGAAAACACATCATCATGTATGTCTGTATCTCTATGTTGTGGGACTACTGCATTAACAACCTCTAAAAATATAAAGATAACAGACAGCAGAAGAATAGAAAAAGATGAAACATGTTTATGTAACAGTATAATAATAATGGCACTACATGACCCATTTTTTGAGAGAAATGTTTCAGGAGTTTATTGATACACTGTCAAAGCGATGTTTTCTCCTAAATGTAGATTGTGCAAAGGTACAAAAACAGAAGAGTCCTTTATCTGCAGGTAGCAGTGGCTGTCTAACATTCTGTAATACAACAGGTATACTCCGAGAGTTCAAGAGGCAGACGACAGGCTGATAAGATGCTTATCACCGCTGAGGCTGTACAGCCTTATCTGTCTTACAGAGGCTCTTACCTTTGGCTTTCACACAGCCAAACAAAGATCCTTTCTCAACGGGAATTTCAGCTGTGTGTAGAAGAAACAATTTGTTTTCAAGATGTCAGTTTTCTGTAACCTTGCTGGAAACTGCCTTTACCACTGTTGTTACTTCATATTCCACTTAGAAAAGGTGGGGATATACTTTATATTATAGTAAACAAATTGTTAATTGCTATAAATTGTTGATTTTAGGTCAGAAGTGGCAGTCTTTTATTGTAGCTCAATTTATATCTGTAGTCATATCTGGAGGAGGCTGTTTCCATATTCCTGATCATAATTAACAGTATTAATCTTGAAGATGCACTGTACTTTGTGCCAATAGCAATTCAAATATTACTGCATGGCAAAAAGCCCATTTTGTTAATGCAATTGTCCCTGTGTAATGGAGAGTTCTTTGTCTTTTCTGTTCGCCCCCTGTCTTTTCCATTGCGGTGTAGCCATTCAGCCAATGTAGAAATCCCATTTATCAAGTCTGTGAGTGCCCTCATGTCTGATCATCTGTCACTGGCTTCCTGACGTCTCAGACATCCCTCCTGCTGCTTCTCAAAATAGAGCAGGAGATTAGGAAGAAGGGAGCATTTTAGCCAAGTTCCAGGAGGTCCTTCATCCCCTTCACCCCCCTCCCTCATTCTCCACCTCTTCCAACCCCACCCCTCCTTTAAACATCTTCTCCACCCTTCCTTCCCCTCCTCCTCCCCATTTCCTTCAGCATCTTCATCTGATGGAGCCATCAAGGGAAATCATTGTCCAGAAGACGCACTATGTGCTTCAGGGGGACTTAGAGTGTGGTGTTCTTGGTGTTCCATCAAAGACATTCATTAATGTGTTATATTTTTCATCACAAAGTTCATAATGCAGACAATAAACTTTGCCATAGAACATTAATCAACTAATGCTGCTCATAGACAAATAGCAAAATGTCATAGCAGGAAAAACACATGTGTAATTAATAATATCAACACCTGGCTCTGTTCTAAGCCATCTCAGTGACCTCTGTGTATCTTAATTGTTTTGTTTTTGTGAAGAACAGTAGTGTATTATGATGCATCCACGTCCATACAGGACTGCCTCTCCAGTATAACCACTAGCAGTGTGAAAGGCAGACATGGGGGAGTTGCATCAATCTCAGAGGGCATCAGCTTTGGCACCACCTGAACAGGTGTTTTTAATTACATCGTTACTCAACTAGGCTGGCACAGGATGCATTCTGTGGATTTTTTGTTTGGTCATTAGAAGAGAAAAAGCTGCCGGGGTCAGAAGTGACATGCTGAAAATGCCATCAAAGTGCTGCACACGGTTCCTTTCTGTTTTATGTAGTAGCAGTTTCCTACTTTATTCATTTGTTAATTGTCAATGTTCAGTTATTTTACAGCTTAAAAAGATCATCACTCCATGTTGCATCAAACACATTTATTCAAAGAGGAAACCATAACATACAGGAAAACAGTTGATTATTTAAATAAATGTCTAAAGAACAAGCTGTGTTGAACAAGTGTTTTGAATTACTCATTTGATAATTTGGTGATCCCACCAAAAATTGCAAATGGATAAAATGCACAACAGTTATAGACTAATGCTAAGCAATGTGAATAAACTCTTTCATCAGATTCTTAAACCAATACAAACATATAGATTCACCAAAAATAATGGATTTATGGGTTTACTAATTTTAATGGGTTTATAACATGAAGTACTAGTCAATTAGTCTGTACTGAGCTAAAGATTAATGGGTGATACTTACTCACCCATTACTATACTTACTCTTACAACTATCCATCACCTAAAACTACGAAACCCTAACTGAACATCCTCAGCATGACCTGAGTTACAGAGTAGTAAAAATACAGAGTTACCTGGGGCTACCTTCCTTGCCGTCCTTCCAACTTGTCTAACTATTTTAGGATACATTTTAAATGCAATATTATGTGACACAGCATTATAATGCCTGCCATTGGTTTCTGAAAAGGATAATTGACCTTTTTCACAGCAGACATTTTAACTTGTCATACAAGGGAAAGCACAGTTGGAACTGATATCATTAACGATAGCTCAGTGCCGTCCATGTGGCCAGGAAGCCATACTGGTCAACCATCGTGCACTATACCAGGGTCATGAATTTGGAAAAAACTAAATGGGATTCAGCCATCATTAATGTTATTAATTACACGTGTTTTTCCTGCTTTGACATGTCAAAATGTCTGCTGTGAAAAAGATCTATTATGGGATATTGTCAGTTTATGTAATCATGCAGTGTAAGGTTTTGGCAGCATGCGGCAACACTAACCAAATGTAATTCAATGCAAACTTATTAAACATTTAACTTTTTTTTTTAAAATATTACCAAAAATTTGAAATTATAAATATGATGAAGTCGAATACACACAGGCATACTATACAAGCACAAATCACACTGCACATAGTACATGAACAAAAGCACTTATGCCCTAATTGACCTTCTGCTTTGCACTCATCACTGGGATTGCACTGCAAGAAAATAGCTCTTAGTCCTTTTCACGTGGGTGGGACTTGTTAAAACGTGATCGTTTCTAAGAGTGTTTGTCTTCAGAAGCACATGGAGAATGTAAGAAGAGATCTAAGATGTGATGGGTTTTACTATAATCTTTGCCTTAAGATGCTTGTAGATTATGTGGCCTTGTTCTGTCTGTACTCCGTGAAAAATACCATTAAAGGGGCTCAGAGCTGCAAGGCTGTGCATGATTTGTGTTAGTATCTACATCAGAGAGAACAAACAAGAGATTACCCTGCTTAACTTAATATAATTGTAAAATAATCAACCTACTAGCCTTGCATTAAGCAGTCTGAATCCTGTACAACCGCACAAGACATGGAAGGTGATGTTGAAATTTCATATATTTTACAGTACGCCATCACAGGGGATGAGGGGATGGTGGAGCTTGACTCTATGACAATTTGTAAAAGGTGGTGGAGCTCCAACTTTTAGGACCCTATAAAAATAAAAGCTAAACATAGCTGACAATAAAAAATAATTGAATTTTTTAATAAATTAAGACATCCTTCTACCTCTTGACCTGCAGAGAAAACTGCAGTTTTTAAAAGATATGTACCTGCTCTAATTCAAAACACACCACAAAATGCTGTTGTTTCTGCTTTTCTTTGACAAATTCATGAAGATCCCACAGAACTTCTAATGAGAGACAAGAGTGCTGCTTTTTTAAGTCAGTTTCAAATCGATGCTCAGACAATAATTCAGTTCCAGCTCTTCTCTGCAGTCGGGGGGGTTGCATAAGGGAATAACGGTAAGATGGATGGTCCATTTCCCTGAGATCATTGCTTTTCCTATTGATCGTCCGATGCAGGTCTAGCCTGAGCCCAGACACAGTACTGAAGAGATATATACATACTGTAGCAGTAGAGGAACATAACATGCACTCACTGCCCCGAGCGCTCCTAACCAAACAGATGTTGATATAATGGGTAGTTTCAGCTAAGCGAGCTGATGGGTCAAAGATGCAATTCAACTGAACTAATTCCCATTAAGATTGTCTAGCTGTTCCTTATTGCTTACTCAGGAGCTAGTTAGCAATCTGTAGCAATCTTGTTTTTTTCAGTTTTTTTCTTTGTCAGACTGCATCCATGTTTCACTCCTCACACTACAATACAGATGACAACCTTCCTTGCTGTGATAATCAGCACACAAGTTATGCAGACGGTGCGAAGCACATCCCTCTCTGGACACTATCTCATACAAGAATGTTTGGTTTTGTTGTCCTTTTTTGTTCTGTCTGGAGGAAACTTTCTGCTACAGTGCCCACACAGTATTGAGTAAGCATCTGGAATGAGTCATAGCCCCTCTAATGGAAATCCATTTAGCTTGGTCTGAAGTATAAGACTGCGCAGGGAAGCATATCGTCATGCTTAACTGAACCCTGGGCTATCTTTCAGCACAGGCAGGACAAGCAGGCAACATTCAAGGTGAAAAGACGGTCCTAAACAATCAAGAAAAAAGGTATTATTTGGTCATCTTGAGACCAAACAAAGAAAAAGAGTAGATGTGTTTGCAGCTGATTGCATCTTTATTAGAATATTTTTTAGTTTTTACAGTTTTCTCACTGCACACCAATATGAAATAGAACATTTGAAGGAAGTTCTGATGTGTTCTTAAAGGCACCTAGTCTTGGGTGATTGAAAACTGAGGAAAAATATCCAAAGAGACCCTGCTGAAAGAGTTATCTGATCTGAATGAAAAGACCCATGAAGGCTGCAGAATATGGAGTAAAATGCAGATGCACGGATCATTAATATTTACATATACTTCCAGCCGGGGAGAATTGGATTTTGAGGCTGGCCTTTTAGTGTAATGTATGCATTCTGGCTCTTGATTGTGACGTCGCTGCAGCCTGAGAGGCAAAGTGCGAATACATTTGAAGTGAATCTTTTAATGGAGACATGAAAGAAGGCCCGTGAAGGTCAGTCTCTCAGTGGTGCTGCAAGCAATTTTGTTCTCCTAAAAATGTTTGGATTACTCAAAATTAAACACAACTGGTTTCACTTTCAAAGTGGTATTGACTGCATTGTGCAGTTTTCTCTTTTACCGGTGGAATTATAAAGCTTAATGTTTTCTCTGAGGCAGGTGATCATAAACATTGCTGCTGGTGAATAAAAGCAGTGAATCTATAAAATGTCTTTTCAGGAATAATAAAAAAACACTGCATCGCATAACATAAGATTTAAACCTTTTCATGATTTCACTAACATAGATTTATGAAACTGAATCTGCAACATATAAAAACAAGTAAAACACCAAAATGGAAGTTACACAGTGATGCACATTATTTTCATGTTGTTATCGTGATATGCAATTTTCATTTCAGCAGAAGAGTTGTTAGTGTCCCTATTAAAATGACACACATGCTGAATGAATAATGAGCTCCATCACTTTTTTTGTCTCTTTGTTCATAACTCTCTTCAAGTTTCACCATGTCTCACTCTCTCTCTCTCTCTCTCTCTCTCTCTCTCTCTCTCTCTCTCTCTCTCTCTCTCTCTCTCTCTCTCTCTCGGTGTGTGTGTGTGTTGGTTCAAAAGATTTTGATTCATTTACAATTCTGTGCCTTATCTCGGGCTCCAATTTATTTTCAAGTCCTTGAAGGTAAATCTGCCAGACTGGTAATGTGCATTGACACACTCCCTTCCAAGAATAGGCCCTGAGGCAATTAGATAGATGAAACAGATGCACAGATAGAAAGGACTTTTATACCTCCAATTTAAACTGTTTTCATGTTTCTTTATTCAATTCAAATGTTATGTTATTTAGAAAATACCATGACCTCAGACCTAAATTCCAAAAGATTATTTGCTCTTAGTGGGTAATGAATGAATGCAATGTTTTGTTCTAACAGCAACAAGATGTGAGCTGTAGAGGCTTTTATGGCTGTATAGTAACAATGTCTGTGGGGATGACACCTGTCTTATTGCTCTGCAGATGCTCTGCTCTAACATCAGGTCATTCAGAGTCACAGTGGGATTGCGTCTCCAGCCACTGATTCTGCCATGTCTTTCAAAGCCAGACGTCATTACCGCAGCTCTGTGCTCTGTGTTCTCAATTTACTCTAACAAGGCTCACACAGACCACTGTAAAAGTGTTGCTTGTCTTTTAATATCAGGAAGCACCTGCTGTCTGTAAAAGCATCTGGTTTTGTTGCTGTACCCCTGCACTGTTTAACAGATCTTCGGGACACTGACCGGAGGAGTTGGCAGGAACAGATTACATTAATTAAATGAAAGTGAAAAGGAGATAACTGCAGGCTCTTGCAATTAGTTAAATACTAATGAGACTCCGTACTGTAGGTGTTTCCTTACTCCATGCAATGCTTGATGAGGTGAGAAAGCTTTTGATTGCAAGATAATGAATATGATGTACATGTATATATCGTTTTACACAACTGAAATACTGTTTGAGGGTTTAAGATGATAAAAAACTATTAATTAAAAAATGAGTTAGAGTGCAGGAAAAGCGTTTTTTTCAGCTCTACTCTGACACTTCCTAATTTTGGCTACAGTCAGGAAATAATTATTCTCTCCTTTATGCTCATTGTTGGATGGATACAATATTGGTGGTTTAGGATTTCAAGTTTCTTTCTACAATGCTTAAAATGCACAAAATGTAATATTGAAGAGACACTTTTTATTGGAATGACCAATATACAGAAAAACACAACACAAAATACACTTTACTTTCTTGTCGGGAGTTTGATGAGAAGATTGATACAGTAAATATGTAGCTGGAGCCAGTAGCTGGTTAGCTTAGCTTAGCATTAAGACTGGAAAAAGTTGGAAACAGCGAGTCTGATTCTGTGCAAAGGTAACACAGCAAATTGTCCTATTTTTACACTTTGTATAAAGGTTAAACAAACAATATATAACATATTTATGAGCCTGTAGTCAGTAGGTGGATTTTGTTACCTTCGGACAAAGCCAGGCTAGCTGGTCTTTGTGCTAATTGGCTGCTGACTGTAGCCTTGACAGACATCTAACTCTCATCTAACTCTCAACCAGAAAGCAAATAAGCGTATTTCCCAAAATGTGTAACTATTACTTTACATTTACATGTATTACTTTGGCAGACACTTTTGTCCAGAGGTACAAATGAGCTACAATCCAAGCCACAATAGACCAAGGGGAAGCCTTCAAGATTAAGTGCACAAGCAATACTCAGTTCCTCATTCTGCCTGACAAGTGCCACAAGGCTGGCTTGTTCTTTTGAGAAAGAACAAGAGAAGGATCAAGCAATAGAGAAAGAGCACATAAGGTAAGTAAGTAGTCTCGGAAGAGGTTCATCTTCAAGCAATTTTTGAAGACAGAAAGGGATTCTGCTGATCGAATCAAGTTTGGTAACATTCACCACAGGAATTAGGACTGAGATTTCCTGTCTTACAGTGACAGCAGGACTAGTCTTTGTTCATTTGCAGATCTTAGTGAACAAGATGGCGCATAAATGTGAATGAGGAAATCCATGTAGGTGGGTGCCATGCAAGTGGCTTGAACTTTGTGAGCAGCAACAGGGAGCCAGTGGAGAGTAATGAAAAGTTGAAGGAGTGGAATCAATAAATCAAATCCTTATTATATGCAGCAAATAAAAATGGCTAATGTCAGTTTCACACATATCACCTCACTTATCTGTTATAAAGCATTGTGAGTGCAGTCATGACCCAGCCTGTGAGAAGAAGATCAGCAAGGCAAAAGCCCTTGCAGCTTCTCTGATGAATTCAATCTGAATCTGGGGTTGCACTTGAGTACGGTATTACTGATGGGAGGCAAAGCAGAGAAAGTCGAGCTATGATGGACGTAGCCGTTATGCTGCAGGCTATCAGTCAACTCCAGCTGATTCTGAATGTGGCCCACCATGTGCTTTGCACTGGCCCAGGATGAGGGGAGGGAGGAAAAGTCAGCTATTTCTTGCTGTCTCAGTGTGGGCACTAGCACGTTAATCACAGAGATACACAGTCTCCTTCCTCCAGGCCGAGAGTCTTGTCATTCTGCTCACTGTGTTACGTCTGAGGCGAATGACAGACTGGACAAACCAACTGGCTGAAGCTGGATAATGAGGCCTGTTCCTCTTGAGCAAAGAGGCCGATCAGCTAAACCTGCACATAAACAAAAATAAAAACTGCTGCAATAATAGGCAATTAGCCTTTTGTTTACGAAGTGCTGAGTTCCACTTCTTTTTTCCTCCTCCTCACTGCATTCTGCCCTTTGGGTCCAGGTTTGCAATCATCCTCACAGAGAGTACCAGTCTCCTGAAGGAGGATGTAATTTATCAATGAAAGATGTGGTTCTGGTGATGTCAAGATGTTTATGGTTGTCTGAGCTTTTTCAATGAATGGAATACGTAGGTCCACTTTTTTAAAGATGGCTGCTGGTAGACCATCTTTGCATGTGATCCAGAAATGCCATCATGAACATAAAAAGCAAGAAAAGACCTGGACCAGAATAGAAGACAGCATGAAAAACATGGTTTGAGTGATAATTCTAATATCCATAACTATTCAGGCTGCAACATGATCGACCACACACTCAATAGAGGGCAGGTCATCTCACCATCTACTTGCTCTCCCGCTCCTCATAAGAACTGATAGGAATTGATTCCGCTATTTATCACAAATCTGACGTCTGTGAGAGCAGCGCACTGTAACAGTCTCTGATGGGAGAATATGAGCCGTCCATATCGGAGTGTATCCCATCAATAGCACTCCTCTCACTAAAACAAATGACCTTATTCATTCAACCTTGAAGGAAATGAGCCACAGAGATGATAAGAGCAGGAATGAGTGTAATAATGGAGCACCAACTGCTGATGTTACAGATAGAACTACAGAATGTGAACTATAGAGTGCTACGAGTGACCAAAAAAAAACCCCACACAATACCCCAGAGTTACAAGAGTGCTCCAATACCATCTAGTGGTGACTTCTAGTACACACAACCATAAAATACAAAGCCAATGAAATTTCAGCATGTTGTAGAGAAAGACGAGGAAATCTATTATTCCAAAGAATAGGCATAAAAATCTGCTCACCCTACTCGCTTAGCACCACTCTTTCCAGTTACTACAAGGTGCTATAAATCACTGCTCACAAACACGTTAACTCAAGTTTACCCCATCCACTTCCCTCTGATTGAACTGCATGAGCTGTAACTGTTCTTGTTTCATATATGTGATATGTTGCTGGATGTTTGAAGGTGATATATGATTTCTATCATGTCCATGTACAGTACAGTATTTGCTATTATTTAGTGAATGTGTGACCATGCCCTACTGTCCCAGAAACAAATTTCACCTGTTTAGCTGTGATGTCATTGAAGTGAATTAAATTAAATCTTATATTTAGCCACAGTACACACTTTTGTTTTCATTTATTCTACTTGAAGTGCAATTCTGAGCATTAAAAAAAAAAATCCAATAGCACCTACTCTAATTTTAGCAATGTAGGCCCCAAGATGTACATAGTTTGTCAAAAAGGGTGCAAGTTAGGTCAGTGTATTTTATTTATATTGCACCTTTCTAGATCAGACGTCACAAAGTGCTGCACAATAAAGGACAAAAGACATAAAATATGCGTCAGGGTTGGAGCGAAAATAAAAAAGGGTTTAAGTGTTTCCCATTAGGTCAAATCAAAGAGACAAACCGGAGGCGCGCTGGCTCAAGTGCACTGCCTCACTTCAAACATCACACAATCACCTGAATCTTTTTACAAAGAACACCATCTACTGGAAAGCACAAGAAATAAATTACCTGCAAGGACAAGACATATTTGGAGTTGGGTGTAGCTCTGGTAGTAGCATGGGTTGTTAATTGTAGGTATGGTTGGTGTTTGTTCCTGGTTTATCAATACTCTTTGAATGTTCCTGTGTAGTGGCATATACATTTTCATCCAATACCAGTCAGATTTTGGATAGATTCCACGTAGCAAATACCATATTTTCACATTTGCTTTTGATGAGTTTTTATTAAAAAGAACAGAATGAAGAGATATTTCATAAAATTCTTTATTCATAAACTTGATGCAAGTTTACAAATTACTTTACATGGTCAAAATCACCCTTGCAATGGAAAAAAATGAAACCAAACCAAAGCATGCTAACAGTGCATAACTTTATAACCCGGCCACCGCAGTTAATGAAGCAAGGAACCCAGAATCAGGCTAGTTCAGACCTCAGATCAATATGGCGCTTGCCAAAGCAGAAAAGGTTTTTGTTAGTCAGACGACATGTGTTGGTGTAAGAGAAGCTGTTATTCAGTGCACAACAGACTTGGGTACACCATTATTCAAAATGTCAGGTTCAAGATGTAAGCTCACAATTGTTCTGATGGCACACAAATCTAAACTGCTACTTTTTGTAGGGAATCCTGGCATCTTTAAAGGTAATCCGAACATGTAGTCCATGTGTCTCATATAGTATCTGACCTGTTTCAATAAGCAACGCACAGAAAAAAAATGACCCTGTGCTCTGATAGGAAACCACAAGTTGAGTAAACAATGAATGAAAAAATGGATACATCTAGTCTTTTTTACCACCCAAACCAACCACACTTTGCCTTCAGTAGCTTGGGGGAAACAACACCCATTGATATATTGACATGCAAAATACAGCAATATCAAAGAGACAGGGTTGATGTGTTCTTAACCCCTCATAAAGCACAGGATGATATGAAGGTGGGATCAAATCCCTGCTCCAGATATCTGATCATTCCAAAACTTGCTTAGTAATTATTTATCAACCTCAATGGTATTCAGAAAGTCTAAATCAAGTGTGTGCAGTACAACAGCAAAACACACTGCAATGCCTATCGGTGAGACAAGGGCATCATTTTTAAATGGCACCCCAAAAAAAGATTGACACATTCAATCTTGCATTTTATGATATTCTGAAGCAATCCTTTGCAAAGTCAAGTGTGCAGTATGTATTCCTGAGTTTGCTTCTCCAGAGAATGGGGTGAGCTCGACAATGTGACCAGAATGAAGTGATTAGTACTTTACCAATGGTATCACAACAGCTAACAACCATGCCAATGATCCATAGTCATGTTGAAAATTTGCTTTGGGTGAAACAAGAAGGGAGTGTGACTCTTGTCAAATCCTGCAAGTCTTAACAAATGTCAGACTTGTTGGACATGAACACGCTGTTTGTACCCATTTCTACCTGTTTTGAAGATGTTGGACTGAGGTTAGTATTACTGAGAAAATTCTAAACCAACGCAAAAATGAGGAATGACTGTATGAATTAGCATAACTAAGCTTTCTATGCTGGTTTTCAGGACAATATACTTAAAACAATGCAAATAACCACACAATAGAACACCCACAACAAACGTGTAACTGCATTAATTGGAATGCTCCACACAGTTTTCTGCATATTATTCACATTACATCAAAGATTCGGCGTGTGAGGGGTACAGCAGTGCTGAGAGTGGTTAGGAATAGTAACCAGAGAGGTGGTAATGGGAAGACCTGGGTCCTTCCTGTAGCGAATCTGAACAAATATTTATCAAACCTGAACAAATATTCTGGAAATGGAACAGACTCCAGTTGATCTTCCCAGGTGTGAAGCCAGTAGGTATATGGTCAAGACTATTGCTGTGAATTTGAAACTCTGGCTGTGTTTTCAAACAGCCATGAGGTCGAGGAAAAGTCAGAAGGTAAAGGTCACTTTTTTTTTTTTTCCAGACTATTACAACTGCAGGATTGGCAAAGTGGTCAGGATGTGAACCAGCTACAAGAACTAAGCAGGTGACTACACTGTTAAGACTACTTCTCTTCAGTACAACAAAACTCCACAAGACTGTGTCTTCACTGCATAGCCTTACTGAGGTTCATCCGGTTTGAGTGATTAGATATGAATAGCCGAACCTCTGGAATGCCAGAAACAGCTGTGTCTACGCCATCATCATTACGGCCATTGTAGTTAAGAGGTGCCATCAAATAAGGGGAATGGTACTGTCATTGTTGCCAATAACACGAGGATTACAAATCAATATATATATATAAAAAAAAAAAAAGAACAAAACCGCAGTAGTCATTAAGCTTACATAAGAACATGGTGTACTTTTGTTTCCTTCTGCAAGAGTATCCATGAAGCAACTCTTTCTTATTCTAAATGGGTCTTGAGAAGTTGCAGTGCCCCTGCTGTTAATTGTCAAGGGTATATACTAATACAGTCTCTGCCCAGCCAAAGACCCAGACAAGGTTACATTATAAACAATTAAATCCTTTTGCAGAAATACAAATTTACATGTTTACATGTGGAGTTAAAATCAACTACAATACAGTGTGAGCCAATCCCAACACACCCCTACTTTGCCTGGTCATGTTCCTTTTGTTTCCAGCCTCGCCACACACTAATCCTCCCCTGCAGGGAGGGGTCCAGTAGCTGGTTGTGATGATGACAGTGGTCTCCAACTTTGGAGCTCAGAAGGATGCTGTTCATTATTATGGGCTGTCCAGCCCAGGCTGCAAAGGTCTCTTTATCTTCCTCCCCACCTCAGGGCTTCAAGCTTTAAAAGATATGAGGTTTGAAAGCGAGCTAGCCTCAGAAGCATGTTATTCCAGAGGAGGGATCTTGGCATAACAAAGATAATACATGAGCACAATATTACAGAGGCCGTCCATGGAGAGAGAGGTGGTGGTTTTTCCCCACCACCAGCATTTATGTCCGTTCCAGCCACCACTGCATCATACCCGGGAATGTCGCATGCCATTCTCGGATCCAGTCTGTGGCTGCAGAGGCAGTGTGCAGTGACTGGAGCGCCAAACTGCCACTGCCAGAGGATAAAACCATGCCGCACCTTTCAACTCACAGCCTGTAAGTAACCTTGGCATGCTCGCTGCCAAAACCAAACGGAGAGTTTGCGTGATATTTAAAGTCCACTGTTCTCCTGGAGTATGGGATGAATGTCGCAATGGTAAAATGAGATTGTTTCAGACAACAGATGTACAGAGAGATAAATATCTGAAGAGAGGAAAACCTTGCGAGCAGCTGATGGGCTTGGATGTAATTTTTGGGTGGGGGTGCATGTGTGTGTGTTTATGTGCTAGTTTGTGGGTGGTCACTGAATGAAGAATTTGGTTTGGAGTTCAAACTCTCATGTAGAGAACAAAATAGTTTGAATGATTTAAAAAAAAAAAAAAAGAAATTGGTCGCAAGGAAAAGGGAAAAAAAATCTAAGACATGTGGTCCCAGTGCAGGAAAGGCAAGAGTCTGTTTTAGCCGTCCTCCTTTGGGGGTGTGTACCAGCCTGGGGGGAAAAAGCACAATAACAGAGAATGACTATACATTAGGAAAAAAAGCACCAATCTACTGTCGCCAGATCTCCACCACCAACAGTACCGCAGGTAATAACATATTTACACATTCACATGCACAGTACTCCTTTGTTGGTTGCAGTAAATGAACATCCTGTCACTGAAGATTATTTATAGAGAAGTGAAATAATGAAAGCCATTGTGAATATGGACCTTTCTGCTTGCCTAACAGAATGGGCCAATATTTTAAATTATGATCAGTTGACATGAAACAATTGTCTTATGAGCTATTCTGTGAAAGACACACACACACAAAAGTGCATTGTTTTCTGTCCCATCTATTTGTGCTGCAAAATGAAGCTCTCACTTTCTATATTCTGATACAATTAAATATGGCTCAATGTGGCCCAACAGAGTAAAAATAATTTACATATTTGCACCTGCACTTCTTTTATTAAATGCAGTGTGGTGTTTTCAGAAGTCAAGGACAACAAAAAATTTGAATAAATCTTTGAGCAACACTGACTTACCAGTGCTGTTCCAATAAAGATATTTAACTTTAAAATGTAAATGTTTCTCTTTCTTGATTTTACTATTAATTTCACTGTATGTCCAAATGGATATTATTTGGATTTGACAGAGGATATTATTCTTTTATTCTACTATGTTTGTAAACTGCAAAATCGCAAAGCCTTTATTTCATATGTAGATATATGCAACACAAGTGGAATTACATAATAACATTCAGCAGTTTACCTAAACATGACACCACTCCACTATTCACCTATTTCAGAACAAAACCTTTACTTTGGGTCACACTTAATTTAGCTTTATTTGGTTTGTTCAAGCTGTTGCTCATCATGACATTACATGCTTATACCAAATTGTTGTCCAAACCATTATTTAGGACATTTACTGTCCACAATGGACAGTGTGATCGGTGCACCTTTGCAATACTTTAATAACATTCGACCTTGTATAGCAGTTAATTTCTGATGTCCTTTAAGCTTCTTTAAAGCAGTTTATTATGAACTTATAATTATATATTTAAATCATATTTGCACTAAATAATACCTGTTGTTAAATTTCTTGTCTCACTCATTGTGCAGCTTACTATCAGAAATGCACTGCTAAGACTCCTTTCTGTATTTGTTACACGACACACTGCAGAAAACACCCGATTCTTTGCTTAAGGCAAAAGATGGGAATAATCTTATGTTTTATTTAATTTTATTAAATCTATTTGTCATGACTCGAACAAAACTACTAATCTCAAACAAGGACAGGAGATGCTTGGCACCTGATTTAGCTCCTAGCTACTTTCCATCTGCTATGGAGAGGGAGATCATTCTTAGTAGCACACTTAAAAACATTTAGACATTTCTGGATCCATTTGCTGTAACAAACACTTAAAAACACTAGCTGGCGCACTTGTGTTGTGTCAGTAAAATCTTTGACCTTCAGTGTAAACAATGGTACATGTGAGAAATTATGTTGTCCATGTTTGGTACATACAGTCCAAGCAGTCATTTTCCTACGCTTTGATGCATGGGAGGGATTACATTTCAGTAAACAAGGTCAGTAATGCACTCTGTGTGAAACTGGAGACAAAAACACTCACCATTCTTTTCGTGGATCTGAACCAGGGATTTGTAGGACTGCTGTGCTCTGGCAAGATTGTACTGGTTCTGCATTCAAAGATGAAAATGAAGTCAACCTTAGAGTGTGCATTGTGTTTATGATGACAGCACAGAACAGGAAACAGCACTGACAGCTGTTTTCTACAAGCAAAAAAAAAAAAAAGCTTATCGCACAATCTCCAATCTGTGTATGGTGCAGTATAATGAACACACACACTCTCCCCTTGTTTGGCCATTCATACCAGACTGCTTTGACACACACGCCTGGTTAATATCACCATTCACAGAAGACCTGGCTCTGCACCTGTAGCTCTGCACACATCACTGCTAAACCACAGACTATACACAAGACTTTATGCAGAAAGTGATATGCTTTTCATTCTTGGTAACTTTTTGACAAATTAATGTAACAACTATCATTATACAATCATATGTATCTTTACAATTACAAACAATACTGACAATATCTCCGGTAAGACTGCAGAAATGCTGTAATGACTCTTTAGTAACTCTGGTTATTGAAGAGGCCCCTTTTCAAGTGTTACACCCCGTTCACCCCAGCTCTGTGAGTCTATCTTAAAGTGGTATGAGGGGTAATGGTCTTTATGAAGGCTGTTTTCCAATACTGTCAGAGCTTTCATACAACTCTAAGTAAGTGGATGCAAAATCTCACTCAACATTTATACATTTTCGTTAAAAAAAAACACTCCCACTTTCACTTCTAGCACCACACAGGCACTCCAGTCCTGTTAAGAGTGAAAAACAAACTATTAAGGGTGTTATTCTAAAGATAGAAGGGTTAAAAAATAAAATCATAGGAAAAGCTCTCTGATAAAAAATAACTTCACTTGCTCATTATAATGCGAGCATTATGCAAGAAGAGCTTAAAAATAAACAGTGACCCATTTGCCCTTGGTCCCCAAAGAGAAAAACAATTTCAGTAACTTTTGTTAGAGGCACCCAGTCAGCTGATTAAAATAGCTCTTACGATGAAATGACAAGGAGAAATGAAAAGAAAAAAACATGTACTTTTTCCAAATATTCATCACATTTGCACTTATTATCTGACTGGGAAAGGAGAAAGAGAAAAAGGATGAAAAGCAAACAGTGTGCTATCAACATATCACAGGACATTTCCTGGCTTGAAATGAACCTCTGGGTGCTTCCTCACTTACTTTATTGGCTCCAAACTGCACTCTGGCTTTTCCTTTGACTAAAGTGGCATTGATCTGCATGATGACAGACTCAATGGAATAGGCACTGCTCCAACCCTGCAATCAGGAAGCCCAGTGTCAATAAGAGTAGGTCTCAAAATGTAAAAAACAGATTCAAATGCAATCCGGAGTAACATTTTTTATTACGCAGCACAAATTCACTTTCATTTTTATCCTTAGGAGAAATACATTTGACATACCTGTTTGGTGAGAAGTTCCATGCACAGGGCACCTCCTCCGAGAACGTAACTAAAGCAAGGAGAAACAAATTATCAGAGGAAGGGTTATCCGAACAGCACAAGGAAGCCCTCTTCCTGTTTTTATGTAGGCACTTTTTAATCTCTCGGTTTGTTGATAAACTCTGCCTCAATTTGAAAACGGACTATGGGGATTGAAGGAACTGTTAAGTGTGCATGCTAAATGAACTCACCCTCCAGAAAGCACAGGCGAGACTACCCGGACAAATGGCGGATCAAAGGGGAAATTATCCTGTAGAGACAACCAGCCAAAAATGCTTCACTTAAAGACTTCAAAGACTCCCAAATACTGTTTCTTTTTCATTAATGCAAAGTCTGTTTTACTCACTTTATATGAGAAGTTTAGTAAAATGTAATCCATTCCTTCCTTTTCCTTTAAGACTTGTAAATCACTGTGTAAGGGGCTATCTGGATCCACCCTGTTGGGCATTAAATTATGTTATCAGTCAGTGTTTATGCTGACATAGAAAAAAAACAACAACAAAAAAAAAAAACCCCAAAAAAACATGATTTTTCATGGATCAAAGATCCCACAGTTACTTACGTCCTTAGTTTGACGTGCCATTCATACAGGCTGTCGTTAACGAGCTCGACTGAATAGATGCCTGCAAAAGAAAATGATTAAATACGTCTCCTGGTGCAAGACTTGGAAACAACTGTAATAATTTATCTCCCTTTTCACCTTATAAACTAAACAGCATTGCAGTGAGGCAAAGGTTTAGATGTATTTTGACAGGTACCTCCAGTCTCCACTGTCAGCTCGTTCTGCATCCGTTATTAGAGGCCTTGTTCAAAATTGTTCAAAAGTGAGGAATTTCAACATAATGAGACTTCAAAATGGGTTTCTGCCTACTGCATAAAAATTTGGTATTCATATTTCAAAGAACATTTTTTTTTTTGTTAAGCCTCAGTGGAAAATACACTGACGTGCCTACAGCCATTACTAAAGCATACATGAGTTGTTTGCAAATAACAGAGAGGGTGGAGCTGACCTCATCTGGACAAGCTGTAAAGGTACTTTTTGAATTTTATCTCTCAAATGCTTTCCTCCATTCGTATATACATCATGCCTCTAGTATTGCGATGCCTGATGTTGACCGATACACATCTATCACATTAAGAGGATACAACAGATGATACTTGTTTGTATGTTTCGGTGTCGTTTTTTGCAAATGTTCTTTTCACTAAGATCTGCTACAAAGTGCAGACCTCTGGGTGGTGAGCATTACCTGTCTTGTAGCTCTGAGACCTGTAGATCTCTCTAAGCTCCTTCATCAGGCGGTCAGAGGCTTGCACTGAACCAGACACAGCTCCCTGCAACAATAATAATAATAAAACAAAAAAACAGATGTAACAATAAAGACAAAGAACGCAGCTCTTTGCAATTCACCATGAGGGTAACCCTGTCTTCTGTACTCTATACAGGCAAACATCAAAGAGAAAGCATTATCCTGCAAGACGTCTATATTTACTCCTCTACACCCCTTGAGATTATTTCACCAATCCACAAAATTAGAAAACAAACAAACAAAGAAAAACTAAAATAAGTGCATGAAAAGCTTGGGTCATTGGCTCCATAGTTAGGATATAATTGTATTTTTGACACATTTCAGATACAAGGACAGGTACATAGCTGAGCCACAGAACAAAATGATGAGCAAGCTGAGGGCCAGAACAAAAACAAATCATTTCATAAATTTATGCTGCCTTGAAGGGCAGATGCTGAAAGAAACCTGAAGATGTGCTGTATATAGAAGCACATTAATAAACAGGTCACATTCTCCCACTGTCAGATAAACGGATGAAATATCTTATAACTGACTTGTTTTTCAGGTTTCTTCTTTCCAAACTGTTCTCATTTGTCATTCAAAAAATTAATCACTACCTTAAGCCCTAAAAAGTACAACTGACAAAATGTTTAGGTAAGCATACATACATTCTGTATACAGAATATGTGTCGATCAAAAATAGTATTTACCATAAGACCCTTTGACACCTCAAAATACATACATCACTGAATAAAGACTTACATTCAAGTGGTCCTGCCTCTGGTTCTTACGTATCTTCTCCAGGATGGCCAGATTCTCCTTCTCGATGCCATCATCCTCGGATTTTTTCCCATCCACGGGCTCCTCCTCTTTCATTTCATAGTGGTCCAGATCTTCTATGTCCTGTTGGTTCATATTTGATATTTTAGGTATTCTTACTGCACATTATACTTTCCAAAACATACCATAACAGCATGCAATTTCAAAAGCTGAAACACTGCTCTTAAAAAAAATGTGTGAGTATGATGGGAGGAAAATAAAGAAGTATGTATCATTACTGGGAGGGGGGACTCAACTACAGGGGCAGTGTAGCACCTGGACAGTCTACACCGCGCACATGCTAGAGTTATCTTGTAGTTCATCTTCAAAAAAAAGGCAGTGGGTGCAAGCATTTTTTTACAAGACAAACGTGAAGTTAGTTGTGAACTTTCTACCTCCTCACCCAGAGACTTAAGTTAGCGGAGCGGAGCAATCAATTCCAACAGTAACAAAGGAGACCAGCTGACCAACACACACTGCGGCATGAAACAACCTAAACCAACTCTGAGGTGATGAAAATAACTCTGTGCTCAGTCTGTTTCACTGCTCAGCATCTTGGACAGTGATGGCTTTCCCTGGAGCTAATGGAGACATAATGTTAACAACAACACAGCGGAGCGCTCCTCCCCCTCATTTTGTTATTCTCATACAGGCAGGAGATTCTAAGATGTCTTCAAATGAATTCATTCATTAATTAATGCAGTTAACTTTTAAAAATAAAAAGGCTGTGGATCATTTATCTTAATTGCCAGTTATGTTTGATATTATATTTCAGTGGAATAAGGACACCAGTGAATGCTTTGGCACGCAGTGTACTGGAGCAAGTGAGTGAAAATAGGCTACGTTTTTCTGTTCATTCAATCGAGAATCGATTTGGAATCGAACATCAAAGAATCGGAGTCAAATTGTGAGATTCCCAAAGATTCCCGCCCCTAATCATCGCTAATCACCTGGCACCACACCCTAAGAGTAGTACATGAAGTTAACAAGTGTTTAGTTTGATATAAAAACTTACCTCTCCCATCTCCTCCTCCTCTTCTTCTTCAGATGTGACCTCTTCTGTTCCATGCTATGAACACACACACCACAGACAAGGCATTAGGTTAAGTTGCATACAGTGAATTAAGTAGTATGTCGGAGACTTAATGAGCAGGCTGGTCCTTTTATTTGTCAGAAGACCACCTTCTACTGACTATGACCACAAGAGGAACAACCTCATGTAAATCATCTCTGTGATGTACGCAGCTATCTCCTTATGAAGTACAAGTGGTTTGGAAGCACATAAAACATCCTAATAAAAATATAATTGCATAATCTAATATAAATATACATTGCATAATCCGTAAATTAATTATTTCCAGCCAGTGTCCTGGTGTACCATACTATGCCATGCCATGCCACTGGGAGGTATCTGACAAGAGCAATCTAATGCAGTCTTGCCTTTCGGTCTTGTCCCACAGGGCCTGCGGGCAGGGGCTGATCCAGCATCTCCACATCGGGATGTTGAGGCAGGTTGTACAGGCGGCAAAGGTCACAAATGAGCTTCTTCAATTGCTGCAAAAGCTAGTAAAGAGAAACCACATAAATGAGGTTAAAGAGAGTTGGAGAAATCATTCAAGGGTGCAAACGCAGCTATACAGCATCACCACACAGCAGACATGTAAATGATGTAACATACACTTTCACAGGTATAAATAAGAATTTTGAACATCAGTTTCTGGACTTTAAACTGGCAAATAGCTACTGGTGAAAATACTGTTACGACTGTGTGAGGCAAATCAAAGTGATGTTTGCATTTCATACATCAAGCAGCAATGTATTTAGGCTAATGTCTTAAATAAGAATTCAGACTAAACATTTTAACACAAAATACTAGTAGTAGTAGTAGTGTAAATAAATGTAAGAAGACTGTTTACACTCGAACAGAAAGACTACACAGTCATTTGGCTGCCATCAACTAGTGTGTTCTGCTTTTGCAAATTTGGTGCAATTCAAATATAGCATGCCGCTAAAACATCCGTGCAAAACAACCAAACTGATCTTATCTATCCACAGGAAGGCATAGCCTATCTCTTACCTAACAAATAACACACACACTAAGTTATGGATAATTTACTTCTGTCCAAAAAACTTGACAGTACTTCTATGAAAAGCTTATTTTGTGTCCTACAAACAGAGCATACAGCATGAGTAAGTAGGCTAACTAACCACCGTCACCACATAGGTAGTAAGGATGGGCATTTCAAGCAAAAATACTATTCGATATTCACTGGGAACTATTCGACCATTCTCCGAAGATCCCCCCACCCCCTGCAGGCATGCACATACACACACATAAAGAGAGAGAGAGAGAGACAGAGGCCCATTCACGATCTTCACAACTCTGTCTTTTTATTTTGATGTCATGTTCTTTAGTGATGCAATACTTGTCTGAATGAGCTAGAATCCACAACAGAATCTAATTAAGCTGTTAAACCAAACAACCCCATAAAGCATAGAGTATAATGAACTGCGCCACATCCTTCCTCATAAAACACACAGACAGAAATGGATCATTTCTCTTCCACAGGACAGGTTATTGGCAATCAGCCTGTCATACTACAACTCAGTATGTTTGAGGCAACATGGTCCTGACTCTTCAGGCCTAACAAAAGCTAACAAAATCCTAATGCCAACTGCACAAGCGGATAAGGAAAAATGATAGTTATTTCTATATTTCTCATATAGCGACATCAGTGTTAATACAGCTCAAAAGGTTTATCGTTTCAGTCACTATCACAGCACACTGTTTAAATGTTTAATACCAGACATGTTCATTTTGAACATGTCTGTCTTCATAAAGGCTAATCTGAGCGACTGTTCAGGCCTATAGTCTATTCCATATTTTTATTTTTTTTTTACAGTAAGTCCTGCACTGGAAAACACCCTCTCTGATGGCACAGACGTTGCAGGCAAACACACAAGTGTGACCTTGCTAATTTTGCTAGTCGGGGATATTTGTTTTTGTTGGTTTTCCACCAGTCCACGGGATCGATGCAGAGGGGGTGGGCACTTGTCCTGGGCAGTACTGGTTTAATTCAGTAGTTGTGTCCATTGTTTCCATGTTGTAATCCTCGCCAAACAGGACTGTGATGGCAGACACAGCATCAGTCTTTTTGGCCACCGGCTCGGTTTCATCTGATTCAACTGCGACCATCTCTCCCACGCCCACGAGATTGCACGCTTATGCCTGTACAGCAAGTTTAACTTCATCAGTTGTTAACCTCAAGTGTTTGTGCCTCGGATCCAGGAAGGATGCAATGTATGCAACCTTGCGAGCCCTGCTGACATCTGCAGGTGCAAGTCGCTGCTCCAGTGAAGCAGACATGGTGTGCTTTGGGTGATTCTCCCTGGGTTTCTTTGAGGTGCTTTAACAGGAGTGTTGCTGTAACCGGGTAAACCATGGGGATGGATACTCCAGATTCTCTACACAACGCAGTAGTAGCACATTTCAGTGAGTAAAGCACAGGTATGAGCTCCTTCATAACACCTCAGCTATCATCAGTCAATTTGAGGATTCGTACATCTGATAGTTTGGTGAACGTTCTATCTGGCGAGACTGCAGATATTGCCTTTCTTTGCTCAAGTAGTCGCTGGAACATGTCATGAATAGAATTCCATCTTGTTCGGCAGCACTGCACTGATTTGTAGTCGGGCAAGCTCTGAAGTTGTTGCTTTTGTTTCAACGCTTGTGTTGCGGTTGTATTGTGATGGAAATGAGAAACCAGACAACTGGCAGATGCAACCACATGGTTTATGTGTTGAGGTTTGAATCTGTCATTTATAGTGAGTTGGAGTGAATGTGCAAAACAAGGCTGAGAGTCCCATTCCAGGCGTTCAGTGTTGGCTAGCACCATGTTGCTAGTGTTGTCATGTGCGCATGCTGTGACTTTTCCGTTTAGTCCCCAGTGTTCAGTAGCGGTGGGAACCACATTTGCCAGATTTTCAGCAGTATGCCACTCTGGCACTGCTTTGGTCTGTATTTCTTTGGTCAGCCCTCTTATTTCCCAGCTGAGTATGTAATGACAGGTGACCATTATATACAATTCAGTTGTAAGTGCTGTCAGTTTTTCAACACTTCAACAAAGTGTACAGCTCACTTGTATTATCATCATATAGTATATATATTCTCCAGTTTTGTGGTAATGGATTTCCTTGATAGGGCCATAAACTCAAGCTCAAAAAATCCCATCAAACTTTGAAAACCCTCACCTTTGACAAAGCTGATGGGAAGGATGTCTTTAGCTGTCATCTTTGAGATGAGGGCCGTTGTTTGCTCTGCACGTCTATGATCAAACTTAATTCATCTGGTGAAAAAGCTAGCCATCGATTGTTGATCTGTGGATGGGCCGCCACCTTCTGCTGGGTGCTTTGCTCTCAAATGACTGTGTATGGTTGTTGCAGACTTGTGATATGCTAGCTTTACCTGGCAGAGTTTACACCGCACCTCATTTTAGTTTATTTTTTTGAAGGAGTGCCACATAGAACATCTTAATGGCTGTAGTAGTCTTTGCATATTTCTCCTATTTGTACATTAGCATCTAGCCCATCTCACAATGCTGTAGCAAATGCCCTTGTGTGGAAAAGAGCTGAACTGAACGTGCTGTACACAACAAGGGAAAATATATTGTTTAATACAAGACGATAGTCACATTAACTATTCGCTTTTTATAATTTAATCACTATTCAAAAATCATGACCATCCCTAATACGTAGAATTACAGCAGCTTGTCACATTTAGACCTCAAAGATTGTCCCAATGATCTAATGACACAGCCATTTGGTCATAAGTACAGACTCACATTTCTGCAGCACTTGCAAGCTGTTTATGTTTGAAAGCCCATACTGTAAGAAAACTGACATAAGCCCCTTTTTTGGTAAATCTTGAGAATATGACACTAAAATGGCAAAAACTCAACCTGCATCAGTGAACACTCTCTTTAACTAGTCCAACATTGCAAAAATCCTGCAAGGATGATGCAAAAATTGTTAAAAGGACAAAAACTGTATGAAAAATCTAAAACACTGACACAAAATCAAATATTAAGAGTACTTAGTATTTAAAACATCTAAATAATAGCCAGCATAATGAGTCAAAGTCCAAAATAAAGGGCCAGTGCCAAAAGATTATTTAGCAACACAATCATCTGCCTCCATCTGACACAGCAGGCTGGCATTATGTCACAATAATGCAAAGAAAATGCTCCTACTGTGAGGCAGCCTGGTCAAAAGGTGTTAAGCCGAGCAATTCAGTTAAGTCAAATAGAGTGTTTTCTTTTCAACTAGTCATGTGCCAAATACCACAGACAGGCCATAAAAGCGTTTTGAGTGAGGCTACATCAAATCTGTTTTGACATATGAGGATATTTATTGAATTTTAGCTGGGTAGTTAAATTATCTGCTAATTGTTGTTGTTTATTAACTTGAAACCAACTGCTCTGTATCAGATTAACTCTGTCTTGCAGTAAGATGAGTGTGACAGTGGCAAAGTACGTGTCTTTGGGCAAAATGTTGGATGACAGGTTTTAAGTTCATCCTTTACAATGCATCATAAAAATGTCAGCAGATCCTTACAACGTGTACATAAATCCTCTCCTTCACTGACACATAGTGAAACAAGTGAATTACGATCATTACCAGGGTGCTGCCTTTTCTCACATCTTCCAATCGCTCCAATACTTGTGTCAAGCTCGGGTCATCAGAGTCCACAAACCATATTGGCGGCGTAGATGGATAAGACTCCTAAACACAGTCGAACACAGCAGAAACAAGACAGTTAGCTTAAACCAATACGTTTGATCTAGCGTATGTAAGTTACCTGCGTGTCGCAGGGTTTAACACAGTGTCAGTAAATAATGTAACATTTGGGTTGACGACGTTAGCATTCAGAGTGCAGGGTTAGCTAACAGCTAGAGTTGCTTCACAACACTTTGTAGTGTCGGATTGTCAAACCTACAAAAAACCGCATTCTGTACTGCGTAGCTTCAATTCACACTGGCTAATGAAACTACGCAAACACCCTGTCCCGCATAGCATCAGATTATCGCACGGTTGTGGAGGTAGCCTGCTACCTGACTTAGCAAGTTAACCAGCTAACTTTAGCTCGCTAACGAACAACACGGGACACGTAGAAATCCCGGCGTTTGTATTTATGTCCCCTTACCGTTATGTTACAGTGGATAATTAACAGCTTTTCCCCAGTTACATTAAACTGGCAGCTCAGCTCATCGGGCTTCCAGTCAATGATCCGGAATCGTTCGTGGTTTGGATCAAAAATGGACTCCAAAAACTTCAGTTCGGCCTTCAGCCCCGACACCGACATCTTCCACGCATCTCCGGCCGGGCCGCTGGGGAGGGGGAGAAGTCGGGACTTAGCTTTTAGCTAGCTAAAGCCACAACGCAAATCTCACAACTAAATATGTTTTTAAAAGTGGCCAAGTGGTGTCGGGGTGCCTCGTTGGATAGAGCTGGATACCCACTGTCAGCTATCAAACAGCGTCCAGTCAAAATTTCAGCGAAACCAGACAGACTTGCTGATGAAGTAGCTAACGTTAGCTAGCTAGCTTGCAGTTAGCGTTTTAAACAGCGTTAGCAAGGCGATGCTAGCCGCTGTTGTTGTCTTTCCGTCTATTGTTGTTGTCCGCCTATGATAACAACATGTTAACGCTCTCGCTGTGTCCCGTGGCCGTCTCCGCTCAGTCCCATCGGACAGCCGCTTGTTATTTACTTAACTGGGAAACAAACATATATAAATTCCCAGGATCTGAACTTATATCCCGATGAAGGGAAAGTGTTTTTCATCCCGGTGTTCAACTGTAGCTGGCCTCTTGTGGGGTTTAAAGATGGCGTTCTGCAATCTCCCTGTTCCCGCAGAGTCCCAGCATTCAGCGCGTCCTCACTGTATCTGAAGAACAGATAGAAAAAGTTCATCACAGTGAATCATTTGAGTTCATCAAACATCTGTATGTGTGGATAAATAGATTTCATGATATATTTTTTTAAATTTAGGTAAAAGACCGTTCCTGCTTCAGATGAGTCAGACTAGAGTCAAATCTGAAGCACAGAACTTAGATAGATGGGTCCTGCTGCTTCATTTTTGCTCTGGTGCCACCAAAGATGGGTGAAATAATTTAGATTTATGTTACCATGGAAATGATGATTGATGCAGTGTTAATCAGAGTTGAATTGATTTGTCCTGGGCATTATGAGTCAGTATTAGCTGTCTACTAACATCAACATCATCAAACAGCAAAACTGTACTGAGTACTGAGTACTGAGTTCAGTAGAACATTTAAACATGAGAAAGGAAAAAAGGACCATGTCCAGGGTTGGCCCTAGTAGTGCTAGGACTCAAGAGCCCCAGGTTGACTGTGTGTCAGTTGTGTCTTGGTAATTTGATTTCTTACTAATTTCTTTGGGAATTTGCACTACAGAATTACAATATCAACTGGGTTCTACATCAGGACATAATCTTGTGACCCAATCTTGTAGAGGTGCTCTGTGCCAAAATGTAGTTTGAACACCTTAATTAAATAACTAACTGGCATACAGAAAACTTGGTGTTCAAATATAGGAGAACCGATTGATTACCTTACTTAGTTTGTGCAAAATATAAGAAAGCTGCAATCTGTAGTGTACTATGTGCACTGCGCTTGATGCTGTGCTTGATGTGAACTTGGAGGCAACAGGGACCTGACTGCAAATTTTGGCCTGGAGCCCCCAAACTATCTGGCCATGACAAACAGGACATGTTCTTCCTTCATTAATAAAAGAAAAAAGCAAATTACCCATGATATTCAGAATCTTCTGTGTGTGCATGTTGTCATGCGTGTGTGTGTGCCTACGTGCATGCGTTTGTGCGTGCATGTATGTGTATTTTTCAAACAGATAGTTATATACCAGATAAATGTATTTCTTCCAGTGTTTTGTATAACCTTCTGCAATATAAACTTTGATTTAAATGTAAAATGTTACATCTTAATGATCAATAATAATAGTACAATAGTATAGTAAAACACTGACCTGATGTGGCTGCGCAGCTCCAGCCCAGCAGTCATTTTTCCACTGCCTTATTCACTCTAGGTTGTAAAAACAAAAATCTACTCAGCTCATAAGAAGGTAGCAAAGTAACATGCTCTAGTTCATGAAATGAAATCATCTCTGTAGTAGTACTTGGTACCCAATAGGGGGTAGTATTGCCTTAACTTTTGAACAATAAACACTCAAAGCTTATAAAAACTCACTATTTGTGCTCTCTAGTAACTGGTGGTGACTGTTCTTTACGTTGCAATAATAAATATTTTGTTCATAATTATAATATTCTAAAATGTTGGTGTGCAGGGTGGATTTGGGACATTATAAAATGTTGGCATAATTATTAAGAAATAGAACAAATGGCAAACCTGTGTCTAGATAATTTAAATGTTTTTCGGGAAACTGTACTGCGATTGCTATCGACTGAAAAAAAACTTGGAAATATTTTGACTTTCAGGTTGAGAGCCAGACAGGTTCAATACTGGGTAGATGGCACACAGCCTCTGGAAGCAGTCCTTTTAGTCCATAAATTCAATTAGACAGATAGGGTAGGTTTCAGGGAGCACAGCAAATCTCAGACACAAACTTTAAAAGCCATACCTTTTGTGAGTAAGGCTGTTATCGGGAGAGATTTGGGAGCAGCTGACTGGGTCCAGAATAGTGCTGTGCTGTCAACTCTAATTATGGTATCACAACATTTTCCTTTCAGCAGGGATAACCTTGCTTTTACTTTGCCCTCTCAAATTAGTATTCTGTGATAGACAGTGGAAGACACAGGTAGCTCACTTGAACATTACTGGTAGAAGTTCAGTGTGTAGTGTTTAGTAATATGCTCTACCTCAGACCTGTCATAGCAGACGAATGCAAGAGGAGAGGAATGCAAATATCGCCCTTATAAATGTGCTGAAGTTGTTCAGTACGTTTGGGCCAGTAACTAAAATTGTGACATTTTGATTTACCACCATAAGAGCCCCTGTTCATCCAAGACTGGAAGTGGCAGTTGGCACATTTGTTCTGCTCTGTGCATGCCACTGGGGATGTGAAGGGTCTTGAGTGAAGAGTGACAACCAGGAATTAACCCATGACAGCGTTCTCATATGAATGGGTCAAACACAGGTCTATCCTAAGCCGCCGTGCTGTCCATGTATATGTCAACGTCTGTATATGACAAATTTTTTAGATTCATTGTGCAGAATATTGCAACTGTGTGCAGTAAACTGACAATCTACCTGAACTCACTGAATGTGTGCAGGTCAGGGGCTTTGCTAATGTAATGGTTCCTCGGGAAAGGTCACAGTTCCAGTCTAGCACACATTGTAATTCATTTTTGCGGGGTTTTGGGTAGCAAGAGTGGAGGTGGTGCTATAAAATCAACAAGGGTAGATCACAAAGTGTGACTAACCTTTCTTTTTCTGAGCCCACATTTAGTGTTTCTGTTTGGTTATGTATGTCTGTAGTAATCATTGTGTGAACCAGGAGCTGCCACTATGTTCTTCTTTGTGTGTGTGTGTGTGCATAAAGAAGTCAGGGTATTGGCCAGACTATGATCATAGTAATTTATGATTTATGTAATTTGAGTAGGTCACAAAGGTTTGACAAATTATGCAAGGAAATTATTTCCATTCAAGTTAATATCACATAATACCTCTAGATATGAAGATTGGCTTTTTGAATGGGATGTAATGCAGAATTTATTAATGCCCCACATGAGCTGGAAGTAATAATGAGCTTAGTAAAATCACTTCCTAATAAAAAAAACCCTTCACTCATTTTAACAAGGCAATCTCTGTATACGACTCATATTATAAGGTTTAATTTTATAACTGATAGACCTGATCATTAAGTATGAAGAGAAATGTTTGTTGTTGAAGACTGTTGTGTTTTAAGGATTACTTTCAGTCTTTACACCTGGTCGCCAGGTTGATTTTGAAGCTGCTGACCTGTGTGCAGGTTGACCTTTCACTAGCAGGTTAAATCAATAGTATCTATCCTTGTTGGTGTGTAATTACTCTGCATTGATTGCTTATTTAGGATACTGTGTGGAGGGACTGTCCTCTACATGTGTCTTCGGCCAGAATGTCGTGTTATAGATGGTAGCGGTTGAATAACATCCTGTCAAAAGCAATTAACGCACCACGCCCAACATGTTGCATCTTCCCACAACTGACAGCCGCTGAGAGGTTGACTCCACACTATTAGACAGATTAATTACAGTGGCATTTGTGCTTTTCCCAAATCTTGGCAAGTAATTAACGAAATGTTTTTGCATGAATATTTTTTCATGGAAACCATTACCATAATTCATGTTGTGCTTTACTGCAAGGGAAAAGATATTGTATATGTTTCCTTATTGATTGCACCTACGGTATTACATCTATTTCACTCATGAAGAAGACATGCAAATGAAGGGGAGGACATGGACAACTGAGAAATGGATTGTAGACCTCAATGCTAGAATTATGTTCCATATATTCTAGGCTGAATGCATATAAAACATTCTTGGTAGAGTATCTTCAGGGATGTCACAAAGGCATGTGCAAAGCTTGTCAAGGGTCAGAGAACAAATAAAACAAATGTCTTTGGTTGAATCCTGATTGTCTTCTCAGCCTTGTTTTATGATTGAGCAGCTGACATGTAGTTTGTCACAGCATGCCTGTGTACGCACTAATAAAGAGGCAGATTGCTGTTGTCCGCAGTGATTTATCCTGCTCTTCTGTCCTCCATCTGCACTAGACAAAAAGTTAATTAAAACCCTGTCTTGTTTCCTCATTCCATCCCAGACAGTGCAAGCAAATCATCTCACACCATTTACAACCTTTTATTATTTCTTTATGAACAAGAGCTGAAGTCAACAGCTCGAAGGCACTGCATGCCTTCTTTTTTAGCTTGACCTCAAACCTCATTACAAGATGTAAATGCACAACTTTTCATCCCATTTACATAATCTCTTACACTGATCAAATTGTTATGTGTGATTAAGAGGAGTTACTTTCCCAATTAAACATTTAAATGCCTAGCTTGTCTACGGACTTTAGGATTATGTGCAGCAGAGGTGAAACTGAATCAGCTGAACCTCACTGCCCTTTTTTTCCAGTAGCTCTTCATAGAAGAGTATGTGATGGCCATTTCAGCTCATTAGTCCACTATAACTGACTTTATGAACAGTATTAGCCAACACAACTGTTCAAAGTTCATCACTGCAGGAAAAAATAGGTGTATCTAAACCACTGTGGTGTTAAGCCAATGTCTTGTAAGCATTCGGAGGTGTTTAGATGTTGAGCTTTGGATAACTAAAGCCATTCCTCAACCGCCTCTGCTGCTGATTCACCACATATGGGAGGGCAGTTTGTCAGAGCAGACAGCACCATTCCCACCAAGGTGGAGCAATATTCAATTTTCTTCTGGGGAACAGTGACCATACAAGCAAAGACAGAGAGGAAGGTTAACATCCAGGACACACAGCCCTCATAGTGAATGCGGCATACTGTATGTCTGCATCATCCACACAAGTGACAGAGATGGTAGGTCACTTACACCAACTCTTTATCTCACACCCAGTGCTGGACAGCAGCTGTCATGGGCTTCATTTAGAATACAAGGTCCTTTCTGCAAATTAACCATTGATTCACATAAGCGTAAATCATGTTGGCTTTCAAATGTTTATGCTGCAAGGGGTAATGACAAATATAAGCCCAATGTACCATAATGTGAGAACTGTCTTTGAGACCGAAAGATTACGGGAACTACACTGGACCCCTGTTTGCTGCAGTCTTTTACTAAATGTTAATGATTTGAATAGAATTAAGTCTGGAGGGTAGCAGATATATTTCACTCTGGGAAAAGGTAAAAACAGCCACAGTCACTAGTATTTTACAACTATGTTACTATACATTAATACATGTATATCATCATGTAAAAGTATGATGTAAAAATGTATTACATTTTTGTAGATTAGGTATTATGGTACATTATACAAATTGCTTTTGTATAATTCTCACACCAGTGTCTTCCAAAACATAATTCCATTAAAAAGGTACTTGTCAATTCCATGGGTCTTAGTCGGCTTAAGTGTTTCTCCAATGAGCCCACAGAGGGCCATTACTCTCAAATAGTACTGAATAAAGAGCAAATGTCACCTTGAACTGCAGTGGTATCGCCAGAAGTGTCTGAGCAGTCTCTTTATATCATAAGTTACAAAGTTAAAAGCTGTGGATGAAGTCAGGTTTGAAGGAGAAGTGTACAAGTCTTACAGTAAACTTTGTGTATAAAAGAATACATGAAAATGAAGAATGGAAACAGATACATCACACCAATTAGGTGTTGGAGATTAACTGATCATTATCAAGTTTACAATGGCAATGAAATTACTTTGATGTGAGGAAACAACAATGATGGTGACAACCCTAACCTTAGCAACAAACACAAGAACCATAAGAGAAACAGCATCTATGACACTATCAACATTAATAATGCAAAACATGTATGTCAGTTTTTTAGATTTAGATTAGGACAGTATGATCTTCATACCTTGCTCTTTCCATAGTAAGGTGCTAAGCATGCATCCAGATTAAAGCCATGAAACACATTGTTATATATAAAGTGGATGTGTGGGAAGATGCAGGTTAAAGACTAACTTCATTGTGAGACAGCAATATTACAGCATGAAAGGACACAAAGAGAAATTGTTTGATGGCAGTCCTCATATTTTGTAAAGTCATGTATTTTTCATAAGTCCCAGTGTAATAGATAAATGGACTATATTGGGCCCAACTAATTGGATAAGGTTATCTGTGGAGCATCACTGTTCGGTTGGATCTGTTGTTCCTCATGTGGTCTAACCAAGTAAACTGCTGCCTAATCACATTCAAGCCAAAGTCTATTTACTTTGTGGGGCACTGCTGTTCTGGCAAGAGGCAAAGTGGGCTGGTGGAAGGGTCTCGTAAACGAGCGCACCATTGCCAATCTATCCATCCTAATGCTAATACAGTTTACAGGGCCAGTGAGAGACCCTGACAGGCTGACAATGGGGGAAGGAGGCCCGGCTTAAATCAATTAGCTAAGAGGACAAATATCATCTAAATCATACCCTGCCTGGCCCTGGGCAACGGGCCTGAAAATGGAGGGTACATGCAGGCAGAGAGTAGCACTTTATCCCAGCCAGGGTTATGATTGAGGTGCTGACAGTTAAGCATACACTTACTGTATCAACAAGCTCAGAACTGAGCAGACACCAAAAGTCAAATCAGAGAGCATACTTCAATTAAATCTCTAGCTTCATCAATCAACATTGTTCATTTCTGCTACATTAGAATGAGAGTACAGTACGTCCACATTTAAACCTTCTGACATTGTGAAACTAAGGCAGAAGTTTAAACTTTCATCTGGATCACTTTTAAGGGCCCAGCATGCTTCAAACCATGTGCTTGTTGAGTCATCTAACAGTGTCTGAATTCCTCTTTCCAACAGCAAAATTGTGTGAAAGTACGCAGGGTTTGAACTTCTCTCTCAAGCTCTCTTTTCATTCTTGTGTCATGGCCACAAGTTGCCATTTGTCCAATTGGTTGGTTGCTGAATGTGAAGAAAACGGATCTTATCTAATATGAGCCTGTCAGAGGGCACACAATAGAGAGAAAAAAACAAGTGCAACACTTCCTTCAAATACATATCGTACATCCTAGTTTGTCTGAAACATGCTAATGCCTTAATGTGCATCTCAATGAATTGAGGCTCAAAACAGCTCACCTTGGGCTTGTTTATGAGTTTTAGTCTGGCTCTCTTATGTTATTATCTTGCTAGTTTGGCTTGTATTTTCCAGGGTTTGGTTTGAACACAAGCCACCTATGAAAAGTGAGGAGCATTTGCATCGTCCAAACATATTCATACAACAGCGGCCTTTATAACCTGACACTTCTCAATGGCTGCTTTCCTGATGACAACTCCTCAGGTCAACACTGTTTGCTGCCACAGCTTCTTCTATGACTCTGACTTCCTCCTTACTGTATGTGCTACACTTTATTGGTGACTTCACTAGAATCTAATGCCATGTATGTGTTGAGGGAAGTATTAGTTCTCCGAGCAGAAAGCTTGTTATTATTCTTTGAGAGCTCTCTCAAAGAGTAAAGCTATTTCTGACAAATCTTAACTGTATAACAGTTTTTTATAAATGGTCAATTTTGTGACTCTGACTGAGCTTAAGTTAGCTAACTAATCCAATAAATCCTGCTTTGGGAGACAGGCTGCTGGATCCTTTCACTTTCTTTCATGCTAGAGTTGTGACTTGAGACAATCTGGAAAGTTTCTGTACCTGTCTAACTGTCTGCTTGCTTGTGTGGATATGTGTTTTGACGTCGTGGAGAACAGGGAGGGATGTGATCTAACGAGAAAAGGTAGGGACATATGGTGGCTGTGCTGAGAAGCTGTGTGTGGCAGATAACATTTTCCACGGATGATTCTGATCACAGTGGAGACTGCAAGAAGGAGAGGGTCTCAAGGGGAGCAACATACCATCTGGATTCCTGTGAGCTGTGACACATCCATCTCTACCTGTGGACCAGTCAGTAACCTCTCTGTAGTGCTCACCACAGCAACAGCCAGAGATTAGATGAAGTCAGATCTGACAAGACACACTTCTCAGACTGGTCAAATTACTCTCTAATTTAGAGCAGATAAAAGATTTTTTTTTAGAATAAAACAGCAAGCCATCTTTGCAAATTTACTTTTGTTGACTATCTGGATAACAGCCTGTATTGACCTCTTCGGAAAACCGTATTGTCTCAGAGTGTGTTTACATCCTGCTATTTTACAGAAAGCAGTGTTCAGTAAGGTTCTTAGCATCCTGAGGCCATGACAGACTTTTCTTTGGATGTCCTCTGCATCAGCTATGCTGTAAATGAACAGGGACATATTTCATTTTAAGTCCAGGCTAGGTTATGCAATGCTATAACATACAACTAATCAAGTGAAGGACAGCTCCCTAACCTCGCTCTCTGGTCTAAGGCCAAGGAAAGGCTCTTTCATATCATTACATAACTTGATCGCTAAGGTGGGGATGAAAAGTTATCAGTCATATTTTATAGCAGGAAGATTTCTATCTTCTTCTTCTTCTTCTTCTTCTTCTTCTTCTTCTTCTTCTTCTTCTTCTTCTTCTTCTTCTTCTTCTTCTTCTTCTTCTTCATCATTTAGCTTTCTTTCAAACAAAAAACTACAGGAAACAAAGGCAAAAAAATGTCACATTAAATAAATAAATCACCTAAAAATTACATTAGATGTCTCAAATGTCTAATTAACACTCAAGGGCCTTAGATATACAAATTCTCTTCTTTCTTTTTAGCTCAACATGACAGATATTGTTAATTGGATTTTCATTAAATTCAAGCAAATTATGACTGTTATAGCTCTCATCTTTCATTTTTAATTTTGTTATGAAATGCTCCAATATTTACTTGTTACTGAATGCCAACAGACAACCTGTACACCCCATCATACTGTTGACGAAAATAATATTACCCCATTATTCAAGATCACACTATCTGCTGCAATATGCAAGACACACACAGGATGTAAATCACAATGTGGGTACACTTTATAGCCACTCCTCCAGTAACAAACTACTGTATCCTCTTCAGCCTGAGGGTATTTGCTTTCAGCTAATTGATGCATGGTTGGATTTCCATGTGGAAAATGCAGCTTCAGATCTAATCTGTTTCACTTATTTTGGAGTAACTACCAGCCACACTGCCTGTGGTTAGTTGATTATCTCTGCCCTGCATCATTAGCAGCCAGTCCAGACATGAAGCAATCAGTCACTTCACCATCTGAACCCAGCCTCTCAGGATGAGATTTCTGCTATGATGAGGGCCTCTGTAGTCTCTTGGGTACCACTGATGACAGAGGGGCTTCATCCTCTCCATCCCTCTCCCTGGAGAGTTGGTTTGATGGTAACACAGACACTGAATTGAATCACAGAGACATAATCCTGGCCAAATGTAGAGACGTCATTAACCCAAGATATCCACTGAGCAATGTCTAAAAGGATATAGTTGCGTCATGTTAGCTCCAGTCAAATACAGGTCAGTAACATCAATCACACAACTGTTCATTCTATAATGAAGTTTCCAGTTACTCTGTATTACTTCAACCATCTGTTTCCATGTCTATGATGTTTTATAGTGCTCTTATGATCACACTAATGGATTCTTGTGGACTTTATACCAAAACTCTTTGTCCAAGTTTTGAAAGTGAAATAAAAGAAAATTCATCACAAAATCTTGATAAACAGAATTATAGCTCTATAACTAAGAGTAATTACAAACAATAGCATGTTTCAGCTGTTTGCCATGTGTTAAAATTCACCAATCTTTTTTTTTTCAAAGCTAGTAAACCTTTCTACTTGTAAAACTCAAACCATATTTGCTTTTTTCCAGCTATGTCGACAGAATGGGAAACGAGTTTTCTACCTCATCCAACACTGGACTCAATCTGCTCCTAAAGATGCATCCTCCCAGTGGGACCTCCCTCATAGTGGTGTATTACCCATCTCACACTCCTGCAGGCTCAGGCAGGTCATTTCCATGTCCAGCATTGATAGGCATTGATTGAATCTGCACAGCTCTGACCCTACTATGAGCCCCAAGAGAGGGCTTCAGCTTCCAAGGTCCAATAACACCTGAGTTGCACTGTCAGTCCCACTCCATCATAGTTATGTCTGGCCAGGACTTATGTCTCCTGTTCTTCCTGTTCAACACAAATGAGTTTAGGATACTGAATGTAACAATATCTTAGATGTTGCAATGGGATTTTTTCATGCTGCAAAATCAATGGCAGACAGAGGAACTTTTATTTCCAAAATGAACAGAGTAAACACCATGACAAACATTTTGTTTATGATGGACTAGTGTGTACATTTGGAGAACTGGGAAATGCATTGTTATGATCAAGCATAAATGCCAAAAAGCTATGTAATGACTTCCAATTTTTGTTTTAATATTGTTAGAAGTTTTATCTTGTTAGTGCAGTATTTAATCTTTGCTCACTGAAATTGGTAATGGGTATGGATACATTTACCAGTAGTCATAAACTAACATTTGGGGTTACATTTTTAATGCCTTTTTCAAGTTTTGTGTGTGAAACAGAAACAATCAATATTATAAATCTGCATCATCAATCAGCCTATTACCCACATTTTGTTTCCCTGATTGTCTGCTACTGGCAGGTAACATAAAACACTGGAAAATGAACATTGCACCACACTGACTTACATACTGCACATGTATATAAATAATACTCTCTACTACAGCTGTTAGATGTGTAAATTATGCAGCAGATTTACCTGTATTTTATAATCATGAAACACTAGTGTAGCCAGGAAAAAGACAAAACTGGGTTTACCACATCTAATTTTCTCTAAAACACAGAGTAGGCTAGACTAATGTGCACCTCCACAAAAATATAACCATCCATCACTCTCCATATAGGCTTGCCTACAACATAGCCATAACACAGTATAAAAAGTGCTTTAGTCATTGTACAGTCCATTCTTTGTTGTTATTTTAAACATCACAATGCAACCGTTCTTTTCGTAGGCTTATCAAATAAAACAAAATAGGCCTACAATAGAATAGATAACAACCAAGCAAAACTATCTACACAGCATTCCCCCAAATGACATTTACATTAAACTTTATTGGGACACAGCCTATCCGTGCAAGTTGACATCTTAAAGGGCAAGACAGTGTGGCTTGGTCTTAAATGATTAATTTATTCTCTTAAGTCTCTGTAAGTTGCCTTTCAAACGCTAGCAACAAGAGGCTATTTAGTCTTCCTGTGAGCATGGTTGCTCTGTTCTCTGACTGTTGGGAGCAGGCACTCCATAGAAACTCCATAGAAACAAAACTAGCTAGCTGTCAACTGCTAACTGCTACCTGCCACCGTTACCAACATTCCAAAGGAGAAACTGCACTGAGGAAGTTAACAGAAGAGTTATTTTTGTGAAGGCAAAAAGAGAAATTAAGGGGCCCTTGTTGGTGGCTTTCTCTCTCTTGCTCCATCAACTGGTGTGATGGCGGCGCAACCAATGTTTGCGGCAGCCTCTCCTAGTTCCGACTATGCAGTGTCTTTTTCCATGTCTACTTCTACATCTACATCTGTGTCATTGTGTGGGGTGAAAGGGACATATGGCTATGATCGTCAGTTTCTTTTGGACATTTGTAACAAAGACTTTTGCTATGAGAAATGCTGGCTGGGAGCTAAATCAGCTGAGTGAACTTGGTCTGCTATGTCCAGTGGACCCAAAGGAGACCACAGCCTTGCCTGGAGCTGTGCTGGAAAGGAAATATTGAAATTGGTGCGACAGGACATGGAACCTGGGCAAACGTGGAGGAGTGTAAGCCAGGCTAACTGCTAACCTATACAAACCAGCAGTTCCAACAATCATGTTGCCTAATGTTCTCTGGACAGCAAAATGGATTATATAACCAACCCCCCATCAGTGCTGGTCACTCATTGACATGCAAGAGCTGTCTACATCAAACTGAGACATCTACTTTCCTCTCTAAATGCACTTTAATGCACTGTGCTGCTAACTGCTCATTCCTTTTTTGTGTTGTTTTTTTTCTCTTGGGATATATATTATTTTAACTTTTTTTTCAAGAGAATTTTTAGATATACAGTATATCTTTATTCTTTCTGTTGTTGTTGTACTGCTGTGGTCTGGGAGGAACAGCATTTCGTTTTTTGTGTATGCAAATACACAAGAAAATGACAATAAACTAATTATTGAATCTTGAATCTTGAACAGCTTGTAACAAGCAATGTGATCAAAACACAAAATAAACTGTTTATGTTGGGGAATACTTTATCACTAGTCTAAGACTTCAATTAGGGACAGGTACAACCCCCATTCACCTTTTGTTTGATCAGTTGCCTAAATACTGTTAGTTGAAGCCCTTCCATTCCAAGTCCATAATGCTTGGAGCATGTAGTTTGTCCATCTAGTCAAACAAGTCTGTTGTGGGCAGCAGGGAGGCAACAGTTTCATTATTCTGTAGGAGTTGTACTGAAAACAGTTCTTAAGTTCCATAAGCTGTCGAAATCCACAATAAATGCAAATCCGAGTCACTCCTAGTGGGTTCAGACCTGCCCACTGCAGGGGTCACATGCGAATTGGCAAACCTGGAAAGTAATTTCCCATTACGGGCGCCCACAACGTCCCAGTTCTGCACATTGTTTTTCTTCATGACATCATCAGTAAGCACGATGATTCTCTCAAATTCCCCATCTGAGTTATTCCTAAATGTAGCAAACGGTTCTTTGAGGCCCTCAATCACATGGATGCAATCAGTCACTGAAAGAGATGGGGACTGTAGGCCTTTTGTTGCAAAATCACTGGCACTGAACAGCTTAGAAAATGCCATGAGCAGAAAGATGAATCTCTTGGTCTTTATTTGTTGCAAGAGAGACTCAGCGTTTGATCCAGCCAGAGCCTTCTGCAAACTCACTCAATGTTTCTAATATGACGTCATATAAAGTCAAAACTCAACTGACAGACTCAGATTTTGAACTCCATCTAATATCTGTGGAAAGTACAAGCTCAAGACAGGGGCTGTCAGGGTGAAGCTCTTTTTGGATGTGTATAAATCGTGTGTGTCTGTTGGCTCCAGTCATGAAATTGTGCAATGAATTTAAATAAAAAAAGTGGCCACAGTAGGAGACACTTTCGAGGCTGTCAAAAGCACGAGATTCAAGCAGTGCGAGTGGCGATGTATATACAATGCATAAGGGAAAGATTTTTTTGAGCAGCACTTGCACTCCAGC
The DNA here is from genome assembly GCF_910596095.1 of Thunnus maccoyii. Classification (NCBI taxonomy): domain Eukaryota; kingdom Metazoa; phylum Chordata; class Actinopteri; order Scombriformes; family Scombridae; genus Thunnus; species Thunnus maccoyii. Next base: position 12,920,346 of record NC_056533.1, on the reverse strand, counting down.
TTCCCCAGCTGACATGACTGAGTTAAACAGCAAGCTCTACTTCATTTTTTATACTTCATTCATAATAGCCTAAGTTTCAAACAATACGTTTTAGTAAGGCTATACCTAAAAAGTCATTCTGCATCTGATTTTTGGGTGTGCCAGCTGCCTCTTTGGGGTGCACAGGCACACCCTGGCACACCAGTGGTTACACCATTGTCATGAAAGTCTTTTCTTTCAAAGTGTCAGACATTTTCTCTTGCGGTGATTTCCTCTTGAACTCACAATGTCTGAGTGCACTGAAGGCGAGGATTTTCAATCATTTGGGTTTTATGAGGCAGTCACAGTTCCTCAGACAGCTGAGGTTTTGCAGCGATGACCTGGGTATTTTTAAGCAGCACTATCTCTATCTACCTACCTACATTTTGACTGTTTCAGACTATTTATCTCTCCTTGCATTTGTTTTGTTACCGACATCTAACTTGTGCCCAAAGAAGCAGAAAGAAAAGATTTACAAATAGAAACAGTTTGCATGGCTTCGCTTCGATCGGGGCTCTTGTCTAGGAGCTATTAGACACACCTTTCTAAGCACATTAAGATCTCATCTAGGGCAGAAAGAATTGATTCCAGTCAGCTGTGATTGTGGGAATGCTTGTCAGTAAATAGTGCTTATGTAAAAGAGCTCACAGTGACAAATGGGATCAATTTTACAGTTCTGTTAACACAGGAGGATCAGCGAGGTAGTTTGTCATTTAAAGTACACACATGCAAAAAAAAACAAAAAAAACTTGTGCACTCAGACAAACATACTGTGCATGTACACACACTCATATACACATACACTGACTTCTGGGTGCACATTGAGATCTATAACTGTTTGGCTGTTTCTTTTTTCTCAATTTTTTATTTATTTTGTCTCCAGTGCACCATTCAAAAAGATGTAATTTCTCTCAATATAACACCCAGCAAAGTATGACATCTCTTTATTACAGTTCGAGGTCTCTCAGCCCTTCAGTTTCTAATCTGTGACATACAATTTGGTAAGCCAGCCTTTCAACTTCCAATCCACTTCAGTGAAGGCTTTGATGGCTAAAACGACCAGACAAGCTCCCTGACTGAGGTCATTAGAAGGCCACCTCTAAATCAAGCTTCTGGGGGGAAGAGGAAATCAGGGATGGCCCAGACCAATTGATCCTTCCAGGATTTGTGGGGCTGCTCCTCAAGACAGGTGTGGTTTAATACTCCACCCTGAGCTGTAAAAAATGGCACTGCAGAGTACATTCTGAATCAGGAGGTCACATTAAGTCCTGCTCTATCTGCTGGTGTCACGTAAGACCATTTATCTTTTTCACTCATGCTGTACGACATATTGGACACTACACTTGAGAGCAGTCTCAGCTTCCTGTCTATGACTGAGAAGCTGAATACATTAATAAACAGACTAATCTGTCTTATCCAGAGACTATCTATTACTGACCACGCAGTCTGACGCAACAGATATGGACCGCTGTGATAAGCTGACTATTGCATTCTACGTCTTTTTGCTCTCCCTTCCCATCTCTGTAACTGTTTTTAATTTTAAAAAAAATGGCAATTAGACATGTGATAAATGTTCCCCAATAATATTTCCCCATCAGATCAGTGCAGATGTTTTGGCGGTAGGTCTGCCAATGCAAGACTAATGGCTACTTGGACATTGGACAGGGATTGTGAAGCAAAGTTGCACCTCATAATTTCATCCCCCCCTGACATAAAGTCAATCCTTTTTGAATTTAAACTGCACTGCCTTCTGAATCTTACCATGCTAAAATGTTTTGCTTAATAGGAATCAATGAACAAATATAATTGCTTTTGTAAATTAATATATTTATCTTTGTGGTCAGTGCATAATAAATGTTTGTGGTCACACATATGGTGCATGTAGGTCATCAGTGGTTTTGGCCAAAATCAGATGCCTACCAGTGGCCACTGAGCATCCATACATATCACTTAAGTGGAGATATCAGTATGTTTATAATGTAAATATTTATATATTTACATTCAGTTTAGGCATGTGTTAAAGCTAAAATCTAGGGCAGCAACTAATGATATTTCATATATTTTCATTATCGGTTAATCTAATCTCTAAAAAAATTGGAAAAAAAATCCCATCACAATTTCCCAGAGTCCAAGGTGATATATTCTAATTGCTCATATTGTCCAACCAACAAGCCAAAACTCAATGATATTTATATTGGAAAATACACAAAACAAAACAAACCAGTGACTGTGTAGCATTTTTGCTTCAAAGGTGACTCCATATATTTCCGGCTTAATTTCCTGTCAGTCAACAAATCATTATCATTAATCCGTTGTGTAGCAGTTTGTTCATCATTGCTGAACCTTGCCTCTGAATCTTAGAATGAGCCCTTTATATCTACATAGGGAGTGGGTCCTCTTCCATAGAGGCTGCCATGTTGCACCGCCATGTTTCTACAGTAGCCAAGAATGGACAAACCAAACTCTGGCACTAGAGAGGGCCTTTCATGTTTTTCGCAAGTTTCGCGGTGATTGTAGGTTCTCCTACACACTTGAAAAGGAAGGGTGAGGGGATCTGTATTCATTTGGTGGCAATCTGTAACCTCACCACTAGATGCCACTAAATCTTAAAGACTGGTCCTTTAACGGAAACGATCTGTTTTGAACTTCTGTGTGTGCAAAATTGAGAAAGCTCTGTATGAATCCTACATGTTAAATGTTGCAAATAATGGGTAAGCTGCTGAATTTTGCAGCTTATTTTACAATAAGAGTAATGGTTTTTTAAATGTTTGATGTTTGAATGTTGGTTGGGGTGAGGGCTCAAAGAAGACATGTGATATGGAGATCTCAACATACATTTCATACACATACAGTATGTGCATGCACACACAGAGACCAAAAAATCTCAGCTGTATCCATAGATTATCATAATGCTATAGCATCCTGCATGAACCAATGAGATGGGCTGATTCCCCCTGCAAGCAATGGTGGGTAATCGATAACTTCACATGAGGCTGAGACTCTCTGGTATAGGAGCCAAGCACTCCAGGTAATGAACTGTCTGCTTGATATATATCCCTCACAGGGTGGGATTGCGGTGGTGCAACATGGTACTGCAACAGCAGCAAATATTTGATTAGCCATTTCTCTTCCATCACGCTGGCACACGGGAAAATCTCTCACACACATACGGTAAATGTCTGTCGACATATCAACATGTCCACTGTCAACCTGTCATGAGGCTTCTGCAGGCTGCTCACAGACCTCATACCACCTTTCACGCTGCAGAGACAGACAAATATTGTTTGCTGTGCTATTTTATATCCACTTTGATTTATAAATATCAGTGCATGCTTGTCAGCAAGGCAGCTTGGTTTTGTTACTTTGTATTTTTTGTTTAATTTGTTGGATTTTTTTTTTTTTTTTGGTAAATTTTGGGGTGAGATGTTTTCATAAGCCATTTCTTTGCTGTTTTTACTGTATCGAATGTTTCTCTTCTGTGTTATATTATGGGCAAATATATGAATAAATATGGCTTTGAGAGTTCACTTCTAGTCAGATGAACTCTGGTTCAGTTAAACACTGAGATGTTGTCATTTTCAGAGCTATTTCCTGTTTTCCTGTATTTTATGGTGTTCACTAACAGTCCAGAAAGGCTTCCCACTTGAGTGAATTTGATTTAAATGATTAAAGGACATAAGCAACGTTGATAACTTAGAGCACTTCACATTCAAGCTAAAACAGCAGGGTCGCTGCAAAAATGCAAGCACACCAGCCCAGACATGTATACAATACACCCTTGAATTTCTCATTGGCTGCTTTCCATATTAATAAATCAAGATTTTAATTCACTGTCTCAGACTGTCTCAAAATTTTCAAAATGTAGACTTATTGTCTTGTTTTTGACATAATCATGATTTACATTTCCTTTGCTCATTGTGTAACAGCATACAGGGAGATCCACTGATTTGGTAAGTTAATACATAGCAAAAAATATACAATATATAAATATGGTATGCTCCACATAATTGGTTATTTTTCATGACTCTATCCTATTATGTTTTGCTGCTGCAATGACTCAATCACATGTGTGTCTACTTTACTTTTTCTTTGTTGTTGTCACAGCATGTAAGGAGATAATATGTTCAAGGAACATCGTAGATTCAAGCAGAAAATATCTTAAAGAAGCCTAAATTAGGTCATATATGAAATAATTTCTTATGTTTTTTTTTAAAGATGTGATAAAAGCTTTCACATCTTATATGTTTTTGCGCTAAGTCAGTGCATTGCTATGGCAGTGAATGTAGGGTGACAAAGTTATTCTTTTTGTGGCACTTAAACCTTTAAAATGTTACGCTGCCTTGATGGAAAAGGAAAGCTTGCACTTCATGATTCAGAAAGGCCAGAGAGAATTTTTCCCAAGGGCCTCGTAAATGGGGTTAATAAAAGAGAGCCGCCAATATCTCACTGGATTCTCTCAAATAGTTTGTGTGCCTGTTTACCATAAAATGCAATGTATGTGAATATCTATGGTCATTAAGAAGACATTACCAGGGTAGGTATAGCAGATTGGGATTGGGTAATAAAAACGTGAAAATCTGTTTGCAGCGTCACACTTATCAAGATGATCAAATGTACATTTTTAAATTTTATCGTGCATGTTTGACCAAGTAAATCTGTTCTCATGAAATTCCTTGTTTGACATTTATACAGTCTCACCGTCTTGCAATCTGAGCCACTGAGCGGTTAGTAATAGCCATTAAACAAATTCAGTCTTTCTGAATTAATCAAAAAGTTATGATCAAAGAAACTAGAGTGGTGCCAAAGACCTGTGACAAGTCCTCTGCAAAACCCCCTTTTGGAATAAATAATGAATTTATCCATCTATCCATTGATACATTAGGGATGGGATCCAATTAGTGATGGGATCATTGGCTTTAATCCAAAGTCAAAACAACCTTCTCCCTCTCCAATCAGGAATTATATTGTTGATATTGAGTATTTCACAGAATGTGTCCCTGTAAATTGTCATCACTGTGTAATATGATGAAGTGGGCAGCCATTAAGGAAATTAACTGGCTCATGGTTCATATCTGAGGAGTCATGTTTCACAACTCATGACTGTACTGCAGTTCATTGCATATTCAAAGTAGACTGTCAAGTCTGCTGTTTAGGGTCAAATCTCAGCTTGACTGAATCTTTCAAGCAGTTTGCACACTTGTCACAATTTGGGTTGTGATAATGAAAAGGGAGTGTCGTGGAAAATATTGTGCTATGTGCTGAAATTTAGGCATTTCATTCAAGCTTTTGGGAACAATGAAGGAGAGATGTGAACTGCAGTTTCAGTGTCTTTTCTTTCCTACAGAAGGACATGCGAGATTTCCTGGGACGAAGTCAGGTCATAGCCAAACCGGAGTCAAAATTTACAACAATTTCCTGTAACGATAAGGCCATCCATGTTTGAGCCGATTTACAACAGAAACTTTACATTGCTTCCAGACATGCTGTAGTGATTTAGATTTTTTAGAAATGTAAATTCAAAAGTTATAGCACCACATCAGCAAGTTATTCTCAGAGGCAACATTCAGTGCCAATGCAGAAAGTAATTTGATCTTCATATAGTGTCATGGTGGTCAGGGTTTACGGATGGCTTTATTAGCATTTGCTTTCACATTGACAATTTTATTTCTGTATTTAACCATGAGCACAATCTTTTCCTCTACATTTTCACTAAAATATATTTTGATAATGGAAAATAGTTTATTTATTATATCATTTGTAGTAAAAAAGACTACACTACAGTCCTTTAACCAAGAGACCTCTCTAGATCAAAATGTTGTTGCTGTCTGTATCTGATTTAAAAATACAATGTTGCTTTGAATGTGTAATTTTCATGAAAACCATGTTTTCTACATAAACAATACCTATGACACATGTACAATTTTGAAAACAAATGACTTAACTGTGCAGTCAATGGCCCTGTCCCCTTCGACCTGATAGAAAACAAGTGAGGGTCAAAACCTAATCAGCCCCTATTGATCAGCTCTCAATAACCCAGAATATAAGTCTTTGGAGTTCAAATTTATAACCCCAGGCAGGGTCCTTGGGGCTGCTCTTCATGCCTGATACAGTTCCTTTACTGGCCAGTATAATGAGGCTTTAAGCAGCACAGTGACTGTAAATCTGCTATGCTAAGATTGCACTGCTCCTGTTCTGACTGGACTTTGCCTCATGACTGTAAATCTCACATCCAGGACCAGAGAATAATATATTATCCTCTCCTGAGTGCAGTCACTAAAGCAGTGTGAAGTCAGCAAATGTCCACAAGTCACCAAAATTGTCACCTAATGTTTGTTGGGAAGAGTTTGTTTGACAAAATCTGAGAGGAATATACATGTGTACAATGGACACAGTGTATGCTGAAATGTGACTATATGGTTCAGGACATTGACATAAAGTCAGAGAAACCTCTACTTTCAGACGATAAAAGTTCTCAGATATGATTTTTTAAAACAATTATTTCCACAGGGCGTTATATGCTTCAGTTATTGTGTGTTTTAACCATTTATTCTAGTTTTAGGAAGATGTTACAAATCATTTATTAGGGTGTGGGGATCAGATCAGAAAATTAAACAGGAGTAATACTAAATTCACTGACTTTACAAAAGGGTTATACACCCAAATAGTAGTAGCCTACTTCCCTATCCCTAATATGTCACTCAAAAAGTATGTTCAGAAATGAATAAACCTCATCTCCCTTTCCATTTGCACAATACAGTGTAGCATCTTCAGTGGCACATACAGCATATGAAACCTACCACCTAAAACAGATGCTGAGCTGGTGTAAAGTTGCAGTAGCCGATCAGAGACCTGGTGAAGACCTGCAGGACCTGCAAGGGACGGAGAGAGCAGCGCGTCTGCATGGCTAGGCTGCTGCGTGTTGGCAGAACGCAAAAACTGCTTGAAGAGACTCGGTGAATTTCACGGGGCGGATTGTTGTAAAGTAACACCACATTTCGGTCAATGACTTTCTTTTTCAGGCATCAGCACAGTGCTGGTAAAGTGTCCAGACCGAGAGCGCGTAGAGTCCGGCATGTCCGAGAAGAGGAGCGCTGAACACCGCAGCTTTGAGGCTTTCCTACTGACAGCTCCAGCGGACCAGATGGTGCCGAAAAAATGACTCGGGCTCTCTCCATCCTCGCTTACTTTTTCTCTTTGGTTCACTGTAAGTGTGTCTTCAGTTTTATTATTTGTCTTATTAATGTAGGCTGTTCTAGCATGTGCTTCTGTCTGTGACAGCTCCAAATTTATTTGGGTTAAAGTGCCTCTGAGCTGTGTTTTTTCTTTTTCTGTCATTGTAACAAAGTTGCATGCAGCTTTTGATTTTCAGTGCAACCTTCACTACAGTGACTGAATGTCTACTAACAGTAGAAAATACAGATACATTAATATTTGCAAGTCCATGCTGCTTCCATTTTTATTTATTTTTTGTTACTAAAACACATTTTAAAAAGTTTTAATTTAAAAAAAAATATTACAGACATTTTCATAATAAAGAACAATAGAAATATGTATTTGCAAGTTCAGCTGAGATGTTATTCTATATATTAATACAAGTCCTGCTATCTAGTGTGGCCTGTATAGTCACCAAATCAGCACTTATATGGCTGAACGTTTGCAGAATGTAGTGGCACCTTTCTAAACTTATAAAATTGGACAAATACTTGAAAAATTTCCAGAAACTTTTGTGTGTAACATGCCCACCTTATCTTCCTCAGCATCACAGTTTCACTTGACCATAGTGGGTTCATTGTTGAGATTAAGGGGACTCCTAGTCAATGGTGACATGTATTTCATGACGGAAAATACAGTGACAATCCCATGGAAATGCTTCGCTAATAAATTATGATTTGACACAACATACAGTATGTTAACAGACTCATTCGGTCACAAAGACAAGGCCTATACTCATATAAATATCTGGAAGAAAGAAGAGGGAGAAGAAGACAAAGTAGCAATAGAAAAAGATGAACATCTTAAAACTGATTATCATAGGTGGAATAACAGAAAAAATGAATTCATACAACATGACACCTCACTCAACTTTTGCCTCATTTTGGTTCATTCACATTCTTAGTTATGCTCTCGGCTCTTTAACTGTGTTACATTTTTGTAGAATAATGTTTTTCAGTGTGCTGTGGAGAGTGACCTTATCAACTCCACAATGGCTGACTCCAACGTTGTATTAATATGCCTGACCTCACTCTGAATCAACATAATGTCAACACAACACTTATGAGATGCTGTTCATTTTACACAGTAAACCTACACACACACACACACATACACACACACACACACACAAATGGCAGTTTTGGGTGTTTTGCCAGTGGCCTTCACCGCTGGGGAAGGCAGAGCTTGTTTGACTCTGGTCTCCGAGGGCTTTGACAACACACCATCTGGTACAGAGTGCTGCGGGGGTCCTACTGTGTTTGGATGGGACCTCAGCCAAATGACTGACAAAGGCACAGTTGCTGCAGCATGCACTGACCCACAGGGCAGACTGTGGGTATGCCACGCCCTGCAAAACTCCAGGAGTCTGTGGCCTGATAATGACAGTCACAGTTTGATAATGAACAAGAAGAGAAGCATTAAAAAGCTTTGAAATTAGCTTTGGAGTCTAGCTGTACTCTACTTTTTGTGCAACATGTCACCACATAGCTCCAGAAAGGGCACGTTTGATGAATCTCTGAGGTTCTGCAGCCATGAATATCACTCTGCGCACAGTAGCGATTCTTCTTGAATGGGTGCATCAGTAAAACCTCCATGAGTAGACCAAGTCGACTCAGCTACTCTAGCAGTGGAAGCATTAATAACCAGTGGCATGCAAAGTAATGGAAGAGGTGCAACATGCACCAGTTCAGCTCCAGATGAGAAACACCAATCAAGAGTTTCAATCAGGCTTGTCTTCACCCCTGACATGGGCTTCATTTATCAGGGATGGAGGGAAGGAGGGGGAGTTTAAGTGTTGGTATTCATAGCTTAGTCTCATTTGACAAAACCAGTGGTTTGGCTTAAGGCAAAAACGATACAAAAGCAGAATTATTAACATGCTGTGGAAATTTCAGCCCTCATCCCAAATGTAATTACTTTGGACATGACTTTGGGGTGTTCATAACATTTTAATATGATTTCCACAACACAGCCATCCTTGGCTTTCTTAATTGAGAGCTCCTGTCTCCCTTGAGACCTTGGAAAGTTATATTTGCAGTTTGTAAGACGCACTGCCTTGATACAGACTGCAGAGAGAGGAGGTGCAGTATTGACCTGAACAGTTTTCTTCACATCCTTTTCAAAGCAAAGAGGGTATATGTTGTTAACAATGAGTTAGTTGTGCAGGGTGATAAACATAACCAATGAAACAACTTTACCCTTTCTCTTACAATACTTTGATCCCCTGACCTTCCATCTAGCACCATTATCAGATCAAGAATTTAGTTTGTCCAATTCTTTGGTTTATGGCCAAACACATGCAAAACTAATGACATACCAATAACTTAAGCTGTACTTTGTCTTTAATGATGATTAATCAATTGTTACCGTACTAATAAGCTAAAATAAGAAGGTGAACATGGCACATCTAAACATTGTACCTGCTAGAGATCAACTCATTGGCATTGTAATTGTGAGCATGTTAGCATGCTGATACGGCATATATCTCAAAGCACTGCTGTACTAAGTATAGCCTCACAGAGCTGCTAGCATAGCTGTAGACTCTAAGTCTTGCTTCCATCACATGAACTAATTAAGTCCATCTACGTGGTGTCTCAGGTCTGAAACCCCATAATGGTCAAAATGGAAAACAGAAGAGATTCAAGATTCAAGGGAGATTCAAAAGGTTTTATTGCCACATGCACAGCAACACAGCAGATGTCAACATTGAGGGCAGTGGAATTTGGCTTCTTCAAGCTCTAGTTACAATTAGAGTATATAATGAAATGAGAGAGAAGAGAAAGATTAAAAAGAGGCAAATTAAAATATATACACATATATATTATGTTGTGCATTGGTATGCAGGTGTGATATGGCACATAGGTGGTAAATATAAAAATAAGTAATCTGGGTTATTTGGAAACTGCAATACACAGTTCACATCTCACTCAGTGATTTTAGATATGTATACACTACCTATGCGTTAAAATAATCATTAAACAAAATTGTGTCTCTAGGTAGCAGTTGTGCTGACTCCGAGGAGCGTCTCATGAACTGGTTGTTGGGAAAAGATCGCTATAATCCACTCATTCGCCCAGCTGTCAACAGGACCGAGAGAGTCACAGTGAAGCTGCAAGTGTCTCTGGCACAGCTCATCAGTGTGGTAAAGCACCAAATATTCCGGCTCACCGGGAGGATGTGTGTGCATTTATTTGTGTGTGTGCATCTGTTAGTATGCATGAGAATATGTGCTGGAGAGACAAAGAGTGAGACCGAGAAAGAAAGACAGGGAAAGAGGATGATGGAAAAGACAGAGCGAGATCCACAAAGCTTTAAGAAAGCAGTTAATTACAAACCAGTCTCTGCTGAAAGGCCATAGCTCTGAATGGATGGATGAAGTAGGGGATATATCTGGTCAGCTCTGATCTCTGCCTCTGTCATGTCCAGATTGAAACTTCAGCACATTGGATTAAAAGGGGCCATAAAGCTGTTTTAGCCACAGTGATAGAGGCTCTCCTCTGATTTACAGTGGAAGCTCTTCCCAGCTGCAGACCAAGGCAGTAAGGCTCATTTTCAGCCCTCACTTTATGAGCTTGCATTGTAGCCCTTGGAGTAATTGGCATTTGGTATCACTTTACTGTAATTGTATATCATGGCAGTGTGATGACAGTGCCATCAACAAACATGTTAACAAGCAATCTGAGAAGAGAGAAGTTATTTTTGATCTCTCTCCAAACTCTCCAAACGAGATGCCAGAGAGTAGTCTGTCCTCAATTTTCTGTCTGTGTGTGTGTGTGTGTGTGGATGTTGACACGATCTAAACAAGATGATAATTCATTGTATGTATCAACACATTTCATCACATTTCACCTTCTTGTGATCTTACAGCATTTTTAGTGACTATTTATAACTGAAACAGCTGTGACCTTATCAATTCACGACTTAAATCATTGTTGAAGTTTGTCAAAGTAGATCAAACCAGCATGCAGGTATAACACAAAAAACACAATAATATAACCCCTGTATTGTTCTTTTCTAAATTAAAACAGAAGATTGTTGTGCTTGTATTTCTGCATGGAACTGCATTTAAAGTGAAATCTTCCACACTTGTCCATTTCCAGAATGAAAGAGAACAGATCATGACCACAAATGTCTGGCTCACTCAGGTAAGTCTGATGAAGCTCAGTCATATACTCTCAGTCAGCCGATGTCTAGTTAAATGCCCTTCCAACTGAACTTGAATTAAACCGTGTCCATTCTTCTTCTCTCAATGTGGAACAAACTGCTGCTGTAATTCTGCTCCAAACATATTTCACTGATAATGAAGCATGTAATTGGATATGAGTTAGTCTTGAGAAAGTGTGTGGAAGTCAGGACTCAGACTTGATGACCAGGTCTCTGTGTCTCTCCAGCACTGGGTGGATTACAGATTATCATGGGACCCTGCAAAGTACGAAGGTATTGACAAGTTGCGTATTCCCTCCAGACACATCTGGCTCCCTGATATTGTCCTGTACAACAAGTAAGCATAACTGAAATGTCATGATGTTGTTTCTGTGTTTATGGACAATGTTTGTATTAATAATACTAGGAGTCTACAGCATATTAGCATCTCTGTGAGGCCGTACTTTGGCACAGAAGTGCTTTGAGCTAAATGCTAACATCCTCACAGTGACAATGTTAACATGCTGATGTTTAGCAGGTTATATTTACCAGGTTCACCATCTTAGTTTAACCTGTTAGCATTCTAACATTTGCTTATTTGCAACAAACACAAAACACAGCTGATGCTAACAGGAACAGCATTAATTTTACAGGTATATAGTCATAAACCAAAGTGTTGGGTACACTGAAGTTTTGACCTGATGAGAGAATTCTAAGATTCACCTAATTAATTAATTTATGCCCTAGGGACCTGGAATATCTGTAGCCAGTTTCCCAGCAATCCATCTCATAGATGTCAAGATATTTTAGACAGAAAACCACAAATGTTTACCTTGTGGTGGCCCGAGAGAGAAAGCCAGGGGATCACCAAAGTCATTAGGATACATCAACTGGTGAACCATGAACCATACTTTTGTATCTTGTAGATGTCAAGCTATTTCAGTGAATATGTTAAAACTTTGACCTGCTGGTGGTACTAGAGGAAAAGTCAGTCACCAAAGTCATTACAATTTATCCTCTGGGGACCCTGACCTTTTCACAGCAATCCATTCAATAGTTGAGATGTGTCCATCCGGACCGAAGTGGTGGACCGACATTGCCATCCTTAGGGCCATGCAACTAGTGAGATTAAAAAATCAAAACAGATCATTACTCATATAAATAATTAGTTCTTTCTATAATGTACAACAGTTCAACCAATATTTTTGGATATAATCTAAATTACCAAGAAAGAAAACATTAAGTATTAAAGTGACATAATCAGCATTCTCTCCATCTTCACCTTGTCTTGTTCATTTTAACTATCTTTCCAAACTGATTCTCTGAAGCCTCACCAAAGCTTCTATATGATGAAGGTTTCAGTCTTTGCTTTGTGGATTTTGGTTTTGATATTGATTGAACTGTCCTTGTCTGTCAAAAATAGCCAATAGGACTTTACAGTATGAGTAGTTTTCCCTTATCTGCACTATGATTGCAGTATTGATAGAATAAGCCTCAGAGACGGATTCAGAGGCTCTCCTAAGTTTTCTTTCTCTTTCTCTTTCTTCTCATAGTGCTGATGGAACCTATGAGGTAACAGTTTTCACCAATGCCATTGTCCTTTTCAATGGCAGCATCAACTGGCTCCCTCCAGCCATCTACAAAAGCGCCTGTAAGATCGAGGTCAAGCATTTTCCCTTCGACCAGCAGAACTGCACCCTCAAGTTCCGCTCTTGGACATATGACCACACTGAGATCGATCTGATCTTGAAGTCAGAGGTGGCCAGCATGGATGATTTTACTCCTAGTGGGGAGTGGGATATCTTGGCACTGCCTGGTAGACGGACTGTAAACCCTCTGGATCCTACCTATGTGGACCTCACATATGACTTTATCATCAAGAGGAAGCCCCTCTTTTACACCATCAACCTCATCATTCCTTGTGTGTTGATCACCTCTCTGGCCATTCTGGTCTTCTACCTGCCTTCAGACTGTGGGGAGAAGATGACCCTCTGCATCTCTGTCCTCTTGGCCCTCACTGTGTTCCTGCTTTTGATCTCAAAGATTGTTCCTCCCACATCACTGGATGTGCCCCTGATTGGCAAGTACCTGATGTTCACTATGGTGCTGGTGACGTTCTCCATCATCACCAGTGTGTGCGTGCTCAACGTGCACCACCGCTCTCCCAGCACTCACACCATGCCTTCCTGGGTCAAGCTGATATTTCTTGTTAAACTGCCCGCTTTACTCTTCATGAGACGTCCACACAATAACTCTGCACGCCAGAGGCTGCGTCAACAGCGGTGCCTACGGGCTAGAAGAGCCATTTTGGGCCTGGGTTATCCAGTTGCAAACAAAACAGGTATCACCATGTCATCTTCTGCCCTGCTGTCTTCCGACTCTGCCTTCTCCACCCCAGGACACAAAAATGTAGCTCCTCCACTGGACTACAGCAACCCCAGCAGGAAAGGAGACTTGCGTTCCACCGATTACCTCCCAAGCGGTTTCCCTTCTGCCCAGGACCTCCAGCAGAGAAGCACTTCAGATTGGGCTGCTGATGTCCAGGAGGCGGTGAATGGGGTTCGCTTCGTGGCTGAGCACATGATGGGAGATGATGACGATCAGAGTGTATGTATTGATGTTTAAAGCAAAACTTTTATTCACTCTATATGGTTCTATGAAAATATTTCTAAAAAATTTCTTGTGCCACAAAATCATTCACAAATATCTGAAATCGAAGAATTAAAAGGTACCCGTTATACAGTGCAAAATTTGTTGTACCACAGTATCATTCATAAAGATTTGAAATTTAAGAATTTAAGAAAGATATACATTTTTTGTTGTCTCATAAAATGGTACCGACATTGGCTTGAATTTCAACGAACTAGACAACATTTTAGGAAAATACGCATATTTGTTTTTTTCCTGAGAGTTGGATGAAAAGATCTATACCACTCTAAATAGCGTGCTTAATGTATGGAGCTGGAGCCTGGAGTCGGTTAGCTTAGCTTAGCATAAAGATGGGAAGCAGGAGGAAACAGCTAGCCTGGCTCCATCAAAAATGTAAAAATCAGGCAACGAGCCCCTCTTAAGCTCACTTATGAACACAGTGTGTCTTATTTCTTAAATCTATACTCAAAAATCATTGTAAAATCAAGGGTTGATGGCTTTTTGGGAAGGCTGTAACTAATGATATTAACTTAGCAGAACAGATTGACACATTGTTAGCCAACCGTAAATTATGTAACCGTAAATATGACAGTAACATAAATTGGGCATTACATTTTTATGTGCTCATCTCATGATTAGCTTATGTTAAGGTTAACAATAGGTAGCTACAATAACTTTGAGTAATGTAAGAGTTGAACAGTTTTGCCATCAAAGTTGAAGCCAATTAGCTATTGGCAAATTTTGGGGGAATCAGGTTCCAATGTCATCACCATCTTCTCCCATCTATTCTGATCTCAATAAACTGGATCAAAGATGTTTGTATTGGCATGATAGCATTTACTGTTCTGTGACCCCTGAGGTGCAGCAAGGAAGACCACTAACCTTAAGTGGTGGCTGTGACCCAGCAAACTGAGGGCAGACTTTGGGTAATCAATTGCTTTTTGTGACAAATCAATAAAATAGGGAGGGAACCAGAAATGAGAAATGACTTGTTTCAAAAACTACCAAGACCAGCATTGAAATTGAGGCGAAAGGGTCAATAGCTATTTCAGTATAGATCTCAGCATTATGGAGACAGTTCCTTATAAGGATATAACTTAACTATGCTCCTGTTCAACTATCACCCAGTCTGCATTCTATACTGCCCCCTCAGAATAAGCTTATGTATTCTAAGTAATATTGGTTTAGTGCAGTCAGAGAACATCAAGGTAAACCATAAATGGAAATCACAGTAAAAGTTGCAATTCATTCATTCATTCATTCATTCATCAATCCCAGTCAATTGCTATAGACTACAAGACATCCAAAACATCATACGACTAAAACATATAGGGTTTTATTATTATATTTAGATCCTCATTTATTCACTCATTCACTCACTCATTTATTTTCTTTGCCCCCGAGTGGCTGCATGGAGGCATAGCACTGAAAACACACTGAGTCAGAATTATTCATCTCATCGCCATGCAATACAGCTGGTTTAATATGATAAATGACTGTGTACGATATGTCCTGACACATCTGTATAACAAGCACACTGAATAATTTAGACTTCATTTCTGTGTATTTGCAGGTGATAGAGGACTGGAAGTATGTGGCCATGGTGGTGGATCGTATGTTCCTGTGGATCTTTGTGATAGTGTGTGTGGTGGGCACCCTGGGCCTGTTTCTCCAGCCTCTTTTCCAAAATCAGATTATTCCCAACCAGCAGTCCATCTCCGAGATCCCTCGTATCTGATGAGCAATGAGGAACAGTGCACAAGATAAGGCTCTTCATTAGCAATTGAACTGTTAGGGTAATTATCATACAACAGATGAAGGCCAGTAGTAGTTGCAAAGTATTTTTGGTGTTTGATTAAAGCTTATAGTACCATATTGGTGGGGTCCAAGAGCACTGACACCAATGTCACGTGTGCCAAATTTCACCAATAAGGCACCTTAGTGGGTTAAACCAAACCATAAAAAGTAATCCTAGCACCAACCAAGTATCCTACAGCAATACTACCCTCTTCATCTCCCAGTGTTTTGAGGAAATGGTACATCTGCAAGAGACCTAATGAGACCTCATTACACTGAGGTTATTTCCCTTCATATCAACAAAAATCAGCTCCAGAACTGGACTGAATATAGCTTCCTCTGCAGTGAAGTATGCAAACATGATACTTGCTGAACTGTTGTTGGGACAAACCCAATTGGACAGAGATGTGAGGGACGTTTGTCTGCTGTCAGATGTTGTTTTACTCCTTATTTGTGATTAAGTTATATTACCATGTCATTGAAATGTGATGTGTGATTAAAGAATGAATAAATGTATCGAAAGGTCAACCTGTGTCCTCTTTCAGTTTGATTAAATGTATGAAATCCCCAGCAAATTCCCAAAATTGTCAGGGTCTTGCCAAAGTGCTCAGCTCTATCAATCTATGTTGCTTGTGGTAAAGTTTGCCCTCAGAGCCAATACATTTGCTGAAGATGTGCCAGTTAGAACATTTCATCACATAGATAAATGTGGGAATGTGTGACCAGACAAAAAAATAGGTTGATGCAACAAAACAGTTGAAAGTGGAGCTGATCTTGTCTTGAGGTCCAGTGCACGCTGCACAGGCTTCAAATCCTAGCTGAAGAGAAAATGAAATTCATATGTATCAGAAATTGACCACACATGTGCCTTGCGTTTACACTCGAGTTAATCTCTGTTATGTTTTTATTTGTAGAGACAAGCAAGTGCACCCACACACATAAATCGAGCCTCACAAAGCACACAAACACAAGCTGAACATTCACCTCCACACACATACACCCACACACAACGTTTACTGCTCAATAAACAGTGCTGAGTGGGCTCGTTACAGATTCTGCAGACTGTTGGTTCTTTTGTGACACCTTTATTTCAATCAAGAGATAGCTATCAGCATCTATGTTAATGACCGCGCTTACTTTGTTTTAATCTCTGTTTACAGTTTTCAAGATTATTCATCGCTTTTTCATCCACCTGTTAGTATCTTATCATTAGGAGAGAAAGTGCAGTGCCACAGTATATCCGTGAATAATAGATCATCTGTTTCAAATCGTACAAATCTGGAGGAGTCTTTAATCAACACTCAATGCAAGGATTCATTAGTCACAAACCTTATGTCAGCAGCCACATGTCATTAGTCTCCAATCTGGAGGAGTCTTCATTCAACACTCAATGCAAGGTCCCATTAATCACAAACCTTATGTCAGCAGCCTTATGTCATTAGTCTCCAATAAGAGATGCATGGATATTTTGCTCTGAGAATTACCTTTACATTGATGCAACCAGTCCTCTTTTCAAAATCTAGTAATTTATATGTTTTCAACAAGAATTTACTATATGAAGAATGGAAGGATATACCATAAATGTGAGGATTATTTCAAAATCCGATCTATTTTAATTCCATGTCAGATTAAACAATAAAATCATAATTAAAAACAATAACAACAACAACAACAACAACAACAAAACATTTTACAAATTAATCCTTATTAAATCCACAGGATAACCTTTGCAGCACGAGGCTCACTGAAGTCATGTTAAATGACCCGAGCCTCAGCTGAAATCTTTTATGTGTAGGTGTACAAACAACCTAAGTTTTCATTGTAACCTGTCTGGAGGAAAGAAAACTTTTTGAAGGTCAAATCAACATTTTTTTTTAGTCTTATGTGATGTAATCCTTAATGGTCCCCATGGGGCAATTCTCTTTTCACTTGCCCCACTTGAGGGAGTTAAGAGTGGGTCAGACACCAAACCACATCCCTGGTGCTGTTATGAATTTATTTATCATTAAAGGGCTCTTCAGCATGGTGGATGTCAACTTAGATCTTCATCCAGCTGAAGGACAGAACTGTCAAACCAATGAGCCACCCTGCTAGCCAACTGAAACCAAATTGACAATGGACCCTTTTAATGGCAGACATTTTGACTTGTCAAAGCAGGAAAAGCACAGAGGTAAATAATAACATTAACGATGGCTCCATTCCATTAATTGTCCCAGTAAACCATGTCAGTGAGTGAGCATTCACAATATCAGAGCCCTGGAACTCACCTAAATGGAAAGCAGTCGTCACTAATGTTATGAATTCCACCTGTGCCTTTCCTACTTTGACAAGTCAAATGCTTTTACGTGTCTGCCTTGAAAAGGGTCAACATGGGTAAAAAGGAAGACCAGAATCAAATACAAAGCTGTATCCCAATTAGAGGTGGGATTACCAGCAGTGACATATTTTTGAAAAGGCAAAACAAGAAACAAGAAGATATTCTGACAGAATCAATAAAGAACTGGTTACTAAAGAAATATTCTGTTATGTTCCCGAACTACCACTGAGGGCCTCCCAAACCCCAACACAGTGACACACAATAACTACTGATCTTATTTGATTTAGGCTATTATTGAGAAAATGTCTTCTTGCAGGAGACTCAAATTTGGGCTGGAGTCTGACCCCCCTCAATTCCCCCACTTGAGGAAAAAAAAAGGAGGAAGAGAAAAAAAAACAGTTTCAAAAACACATACTTTTTAGCCAATTGTGTAACCATACTTGTTTCTATAGCAGGTAGTCCAATCCCAGACTTAAAGAGAAAACTCTGGTGACAATGTAGACCCTAAAGGAACTATCCAAAAAAAGAGCCCCCCCCCCCCCTTTTTTTTTATCAGATTAGGTCGCTATAGGTTGCACATTTTTTGCAGTGCAGTGAGCATCCTTCCAGTGACTGGCTGTGTGTTTCAGTGTGGCTCTGCCTCCCTCGCTCTGCTCTCTGGGCTCTTGGCAGCTGCAGACGTGCTTTCACTCTTCCCACTTTCTCCTCCTGTCTGCTGCGCGGAGCGCTGCTGCCTCTGACCCTGGATTAATATTCCGATTGCCAGGTGAAACAGGATGAAAGCCAATTTTTGCTCTCTTTTGCACACCTGTTCCTTCCTTCTGTTTCTTCTGCAGGGTGAGTAACAGGGTACTTCTTTTCTTTAGGACATCTTGTTAATTGTTGCTTTACATAAATGTGTTAAATAATATTACCACAATTAAGGAGAAAAATGAACATTTTATTGTAGCATAACCTGTACAAAACTAAAAAATAGAAAGAACATTATTTAAAAATAATCCCTTGCATGAATAAAATACGTTCATGACAAATCCTTTATATAATGCAAACACTGTGGGAAATCAAAAGGATGACTTAACATGGCTATGTTTCAAGTGAAGGGATGAATGTAGGCTATTTGTATTGCTGCTCGTATTCTCTTCAGGGGAAATTTCAAAATAAATTAAAACAAAACTGCACGAACTTGAAAGTAACACAAAAAAACCAAAACAAACAAACAAAAAACAAAAAATGAGTTAATAATTCTAGTCACTGTTTTACTGAAATAAGAGAAATCATTGCTCCCCTGGATTGGTGAGAGCTAACAAACGTGATCAGCTGGCAGTTATCCATCCTGAAAACAAGCTGTTATTAACCATGTGCAGTGACAGATCCATGTCTGACCCTCTGCTCTGATGCAGGAGGCACATGTTCAGATGCAGAGCACAAGCTCTTCTCTGTGATATTCTCCAACTACAACCAGTACATACGGCCGGTGGAAAATGTGTCAGACCCAGTCATTGTACAGTTCGAGGTGTCCATGTCACAGCTGGTCAAAGTGGTAAGTATAGCCTGCAAAGGTTTTTTCGCAGTTTCTGAGACAAGTGCTTGTATCTATCTAAAGGTACCTGTAATTTATGGGGCAGCTACTTCCCCACATGTCAACATGTATCACTCTCCACTGAGCGGTCATGACCTGAGAGAAAAAGCAAGAAGCAACATAAAAAAATAGGTTGTGTGTCAATTTGTGGACTTTGGACAACAAAGTTTTGAGAGGGGGAGGATTGTGGCACCATCTGAGACACCTGGGATATTCTCTGCCAGTGCACAGTTGCCCCGGGTTTATAACCCTGACAAGGGAACTAGGTGAAAAGAGGGTCAGCGTGGCTGTTTGTCTGGCCAGGACAAGATAGGAAATGTCAGCTGTCTGAGTACCTCTCAGTTTAAGTAGCCTCTATCACTCAATCGCTGCCACTTCAGATGAGCACCCCTGGAATTAATGGCAGGTTTTGCTGGAGCTTGTTGTGTGCAGACTGGCTGGGCAGACACACGGCTCCATTGCTTGACTCAGACAGGTCTAGAGTGGATAGCAATAATTAAACAAAAATGGGCTTATTGGAGGGCTTGGGTCATTGTGCCACATTTGAATATACTGCAATGTATCTCATCAGTCCCTAAAGACATTTTATCAATATCAGATGTTTATTTTACAGCTTTAGGTCAATCAAATTGATTTACATTATAGTATGTCACTGCTGTAGAAGCAAGGCTACAAGATTTGTTATAGTTTGAATGGATAATGTGTTGTCTGACACCTCGCAGCCCACCTCAATCAATTTTCCTTTGTCTGTGATAAGAACCTTTAATATTTTTTCCTCATAAGAGCTACATAAGTACTGAAGAGCTGTCTGAGTCGAGAGATGACAAAGAGATAAGGACTATTTTGTTATCTTATCCTTAATACAACTGGTCTATCAGGCTGCTGAGCTCCCAGTGCTGATGAATGGCTATAATTCCCTGCCCACACCTGGTGCTCCTCACGCGGTGTTGCTCGGCCTATAGCAATTACAGCAGGGCTATATGAGCTCATTTAGACCATCAATAGCTCATTGGCCGAGCTGGCTCAGCCATCAAGTCACAATCAGGGATTGTACCACAGGCAGTTTGTGCTGATTGAAGGTGTCAGAACATGTGGCAGTGTGGTACAGCACGAAGAGAAACTGTTCTTTAAAGGAATAGTTTGACATTTTTGGAAATATGCTTATTCACTTTCATGTCGAAAGTTAGATTAAAAGATTAATACCACTCATGTCTGTATGGTAAATATGAAACTCCTGCCAGAGGCCAGTTAGCTTAGCTTAAAATAAAAGTTGTTCTGTCCAAAGGTAATTAAATCTGCCCACTAAAATCTCCAAAGCTCACTAATTAACACATTATATATACAACACATCATGATTTTATGGAGGTTTATGTGCTGGATTATTTCTTGGCCAATAAATAACAGGCTAGCTGTCTCCCAAGGTCTTAGTGCTAAACTAAGCTAGATGCTGGCTGTAGCTTCATATTTACTTTGCAAGCATGAGAGTGGCATCAAGCGTCTTCTCTAACACTCAGCAAGAAAGTGAATAACCATATTTTTTTCAAAATGCCAATTTATTCCTTTAAGCCTTAGATTTAATCATCACATCAGTAGTCAGTCATGTTTGTATGTCTGTTCAGAGGATTCTGTTATTGTGAAATGGTACTTAATTAATAATTCTAAAAATCAAATGTCCGTGCTTCAATTGCACTTTTGAAAAAAAGAGACGGAATTATAAATGAATCTCCATCTGATCTGAACCAGAACATGCTCCCTTTCTGTCTCTGCACTCTGGCTGATTTGGTGATAATGAATGTTTGCCTTATCAAATCTCTCAAAGTACTATGAAATTACCAATCTCTTACAGATAATCCAGCACAGATCACCCTCTGGCCTTCTGTCCAAGTGTGCTTACCAGCCATGCAGAACCATATAAACACGGATGTAGCAAGGTGTGACATCACCCATTGCTTTGCATTGGAGCCAGTTTGAAGCCCAGAGTTGCTGCTTATGGTCAGCGCCATTTCCACTTGGAGCCAGGACCTTCCAAATAAGGAGTGCTACCGCGCTACCTCAGACTGAAGCTAACGCTAGCTTACCGGGAACACCTAGCAATATAGGCCTGTGCTAACATTAGCTAACTAAAACAGCAGGTATTGTTATCAAATAACATTCAATTAATTGAAATATTGTGACAATAGTCCGACCCAGTGTGAGCCCTGGAGCCGGGAAGCACACTGTCAATCAGTGCCCACATGGCAGAAATCAAAGCTACTATTCGTCTTTATATCTTATTAACGGTGCAATAATTTCCAAAATTACCACCAGCACACTTATAACAGGGGCCTGTAGAGATTGAAATCATAATGACTCTTTGAAAAAATGTATTGGCTTGAGTCTATTGGAGCAAGGGACTTTATCGACCCAGCATCTAGCGACCATCGATGGTTACTAGATGCTGGCCCACTTAAGGGACCTCCGCATTGGCTTCAATTTCAAGCCGTGGTTGTTGCCACTTGTGTAGAACCTGAGAGCTCTCCTGGATATTAAACGGTCATATGAACGGTTCATGTTATGCACTGGGTCATGAGATTGGTTCATTCACGGTCTAAGTCACGCGCAAACCTGACCCTCACAGTTTTTTTCTCCCCTGCATTCCCTCCTCCCCCTGCTCCAGCTTTCTCACTCAGTTGTTAGAATAAAAGTTAAGGCTGTGCTGCGACCTCCTGTCAAAGCGCCATCCCCTCCTGGCTCCAGCTGTCATGTGTGTTATGCTTCAGGCATGGAGGACTCAGGTGTGCCTCTCTGAATCCTCTTGTCCAGGATACGCAGAGGTCTGACCCTGCAGAGAGCACACAAACAATCCTCAGCGGTGAACTGGATGATCACCTGTGACAGTGTTCTTACTGTTTTAACGTAAAAAAAAAAAAAAATGTTGAATGATTTGTTTTTTCTTTTCTTAAAATGTCTTCATTAAGGATAAATTCTGCTCTGTTGTCAGGATGAAGTCAATCAGATCATGGAGACAAATCTGTGGCTGAGACATGTAAGTTTATGGTGCGTGACTGTGCAAATGGACCTTGAGCAAGGACATCAAGTATGGATCTAGCCTTCTGTCATACATGACTCTTTGGGGTTAGACTGACAGGTTGAATTATTCATGGGGGGAAGCTTTTTAAGCACATTGATCGTTGTAGTCTTGTTTCTTGAAAAAAATCCTATAAACCAAATGCACTTTGATTTCATGGCCAATTTAAATGAAAATCAATTTTTTTTTTTATTTTAATTGAAAACATCTGGCAGTGGTCTGAAACTGATCATACTTGCCAATGTCCTTAATATTCCTATCGAAACAGAAACCTCTAATCTTTTGCAGTACACTAAACCTGGATAAAGAAACCTGATTCATATTTCAGAATCACTTAGAAAAGTCAAAAATAAAGTGTCTATACTTTTTGTATGGATTGATGGTTTTGTCATTTAGTTGGTCCCACGTGGCTCCTCTGCTGCCATGATGCGTAGTGCATTGAACCAGTTTTGAATCAAATGAGGGAGGGCAGGTCTCCAGGTCCCATATTACAAGTGCTAGAGCCATGTTCATGCCAAAGGGCTGACTTGTAATTGCTCTTCGGTGCTGAGAGCTGAAGCACTGTTTTAATGTCATCTTTTTATAGAGTCTCTTTAAGCATTGTACAAACAACAAGGAGAGCCCCCCTGGCCACCCAAATCTTACAATACACTCTAAGTACATGAAGATACTGTTTCTTAATTAAATGAAATTTTTAAAGCTCTTTGAGGTTGCTTTACTATTGTTGCTTTATGAGTCTCATGAGGATCACTGGCTGTCCTGAGGCAAAAAATGTGACAAAAAGATCCTTCTTGCTTTTATATCTGTTTTGTAGCTTTATAAAACTGTTTGCAATAAACTTCTTTTGTTTAAACCACTTGGCTTGAAAGTACTTGACATATTTTGTATTACATTTTATCTTGTAGGTATTTACATTTGATTAGGGTGATTTTATGAATGAATAAATAATACCTTAACCACTGAGCTGTCAAATTCTGGTTAAAGATTTAGATTAACCAACTTGATTTGTGACCCGCTTTCAGTTTAAATTTCGATCAAAACGAGAGCACAGATTCAACACCAATTTTACATTATATGCACAAGAGAGGCATCCATCCAATGCAGGTGGATGATACAGTAAGTCTCAAACTGACTGTAAAATTGCCTTAAATAGAAAGCCCTACTTAAAAGAAACCTGACCTAAGTTGTATTAAGAAATATTTTTATTTTGTTTTCATTATCTTTAGATATGTCAAAAATGCTGAAGAAGTGCAGGCTTTTTGTGTTTTTAATGTAAATGAATCATTCTGTTTTGTTTTTCAGATCTGGAATGACTACAAACTCAGATGGAATCCAAAAGATTTTGGAGGCGTTGAGTTCATTCGAGTACCGTCCAACAGGATATGGAAGCCAGACATTGTGCTGTACAACAAGTGAGCGTAACAACAAATTAAAAACCTGGCTCAACCACTTCATTGATTGTTGCATTTATGATAAAAGATCGCTGCACAATGACAAGCCATATCGGTCTCTACTGGTCTGCTCATTTTGCACGGGTCATTTGATTTGTTTTGCATATTCTTCAGGGAGTCTATGTAGAAACATCAAAGGGTATAATTTGCTGAGAAGCCAAAAGACATTGCCATGACACAACAGTCGATTGTATATATCCCCCAATTTAATCTTCAGTGACTCATCTGTCCTTCTCACCAACCTGCACCCTGTCTGTCTTTCATTATCTCATTCTTTCTGTTTCTCCCTCTACAGTGCAGTTGGAGATTTCCAGGTCGATGACAAGACAAAGGCCCTGCTTCGTTACAATGGTGACGTTACCTGGATCCCTCCTGCCATATTCAAGAGCTCCTGCAAGATTGACGTCACCTACTTCCCCTTCGACTACCAAAACTGCACCATGAAGTTCGGCTCCTGGACTTATGACAAGGCCAAGATTGATCTGGTGCTGATTGGCTCAACCATCAATCTCAAGGACTTCTGGGAGAGTGGCGAGTGGATGATCATTGATGCCCCTGGTTACAAGCACGACATCAAATACAACTGCTGTGAGGAGATATACACGGATATCACTTACTCTTTGTACATCCGCCGTCTGCCTCTTTTCTACACCATCAACATGATCATCCCTTGCCTCCTCATCTCCTTCCTTACTGTGCTCGTCTTCTACCTGCCATCTGATTGCGGGGAGAAAGTCACTCTGTGTATCTCTGTCCTGCTGTCTTTAACTGTCTTCCTCCTTGTCATAACAGAGACCATCCCATCCACCTCGCTAGTCATCCCCCTTATTGGGGAGTACCTCCTCTTCACCATGATCTTTGTCACCCTCTCCATCGTCATCACTGTTTTTGTGTTGAACGTCCACTACCGCACACCAAAGACACACACGATGCCCTGCTGGGTGCGGAGTGTGTTCCTGGGGCTGCTCCCCAGGGTGATGTTCATGACCAGACCAGATCGGGACCCCGAGAAGGTGACAGTGGCTGACACTGTTCAGATGATGCATTCGAGGTCCTGTGCCATTCATTCATCAGGTTCTCTGCAAAAGCAGCACAAACCTCAGGCCTTGGCTTCCAGCATGGTGTCCAGCCTTACGAACCGTCAGCGGCTTTTCAACAACACAGAGCTCTCCAATCTCAATAACTTAAGTGAAGAGTCAGCCAAAGGCATGGGCTCTGGGTTCCTGTGCCGCGAGGGTCGTTGCAACTGCTGCTGGCACCAGAGATCCAGCAAACTGCCTGCAGACTCTGGGGGAGGCAGTGGAGGACTGGGCAGCCTCGGGGCCTTGACTGGAGGCAGTGCTGTTGGGGTTGGAGGGGAAAGTCAGTGCTCCAGCTCTGAGTCTCTGGATGTAGGAATAATGTCTCTGTTGCCACTCTCTCCTGAGGTCAGGGAGGCTATCGAGAGTGTCAAATACATTGCAGAGAACATGAGACTACAGAATGAAGCAAAGGAGGTGAGTGCTCACAATTGTAAAAGCATTTTATTAAGGGCATGGGGAAAGTACAACTTTTAAACCTGTGACAAAACGTCTTTGCCATGGCATTAAAAATGTTTTCACTTTGATCCTCTCACAGGTTCAGGATGACTGGAAGTATGTTGCCATGGTTATCGACAGGATCTTCCTCTGGGTATTTGTCCTCGTGTGTATCCTGGGAACAGCTGGCCTCTTCCTCCAGCCTCTATTACTAGGGGAGGACATATGAATCAGTTTGACAAAACTAATATTCCAGACTGTTGATCAGCACAACATTCGTTACAAATTCTCACCATGGCTCAGAGAGAGAAAATATCGAGTGAATCCAAAGTCAAGAAGGAAAGATGATGAAGATGAAGATGGTGTCTGGCAAATGTTGATTCAAAGGGTTCAGTGTTGTTGTTTTTTCAGAGATAGATATTTTGTTTGTTTGTTTGTTTGCCAGAATTTAAGGATTCTACAGTGCTGAGATCATGGCTAATAAACAATGGCAAAGACAGTTGTCATTAGTTATTTCACTGTGTAAGAAATAGTTTAGCAGTATGGCAACACCCAGATAATTAGATCAGATAGGGTGCTGGTGCCCAAAACAGAAAAGACACCAGGTAATATCTGCAAAATCAAAAATTGTTTTTATGAGTAAATAATTGGTACAGTGACACATTTTTTATGAAAGTTCTAATTCATGAAATTAATCCTTTTCACAAAAGTATATACATACATTCACATACCATTGGAAAGATAAGTATTTGGGTATTTCGTCTTTAGAATAGTAAGTACTACTGAGTGCCATGTCCAAAGTAAAAAAATGTGTTTAAGGAGACAAATTGTTTGGCATGGATTTCCATGCATCAGAACCATAAAAAGATGTCGAAAATGACAATGTTCAAAGAGTGACATCATGTGGTAAAGCTATGCTACTACAAATGATAAAATGGCTCTCTGATAGTTTTATAGGGACATGTTGACCATTTTGTCCTAATCTCAGTTGTAACATATTGCAGTTGTAAAATTATATAAAAAGTACACATATGACTTCATTTAAATGGCTCAAATGCATAAAGAGAGCTGTTGTTTGATTTTGACACCATTACCTGCTGAGCAATACTGAGACTTTGTCAATTTATTTGACCATGTGGAGGACATTTGCATTTTCCCAAAAGTATGTGATGTGCAAAGAGAAACTGTAAATACTAATTTAAGACCAGTTTTACTCACCTATTTGTGTAAATAAATCTTCAAAACATGTGTGCAAAGGTATAAGATGGAGCTCATTATATGTGAGATGGTGGTTTCTGTGAACTATGCCTGTATTTCTGCAACTGGAAACAGAAGCTCTGGGATGTAGATGTAATTTCAAGGAGGCCACCAAGGCTCTGTTTATTACTCTGTTTCACATCCTCTGTGCCCCCATGGAGCTAACTCAGCTTATTGGATCACAATCAATACAGAAAGTAAGTGATGAAGGACCTTATTGGCTTCCTCTCTTTTCTTCATCTAACCATTCTTCCTGGCCAAAATATACCTTTCTAAATGGTCAGATTCTAACATGTACTCGTGAATGAATATATAGTGCCATTGATTGCCTTTTGTTTTTTTGCTCCAGTTATGATGAATCATCAGCTGCTGATATGCATAAAGTGAGACAGTACAGTATACAGTATACAGTATACAGTATACAATATGTGACTGTGGGTATCTGTGCTGAAAGGCTTTTAAGCATTCAAGGGACTGATTGCCAGTATGTCACTGACTCTTATTATAGAACTAAAAATCAGAGCAGATGGCGAGCTATGTGATTACAAGGAAATCCAGTCCATATTAATTGAATGCTGGCAGGGAAGCACGGACAGATACTGTATTGCCTCACTGTCACATCTGATAAGAAACCCCTGGCTAATGAATTTAATTAAAGCTCACTCAGAACTCATGTGGCTGACCTGCAGGAGATCTCCCAAACAGATTCTGTATGATGAACATACAAAATGAATGAGCTTCTAAAGGTATCAGTCAGTATTTTTTTTTTTTTTTTTTTTTGGTGTGTCCTTTTTAGAAGCTATGTGCTGCAAAAACTGACTATAAATAGTAAAATAAAATGAGAAAGATGTTAATGGACACTAATATTAAATATTACTAAAAAGTAATAGCACTCACTTGCCAACAATCGCTCAGTGAAAGCATGCATGAACTTTTTTTGTTCTGTGTTTTTTTAACTGATGATGTTTAATTTGGGAACAAAAGTGTTCAGCTGTCACAAGCCACACCATCACACACAGGATGTGGTTTATTACAGTTTCTCTTATGGTTTTACTCTTTCAGCTTTCTGTAGATGTAAAAACCTGATAGGTGCCTTTACAGGGCTTCACAAGGTATACGTGGAGACACTGTATGGGTGTCACATAGCTTATAATGATGAATATAATCACCATTCTTCTGTGTGAGTAACATCTTTATTTAACTGTTTGAATTTACAACTAATTGAACCTTTGCATGTGAGTTAAAGAACATGTGATTTTTTTTTCCTTCTTCAAGGTGCTCTAGCAAATCAAGTCATGAGTCATACTAACGGTGAGCTTTCATTCCTCAATATGATGATATGTTTTGAATTGTATTATTTATCAATACAGTTTCTGCCTCTCCAACATATTCATTTTGCAGATATTTATCCTGCAAGGATCCTGGCCCAACAGAAAACTTTAAGTGAGAACAGTGACCTTTATTTAACCTGCAGCACATTTGGATCCAAGAAACACACAAATGTTTTTATTTATTTATGTAAGGATGACCATGGAATTCAGATAATGAGCCAGAGGGAAGAACAAAACGATTCGACCTTCACTATAAGAAAAGTTGGTACTAATTATAGTGGAAATTACAGCTGTGTTTACTCCAAAAACAATTACCTACTTTCTGAAGTAGTCACGAGAGGAAGCAACATCATCCAGATTCTTGTTATAGGTAAGAAGTTTTATTCCTATGAAAACATTATGTCAGTGTCATTTCTTTCTACTTATTTTCTCCCTTTGCCATGCAGCCAATCTTCTCCCTGCAGATATTTCAGTGTCTGGGCCGTCCACTGTCAGTGAGGGAGACAATGTTGAATTCAGATGCACTGTTTCTGACGCCCTGAAAACACTCAATGAATGTCAACTCATCCACTCTTACCTGAAGAAGAATGAGACCGTCCTCCAAGTGCAAGCATTTAATGTCACACGGATGGAGGCAACTTTCACCATCGGAGCTGCCGTCATGAGGGATTCGGGGCATTACAGCTGTTTGGTGCTGCCATCTAAGTGTATCCAAGAGCATGAGAAAAAACTCCATGGAAATAATGCAGTATTCCTACAAATCAGTGGTAAGGACAGCATCTGGAAAAAAAAAATTTATCTTAGGTTTTTCTGTTTGGGTCAGATCTCCAATTCAGTCCCCTAAATTCAGTGATTAATTTTCTTTTCAAATAGTAATGTCAATTTATATA
This sequence comes from Thunnus maccoyii, assembly GCF_910596095.1. Classification (NCBI taxonomy): domain Eukaryota; kingdom Metazoa; phylum Chordata; class Actinopteri; order Scombriformes; family Scombridae; genus Thunnus; species Thunnus maccoyii. Next base: position 12,891,118 of record NC_056533.1, on the reverse strand, counting down.
TTTTAGAAATACAATAATGTTCCTCTGCTTTGCAGAGAGTTTGGTCCTCAAAGTGATTTTCCCATGTGGAGTGATAATCCAGATGTTATTACTGGCTCCGTGTCTCTGGTGGGTCAACAAACAAGGTCAGTAGATTGGAGGTGAATCAAAAAGCAAATAATTCAATTTCAGAGTTCATATTTTGTAGTAAAAGTCCATCTTGGTTCCACTTTTCAAATATTATTGACTGACAACAAAGTTCTTAGTATTTAAATTGTTTTTGTATGATATTGGCTTCTCACACCAACCACATTATGAGGCAGAACACACAGTATTCATGGATCATTTGACGTTAAAATTATTGGGATTTTTTCTATTTCAGCATGCCACTCAGCTTTGTGCAATCCATGGTGAGTTGTGATACATTCTGGTTGATGCTGTCACCTCAGAAACTGAAGTTTATTATATATCCTGATATCCTCAGTGTTCAGTGGTTAATTTAGATTTTTACCATATATGTTCCTGTGACCGACCAGCACTTGACTGAATATACTGGCTGTGCATGGGCAGTTCTGCCCTTTGATATTATATATCCTTTCCTGGCTGCTAAATCTGCACAATGTTTGTAGTTAACTGCCGTTAATTAGATACCAAAGTGAATCTGCAGCTGGCATTAATGTCAAACACTGACTGTCAAACAAAAGATGATTAAAGGGCTTGCATATTCCTTGAATTACATTTGCTTACAGTGAAGACAGTCAGCAGGCCAATAAGAATGTGTTCGAGGAACAGGAGGAGCAGACAGAGGGACGTGATCTGGACGGAGAAGACGGTATGTTGAAAATTAAATTAAAGACATAATCATCTATACTGACTGAAAACATAATAGTTGAGTTTTGACCAATTTCAATAAAAAATAAAATCGCTCACAGAATATGAAAAAAACAAAAATACGTCTCACACATCTTCCTAATGTTAAGTGGATCTCATTTTTTGTAAATTTTTGTAACAGCTTTTTCCAAGCATCTCCTCTTATTCATCCTGACTTCATCATTAAAATTAATCAAAACATCAAATGTATAAATAATTGTACCTTGACTAATGCAGTCTATCAGATTCATGGAATTTATGCACTAGCAGCAGCTTGTGATATTTTATTAATTGTTTTCATCTTTATGTGTCTTATGGTCATCAGCAAAGCACCATGTAGAGGAGTAAACCCATTAGTTTGCTGATACATTGTCTCATTTACACATCCCATCAAAGTCACTCAGGTCTGCTGAGTGACTTTAGCTTAATTAGCTTAAAACTAATTTTTATTCCTTGGCTTTTAACTCGGTGTGTTAAAACCAAGAAATGTCTGTTAAACCAGTCTTTGCGTCTTTATTGTGTTGTTCATGGCCTTTGTTATCATGATTGTACAGCACTTTGCTCAACTGCTGTTGTTTTTAAATGTGCTTTATAAATAAATTTGATTGATTTGATTTGATTTATACATTTTACAATATAAGTATTTTTTTCAATTATCAGAAGAATCTTTCAGCACAGATGATGAAGAGGGGTAAGAACATAAATTATTTACAATCCAAATTATTGTTTTTAAGCCTGTCGATCATACAGGTGATAATAATAATAATAATAATAATAATAATAATAATAATAATAATAATAATAATAATAATAATAATAATAATAATAATTATTATTATTATTATTATTATTATTATTATTATTATTATTATTATTATTATTATTATTATTATTATTATTATTCCTTAATAACATTTTCTCATCAGGTCTCAAAATGGTCTGGCTGTAGAGGACTCAATTTACTATGGCAACTTTGAGGCAGTGTATGATGTTGCAGGTAACTGATGACCTCAATGACATGTTGTAACATGAGTTTAGCAACTTTGTGCTATTACAGAAGTATTTTTATTGCTTTTTGAGGCTCATATAGATGACCTTCATTTCTAACATTCAGATTAGAATGATGATGCGTTCAATGACATTAATCATATGTGTGCCAACTGAGAAACTAAAGGTACTGTTACATGTGGAGTTATAATTAGAATGCAAGAGTAGTGGGTATTAAAACATGTTGTATTGTTGTGTGTTTTCTTAATGTTTTCTTTATTTACTGATAAATTGTCTCATTTATACATTTTACAATATATGTATTTTTTTCAATCATCAGATGAATCTTCCAGCACGGACAACAAAGAGGGGTAAGAATATTAATTATTTACAATCCAAATTATTGTTTTTAAGGACATCTATCATACAGCTGTAATATTTTAAACAATGTGAGAAATAATGTAGAAGGTGGATAATTTACCTGACTTTTGATGTTGAAAGACAATTGTGCGAGGAGACTTTAGACATACACATACACTAATAAATATACAAACACTTATTATGATTATGATTATTATGATTATTATGATTATTATGATTATTATGATGGTGATGATGATGATGATGATTATTATTATTATTCCTTGACAACATTTTCTCATCAGGTCTCAAAATGGTCTGGCTGTAGAGGACTCAACTTTCTATGGCAACTTTGAGGCAGTGTATGATGTTGCAGGTAACTGATGACCTCAATGACATGTTGTAACATGAGTTTAGCAACTTTGTGCTATTACAGAAGTATTTTTATTGCTTTTTGAGGCTCATATAGATGACCTTCATTTCTAACATTCAGATAAGAATGATGATGCATTCAATGACATTGATCATATGTGTGCCAACTGAGAAACTAAAGGTACTATAACTTTTAGAGTTATAATTAGAATGCAAGACAAGTGGGTATTCAAGGCAGGACAAAAGAAACACTGCTCAATAACAAAGCAATATGGAAAGAAAATGTGAATAGTAAATTAAAAAAACATATTTAACTTATCAGCTTAGAAGCCGTTACACAGTATAACTGTGTCTTGCCACTTCACATTGAGGAGTTTTTTTTTCTGTTGGTGAGGAGGGTGCATCTTACAGGAAAACCACATCTTCACTTCTAACTCAGCTAGTTCTGTATGTAAAGCGGTAAACAGATAAAAAGAGTCAAGCAGACAAGAATAATTGTACGCCTGCCTAAAATTAAAGAATGTTGTGGGCCTGCCATTAAACTATGAACTTTCCGACCACAGATGATGAACCTTCAAGACCCAGAGTGGCACCTTTGTACACCACGTCCTTCAAAGCAAAAAGACTCAAGATCTCACCTGTCTGCTAAATGCACAGAATAATGCGAACACCTGCCCATGTTGGACCCCTGTTTAGTACAGTTCATGTCTATTTCATAGTTAGGCAATGTTTATGTTTAGAATGAATGTATATAATCTTGAGGTTTTGTGGAAGTGTGGTGGCCAAGTTCCTCTTGAACCTGCTGTTGTCTCTCCATTATTTAGTAGGCATTTTACTGGTCAAATCAGTTACGATCAAGGCATCAGAATATTTAATGAAAAGAGTGGGTGTCAGTGCTTTAGAAAAAATATTCTACTTATTAAAGTGTTGAAGTTTTGATTGTGTTCAATGAAGAGATCTTATTTGGTATTAAACAGTGCAGCGACTCCTCCTTTCACATCTAATCAGACACATTTGATCTCTGTTGTTGTCGTATGATGTAAAGCATGTGCTAACAGAAATAAAACCTTATTGCAAGGCATCTAAAGTGTTTTTACAGTAATAACAACCTTTCTGTTGTAGCAAAACTTTCTTCAAATAGTGAATTTACTGTGGATGAAGCAGATCTCATTTTTCTTCTCATGTTGACATGTTTCACTTTGGTCATGAGGGAAATATTTTAATAAAGGAGATGGGACAGAGATGATTATAATAGAATTTGAGACAATCGTTATGCAAATAGTGTGCTGCAGGGCAACAGCTTCCCTCTCCTTTGTGAAAGTGTGTGTAGGCTAGACAGAAGCACATATGCATATTTAACTATATTTTCATTTTAAAGATGTATCAAATATGTGAATGTTTTATATTAACATTGTAATTGTATCATTAACAACCCATATATCTGTTTTTTTAATTATTAGATAACATGAGATTGCCATCCTTGCTTTGTAGTTGTCTTATGAGTCCAATCAAAAGAGTTCAATGACCTTATGTGAAAAGAAAATCACTCCATCAGTAGCACTGACTGTAATGATTTGCCATGTTTTCGGCTGATGAGATACCAATCAAGAACGGCATCCAAGGTATTTGTCACTGCTCCTTTCCTCCTCTCTCTCATTACTGTTGCTCTCCCGTGGGAAATACAGCAGAGGAGCCGAGGAAAAGGCTAGAGGTTACTACTTAGTCATCAAAAATGGGGGATAGCAGTGTACTGCTGTCTGCTGCTGTGTGTTTTTTGATACTACCACTGATGGAAGCCAACTCTGCACATAGCTGTTCTATTCACAGGAGCTGGCAATTTATCTCATATGTTTCATCCATTTTTTTCCCTGTGACTATCTAGTCTGAACATGATAACGCTGAAGTCACCTTGAAGGAAAAACTATCCCCACAATTCTTGATTCTCAGCTTGAAAATGTAAGGGAAATTTTATACAATGAGTGACTGCAGCCTGTGTTGAAAGCAAACTTTTGATCATGTAGTACATAAATCTCTCAGTCAGTGAACCTTTCTTGCTGTGCCTGCTAAACCTGACTCTGGATCACGTCATAGAAGCCTCACTCTGCCCATCCTTGGTAGGGGTTGGCCTATTCTCATTGTGTTACACATACTGCCTGCGAAAAACCCTTACAGGACTAACCTTTAGCCCGTATGGAAAAATAGAGGAACCAGTTCAGTTATTCAGTGAAGGCTCAGATATGTAGCCCAAACATAATTCCCCTTCTGCACCTCGATGGGGACACAGAGATATCTGCAGGTATTTCATGCAATCTCAGAAGTGTTTAATCAACAAGAAATTCAAATCAAATGCAATATAATCCATAATTTAACAATCATCAGAGAAAATGTGTTTTATATATCCTCCCTTTCCCGTTACTTGAACAAAAACATTATGTGTAATATTTTTGTAGAGGACAGGACAGAGAACAGTGTCTTATCACTTTTTATTTGTTTTCTTTTTGTTTTCAAGACATGCAAATCTGAGAAACACAAAAGGGAGAAAAAAAATCACCACAATAGTAGTCAGCAAAGTCAGGACCACATCTACAGAGTAGTAGGAATACCAGGGCAGTCTGTAGGACTCTGTTCTCAGGTGAGCTGCTCCTTTATGTCTCATGATAAACTCTATCCAGAAGAGGGCGTTATCTAGTGGCTTCATAGGCTGATCTCTGTGCAGCCTGGAGAGTCTCTGCATGTTCATCCTGTAAGAGGGGTCATTCAAGACTTCTTGTATGGCCTTCAGGAAGCCGTTGTCTTTGTCCACTGTATTAATGGTTAAAATCTTAGCTGCTCCTCTCTCTTTCAGACGGAGCAGGTTGTCATATTGGTCAAAAAACACAGGTAAACCCACAACTGGCACTCCATGATAAATAGCTTCTTGGACTCCATTTGTTCCCCCATGAGCCACAAATAGTTTAGTCTTGGGATGTCCTAACAGGTCATTCTGTGGCATCCAGTCAACTAGTAAAGTGTTGTTGCCCAGAGTGGCTGGTCTGTCACCTTTATGCCTCCAGATGACTTTCTGAGGTAATGTGGCAAAAGCTGCAGCTATCTTGTTTGTTAAGTCTGCAGGAAGTTCACTCACAAAAGTCCCCAGAGACATGAGGATGACTCCATGTTCTCCTGAACTCTGGACAAACTCCTCCAAGTGTTGAGGCAGAGGTTTTGCAGGTTTACACTGAAACCCACCGATATAGATAACATTAGGCATGGTGGGACGAGGGAACTCAAACACAAAGTCCACTCTCATGAGCCATAGATCTGCTCCCTGTAATAGGTCACTGTATCTGACTTGTGGGCCAAAGAACTCATCACAGACAGCTTGATACTGAGGGCGGATTAGAAATATATCCTGAGCTTGCCAAATGACATAGAAAATAAGATTTTTCACTCTCTGTATGAAAGTCATTTTGTCTGACAGTCCTGAGCCGGTCAACGGGATATAAGATAAAGGAGAGGGTGCAATGGCCATATGCCCCTCCCCACTGGTTACCCACCGCACATTATAGACTAGAGGTAGCTTAAGAGCGTGAGACAACATTATTCCTGCACCCCATGCTGGGTCAGTAAATACCATGTCATATTTACTCTCCTTTAGATTTTTCATTAAGTCGTTATCTTTAAACATGTTAGTAGCCATTTTGCACATTATTCTATGCATGTTAAACATTGCAGTAAACATTTCAACCTGCAAGCTTGCAAAGCTCAAAACTGAACTCTCCCCCCTCTCTATATCAATAATCTTTTTCAGAATGGGGTTAATGAAGTCGTGATTAAAGGCTTCGCTGACAGGAACTGTGATTGTATTGTAGTGCGGAGAGTCATCCTTGATGTACCAGCTTTGATTGGTGCGTACCACATCAACAGAGTGTCCTTGAGTGTGGAGAGCTTTGATCATGATGTCCATGTTCACCCAGTGGCTTCCCTCTAAAGGAAAAATCAAAATCTTGCCTCCATGACAAATTCTCCATGATAAGAACAGGATGGATAATGAGAGAAGAAATGTTTTTGAATTTCTGTGCAGGGGCATCTCTAACCTGAAAGGAAAAAACAAACACATACATAAATAATTCTAGGTTACCTTGGATAAGAAAACTAGACGTAAAATTCCATAAATGTCTTGACAAAAGAAAACTCAACAATAGATGGATCTGTAACATACCTGTTTTACATGAAGTTGCTCCAGCCATGCATATGGGTAAAGTACTCCTTAGATGTTGGTGTGAAACACTTTAAGTACCAGTGCATGCATAACCACAAATTCCAGGATAGCTTACATAAGTGGATTATGGATAAGCTCTTATTTGAGCTTTTCTCTCAGGAACAGAGAACAACATGGTCTCTTTGTTGAGCCATGGGCAGAAATGTATTAGAGCTATTTATTTGTACTTCTTTGTTTGAATCCTATTCTTAATTTTTAAAATTCTATCTACACACATCCTCAAGTGGTTCATATTTATAATCGACACCTCAAGGATTTTCAAAGGTGTGTTCATCCAAAATCACCAAGAAGATGTAAATCATTTGGGAAAGAGCCAAGGTGGTCCAAATAATATTACATATCTCATATCAAACTTTAACAGCAACCTTAATGTTTTTATATAATATTAGAAGTCACAGGTCATATATGTCTGACACCCAGTTGTTTTTTGTTTGTTTGTTTTTTCCAGTCCTTTTTTACCCCATACAATCTGTATCTCAGAGTCAAAGACCAATCAAACAACATAAAATGAACTTTCTATTGGCAAGAAAAAGAATTCAAACAGCACAGTTGTGGTGCTAATGTGCAACTCTGCACTTTAATGAGTTGTGCAGAATATATTTAATTTATTTGATTTATTCATCAGATTCAGTGGCTGATATTGCATGTTTTAGATGTTTTTCACCATTTTGAATCACATCATGCACAACGTATTTGCATGGCTCCTCTCTCCCTTTATCTATTTTGGTCATCTCTGTCTGGTTTAATAAAAAGACAAAATAATATGACTTATACTGTTTACCTGTGCTCATTTCATTTTGTACTCATCATGTTTATTGACAGCCTCCACATCTGGTATAACTGGACCTGGAATGTCACAGATCTCATCACTTCAGCCAGAAATATGTCCATGTTTGCATGTGCCTTTGTTGCATTGCTCAGCTGTAATGTAAAGACATGGCCATGCAGAGGCAGTGCAGGCTCAACTCAACAAGAGGCTGAGCTGCTCAGCTGCAGGAAAACAGGATCTTCCTATGGTCTTCTATTACAAAGTATCAACAAATTTCTAACATTTCAAACAAGACCTGTGCTTTAAAGTTGTTGTAAGATTTATTTTCTACTTCTGATGGAGTAAAGATAACAGTTTTGCCCTGCTTTGTGCTATGGCAAAAAACATCCTGGACCGACATTATGCGCTAATCTGTATGCAAGATCATTTTACACCCTCACAAAGAATGCAGGATTAGTCATCTGGTTGAAAGGAAGTGCTGCCTGGGAAATTCAAGTCCTGGCAAGAAAGCCTCCTATCCTTCCCACACACAGTCAAGCAGAATGTAATGACGAACTGTAAAATCATGTGGAGTGTCTGACCTTTGTGTACTCTACGTATGTGATCATGGAATTGATGGCCCTCTGAAGTTGCACAGTAACTCAAAGAGATGCAGGTCTTTTTTTTATTAGAAACAATATGTAGTTTTATTCTTTCTCTTTAGCAAGTTTCACATGTTTACTTACAAGGATGTTCTCCAGAAAACTTACATAACTTCCAGGCTGCTGCTGATGCCAGGATAAGTAATGGAGATTTGTGAAACTGGAATTATAGAAAAGCAGACACTATAGTTAGTGGAAATGTTCACAAAGCAAATAAAAATGAGCATGAGAAAAAAAAACTCATGAGAAATGCCTTTTCTTCAAACATCAGTCAACCATCAAGATATGTTATCATATTTCACTCTGTTATGTAACCTGCATAAACATACTTTAAGGGCCGGTGGTGAGATAGTCATCTTAAATGATCCTGTGAGGACTTGTTCTTGTCATTTTGTACCTACCTCTACCAGACTCAATGATAAATCTCCACTCTGTGATGCCAGCAAATACACTAGGCCAAATGAATGTGTTGATTTTTATTCATGTGTGAAATGTGGGCAAAAAAATGCAGCGAATATCACTGAATGTTGAATTATTTTCATTCATAAAGCAGTCAATTTTTCTCATACTGTATGAAGTACATAAAATGAGTTTTACACTTATGTCTAAACTCAGAAACAGAATCTCTTTTTAAAAAACTCTCTGTGAGATGTACTCAGCAATCAATGTCTGGCATGGCTGTGGATAACCAGAGCAGGGCTGTAGCTGTTAATGTGCTTTGCCTCTATTTGTTAGTTGAATTGTGGTATTTAGAGGGTGCTTCCAGCATGGTTAGGGACGATGATGCTGGCCCATTTGTAAATAACTGGGATGAAGAGGAGAGCGGAGCCCAGGATTGACACCAGCAGGAAGGCCCACAGAAACATTCGATCCAGAACCTGGGCTACAAACTTCCAGTCTTGTACCACCTGTGCCAAAAAAGAAGCATATATCATTTTTGTCATCACTTGTTGTTTTGTTTTAACTCAAAAAATAAAGATTGGGGCCAAAAAAAAAAAAAAAACAACCACAAAATCGAATAAACTCACCTCTCTGACCTCATTTTCTTTAACTACGTGCATGGTTATGTAGCGGATAGAATCCAAAGCTGCTTGTAGGTTATGTCGGGTGTAAAGGAGAGGAGTGAACTCAGGTGAGTCCTTCCTCAATCCCAGTCTGACAGCTCCCCCTGTCCCAGCTAATCCAGCTGTGGCGTAGCGGTCCACGTGGCTGCGCATGCACAACAGCTTGGGTAGTCGATGCAGGAAGATCCTCTTCACCCACGGTGCCATGCCATGATGTGTAGAAGAGGAGCGGTGGTGGATGTTGATGGCAAAAACGGTGATGATGATGGAGAGCGTGACGAAGATCATGGTGAAGACCAGGTACTCCCCGATGAGAGGGATAGCCTTGGAGGAGGAGGGGATGATCTCCTCTATGACCAGGAGGAAGACAGTGAGCGAGACCAGCACTGAGGTGCAGAGAGAGATCTTCTCGCCGCCGTTGGAGGGCAGATAGAAGACGAGGATGGTGAGGAAGGACAGGCCGATGCAGGGGATGATGAGGAAGAGGGTGTAGAAAAGAGGCAACCTGCGGATGATGAAGAAGTAGGTAATGGTGGGATAGGAAGAGCTGCTGTCTGTCCTCAGACCGCGGCTGCCTGTGGCCTTCACTATCTCCCACTCGCCATTGTCAAAATAGTCCTGCTTGTCCACGTGGAATTCCTCCAGAATGATGTCGACCTTTTAAATAAAGAAAATCTCATGACAATCATTGCTCATAACTGACGCTGATGAAATGTGCACACACTGTGGAATATACACTAACCTGGGAGCCATCATAGGTCCAGGAGCCAAACTTCATTGAACAGTTCTGGAGGTCGAAGGGGAAGAAGGTGACGTCAATGGTGCAGGCCGATTTGTAATTAGCTGGTGGTGTCCATGATATTGTTCCATCATACTTAACAACAGCCTTGGTGACAGTACCCTCAAAACGACCATCTGCACTGTTGGAAGAAATAACATTTCTTTATTTACAAGATAAAGAACAGATTTAGCTGCAGTTTTAGCTGATTAGCTAGATTAGCTTTTCTGAAACAACCACCACTAACTCTTTCTTTAAGGTTTTTGACTGAACTAAAATAAGTAATGGTTGGTCCTCTAAAATCATTTGAGGACTTTTAAATATACACTTCTTTCTTATCATGTAAGTCATTAGACAAACTTGGAAAATATAAAAATGTCTCACATCTATGTGAGCTTCTTTTTCGTGCATCATCTTACATACTTATCATACAGCACAACGTCAGGGAGCCAGATCCTGTCAGAAGGGACTCGTATAGTTGTGATGCCCAGATAGTCATCAGGGTTCCATCTGAGTTTCATGTCATTCCACTCCTACATTAAGAAAAAATGGAAAGTCAGTATAAACAAAGAAGAATTCTACTCATAGAAGCTTTAAGTTGATTATATTCTTTCTGTGCCATAATATTTTCCAAGTGTACAGTACATGCAGTACATGGTAAGTAAATGGTAATGGTAATAAATAGGAGGGTAAGCTGGTGTATGGAAAAAGCTTAAGCGCAGTATTCTTTTCAACAAAAAAGGTGACCGCCAGATGCAGGAGAAAAGATGCAATTATGAAATATGACATTCCTCCCACTTTGCAAACGAAATCTATGATAGATAGACATCACCACCGTGGCCACTGCCATCCCTTTATGCATAATGTAATCCATCACTGTGAAAGGGGGCAACTGACCTGAAAGGCAGAGGCTGGTCTGTGGGGATAATTCATAAGATGTATGACACACAGGACACTCCAGACCATGAATAAGGCTGACAGAAGCTGCAGTGGGGAGGAGGCAACTAGTGGAGGCAGGCGCGTGGGCACAGGGCCGAAAGGACTCATTTAGATAAGAACTGTCAGTGAAATGCCACCAGACCAGATTACAAAGGGGGTGTGGGGAGGCTGACACCAACAGCACCTCTTTAACAAATCTACCTGCATGTTGTGTTTACTGCAGGTACAGTAGAGAAATGCAAGGCTACTCTTGTGTAGGTTAGTTGTCTACATTAGCTTTACTTGCCTGTTTCATCCACACATTGGTTGTCATTAGCTGGTTTTTCTCATCCTAGAATGGTGAAACAACAAAGTTTAGATTTTAATTCAAAAAGTGGCTATTACATTTTTATAGAGAAACAATTTAACATCTTTTAGTGCTATGTTTATGAAGTTAAAACCTCAGTGACACACATTCATGAAATGAAACATATAAGCAGTCGCTTTCTTTGTTCACCGAGGGCTCGATGTTAGTCCGTTGTACTAGTTTCCTTGAGCAAGTTGTCCTGCCAAGACTTTCTGTTGTGTTTGGACTCTTTCTGTTTTTGTTCTTTTGGATTTTCTGTGTAACACTTGTGTTGCCTGGTCATTTGGTTGAGCTTGTTTATGTCATTTGACTTTGGGGGACTTTCTTGCATTTTCGGTTGGATCGTTTTGGGAGTTCTGGGATTCGGTTTTCTCTGTGTTGGACTTGTGTGTTTCTTCACTCCTCCTGTGTTCGTGTGTCCCTCGTCTGCCCTGCATTACTCTTGTTAGCCCTGCCCTGCTAATAGTGCCTTCCCTAGTCTATCAGCTCCCAGTCTGCCCTTGTGTTGTGTCACCTGTTCCTTGTCTGATTACTTTAGTTCCTGTTTTATTTTGAAATGTTTTCTCCTTGTGTCTTGTTACTTTTACTTCCTGTGTTTTCCTGCCTCTGTTGATTGCCTCATGTGTTTCACCTGTCTTGTTTCACTCACCTGTGTTCAGTTTGTAATCAGACCCTGTGTATTTAAATTCTGTTGTCAGTTCAGTTTTTGTTGAGTTGTCTGTGGTCATGGTCAGTGTTCCTGTGTATCCAGTCAGTTTTCCTGGTTCCTGTTCTCAGTGTCTCCTGAGTCTTTCGAGTATCCAATAAATATTTCTTTATCTGATCCTGCCTACCTGCCGTCATTTGCATTTGGGTCCACCTGCTCCACTCACTTCCTGACACACGTCTAAAGTCTTTTGTCTTTAACCTTTGGACTGCTATTGCACTTACAATTAACCACTATATGGTAATAAAATTACATCACATTTAAAAATCACCCTTGTGTTTTGAGGTGTCAAATACAATACAGTGTTATCTGAATCGTATATCCTATATCCTCACCACATCAACTAGCTGGGAGATGGCCAGTCCAAACTTCACACAGATGGTCTGGTTTAGGTATTCCACCGGACGAACCCATTTCTGATAGTTTCCAAAGAGGTGTTTGAACAGCTTGTCCTCTGCTTTTGCATACGAGGAGAGTTTTGGAACCCCTAAAAGGTGTGAAAAGACAAGAAGGTTAACTAGAAAAATGTTACAGTTTATTAACTTGCATGTAATTGAACAAATACAGCTTCTTTAATTTATTCAGATGTCCAATATAGACTCCATGGTTGATTTTCAGCTCTGTTTCTAACAGCACTTCACTCTGATCTTATCACAATGCTCATATCTAGAGTGTCTGAACTCTGGTGTCATTATCCTTAAAACATATTATGCATGAAAGCCTGATAATCTGTTGAAACGACTAGATCTGACACTTGTGTGCTATGCAACAGCAACAGAGATGGTGGCCTTTCATATTTTTAGTTACTTTTTATCTGTAATGGTGCCATTACAAAAAGAAGGATGATACTAACCCTTGACTGTCAACTAGACCTAACTTACAACAGAATACTGTGTCTCACAGTGCTACAGCATATTCTGTTGAGCTAGTAATATACAATATGAGTCTCAAAGGATTTCCAGTCTGATGGTAATACGTTAAATAGAGCATAGTATATGAGTGGTAAACACGTAAAGAAGGCCCCAGTTCTGGGGACCAAACAAAAGCACCCCAAGCAGATTCCATTTCTCCCAGGTTTAGTGAGGCAATTGTATGCAAGTGATTTCAAATATGATTGGAGAAAGAATTGCTGATATTTGTCTCACTTCATATTTACTGTATGTTCTTCTTCTGCCATAGTTATAAAAGATGAGCCTATTTACCTGTCTTGCATTGTGACTTGTGTGTCAGTTATTGTGATTTTTGGATGCCTTTCATTTAAAATTTGCTGCTTACCAGTGGCTTTGATCCTGTCAACAGCAACAAGTCAAAATATTTTCTGAACCATGGAATTATGGTGGCAATAGAGGGATTATTGTAACTGATCTCAAAATGTGTACATACATTTGTTGGACTGACATTGCCAGTTCAAATCTAATTGGTACTACTTGGCCAACACAAAAATATTGGACTGGATTTTTGTCTATTATTTGTTATATGCAAGGGTAAATATAAAAAAAACTGTTGAGTTGAGCCAATTTCTGTCTGACACAGTATCAACAACAATTAAACATTTAAAGTTTGACAATAGCATTCATCACAGGACAGAACTCTAGAGATCCCAAGTAAAAGCAGTGTCATATAATATCTATCTGGTCAGCTTACATTAATCAAAAACATGCATTGACTAGGGGACAGAGAATGCAGTCATGGTATTACATGTAGGTACATGATAACTGTAACTGACGGATCACTTCATACAACAGTGCCACAGTCTAACTGCTGCATTTTCTGAAGCAGAGCTCTACTGCAGACTGCAGAAAAACAGCAGAAAAATATCAATCACACTTTGAATTACACACAATTTCTTTCCTCCTCTTCTTTAAATCACCCACCAGCATGGTTATAAACTGAATTTATGGATGGAGAATGTGGTCAGAAATCTACAACGAGAATGACCACAAACGCATGGTGTTACTTTCTCAGTGTATTAATCAATAAAGACAAGGCTGCAACACCCTCAATCAATGACTGTGTTATTGGCTAATTCATCTTCTTTTCAGTCTCTCCCCCCAATATCACCAGCATCCTGCTTGGCTGAAAAGTATGCTATAGAATCATGCCATATAAAGCCATAAATGTACTCATAAAAAAGATATAGTACTATAAGCTAAAGAAATGATGATGTAATGAAATGATGTTTACACCTAACGTTGAGTAAAATTAATAGTTACATTCCTGCATTTTCAAGGAGAATCAAGTCAAGGCTTGCCTGCAGTCTGCCAATTGCAGTGGGCAGCATGACAAAAATCAAATCTGTGCTGTAAATAAAGTAAACATGGATAATATACCTGCTACCATAAAGATGATGATGATTACATTGAGACATTGCTACTACCAGCGAAATATGCAAAACATTAACAATATAATAAGAGAAATCTATAAAATCTATAGCAGATAATAACAGAATATAAGACTCATACACACACAAACATGCATAAATATACTGCATATATACACTGCACATACTGTATATATGCATACAAGTACAGTACAGTAGATACACTGTCATGGCAACAGCAGTTCCTCTCTTCCCTCCTCTCCTTTAAGTTCATACCATTAATCTCTGTGTTATACATAATGTACTAACCTTTCCTATTACTCTTCACCTGCCCAGCAGCTGTCACTGCTGAGCTTCCCACCTCAGCTCATCGCCTCACCCAGTCATCAGTCCACCCAGCTGCCAGCTAACAGTTGATTTGTTTCTCAGGCAGTCCAACTTTTATTCTTGGTTTGTCCTACCTGTACCTTTTGACGACTACTTTTTTCCTGAGCCATCTGAATATTCTTTCTGGTTTTCCAGATTTTGTGTCAGTGATTGTGTTGTGTCTCTCCATCATGTACAGTAGCAAGAAATATTACTCAGTGTAGCGATAAGAAAACAGTGTCATTCAATATAACAGTGCTACTGCCAGAATCACAGTCAAACTGCTGCATTGTTTTGCTGAAGCAGAACTCCACTACAGACTGAAAAATATTGATCACATTTTGAATTGATGACTACTTGCTTTCCTGAGTCATCTGAATATGCTTTTCTGGTTTTCCAGATGTTGTGTTACTGATTGTGTTGTGATTCTCTGTCATGTACAGTAGCAGGAGAATTTCAGTATTATTATTATTATTATTATTATTATTATTATTATTATTATTATTATTATTATTATTATTGTTGTTGTTGTTGTTGTTGTTGTTGTTGTTATTATTATTGGAATTCTGGGTTTTAGGAGAAAATATAAATGTTTATTTCAATTTTAGGTGGTCTTTTACTGCTATTAGACATGTGCAGTTGTTCAATAGCTGAACAGTCCACTAACTGTTTCTGCAATATTTTCAATCTTCAATCTGATATAAGAGGGTAAGTGTCCACACTGACACCAAAACTTTTTGTTTGCACAACTGACCTTAATTGGCAAGCTCTCCTCACTCTTCACTTTACGACCATTTGCCAATTTCTACTTCTTCTCTCCCTGTCTCTGCAGTTCATCTTTGACTATGCCATCTGTCATACTGAGCGTATTACATTCTGCCACGGTAATTTGATGAGGCATTCCCAACTTACGCAGTGAGTGGCACAGGTGGCAACAGCACAGCAATGGCAGCAACAGCAGCAGTGCGAGAGAGGTGGCTGCCCCTCCTGCTCTCAGCATCATATCAGAGGTGGCACCGCATCAACACAGCTGGTCCCTCAGGCATCACAGAGCTGGAAAATAAATGTTAAAAACTGTGGTTATGCTTCTGTTTACATTGGGCAAATATTGGTGCAGTAAGAGTGTGACATTAAACATGCCTTAGGTTACTACACCCCTGCTTACTCCCCTTTGCTGTGTGCAATCCCAGTCACGTATTTCAGTGAATAAGACAGATAAAAAAAATCATCCTTGTGTCATCCATGCTAAATAACAAACTGCATTTGAATGGCTCACACACCTTTAATATAGAGAGCAACATCCTGCACAAGCCAAGAATGCACTCTTCTCTCACCTTACTAACCTGGATGCAAATGCTGCACATACCTGCTCAGAGTCTCTGCCATTACCACACAATCCAGAGAAGCAGTGGTGGTGGAGGTGGTGGGAGTCTTGACGACAGCGACAGTGCTGCTCTAGTGCTCCTCCATTCCATGCAGGTTCTTTCTCTTGCCTCGTACAGATGCTGCTTCACTCTCTGCTGCATCCAATTGTGCACAGGCTCATCTCTTCCTCCTCCTCCTCCTCCACCCCCTCTTCCTTCAGAAAGCCCGCCCTGTTTTCCCCCATCCCCCATATCCCATCTCCTAGCATTCTTGTGGTCACTAATCATAGAAAGGAATAGTCAGACCCTCTGTGCAGCCACATCACTCCCTCTCAGCTCTGGGGGGCCAGCTCTGCAACTGATAATCTGCTTTGTACTTCCTCAAGTTTTCAGGTTGTTACAGTGTCTGGTGTCCACAGCCACATATGATGTTTTGTACCTCTTATTTCTCTCACTCTCTCTATATGTGTGCATGTGTGTGCTCTTATGGCGACAGCATATTGTGGGAACCAGAGATGCAGTAGGGTATGGGGTGAAGAGAAAATCAATACCCGGCTTGTGTTGAAAAATCAATTTGCAAAATTTTAAAGCCTGCTATTCAGTCAGATTTCTGAATATTTATCTTAGATTATCATCATTATCCTTAGATTATCATCTCATGTTTTGGCTTTATTTGTTGTTTGTAAAACACTGTGAAAACTGAAAAGCTGACCTTCACATGTAGTTAATTTATTTATTTATCATTTATTTTTAATTTTGTTTGTTTTACCTCAAATGTGGATACTAGTCAAACACACACAGACTGACACACACTGAGTCATGCTCTGCAAAATAACTTTTCAGTCTCCAGAAAAAAGGTATATTATCTTATGATGTGAGAGAGCAATGTAGGCAATGCAGACATGCTATAATGTAATTTTCTATGCAGTATAATTAATAATAATCATAATAATGAAAAGTGTTGAAAGATCTCTTAATCTGAAAGCTGCTATTAAGAAAATGAAAGATTGTTCCCTGACAATTTCTTCCTGAAATAACCTTTCTGTCCGGTGGGTAAACATGCTTGCTGTGGGAAAAAAAACATTCTTATTGCTTCAATATGAAAAGCTCCCTTTTGATTACTTTATGGATGAAACAATGTGCAATTTTACCTACTGTATGTTATCGAAAATGGATATGGGTGAATACACTTAGATCTAGGTTTATATATCACTTGATGCTATTATCTATTATCTTACAATGGGTGCAACTTCAGAGTAAGCTTATTTGTGTATTTTCAATAAAGCTAAACCACACTTTACACCGCCAAACCATCAACCCCATACACTACTTAGAAAGGTTGTTTGGATTATTTTGATTAGGTAACTACGCTATGTATTAATTATATACTATTTATTTAAATAAATATCATATACATTATGTAATAATATGTATTATATAGTATAAATGTACCTTTTCCTTGAGAATGATCTAACACACAGTATTTGGCCCACACAAGGAATTCTGATAACTAATTTGTTTGTCAATAATGGTGATGACATGTTGTAGTTGCTACTAAACAAAAGCTAAAAAAAAAACAGACTGAGAGAAGAAGGATCAACATACTGTAATACTTCCAGCTCAGAGTCACTGACAATTTAGGTTGTGCTCTAAAGCAGTCAGTCAGTACAAAGACTACACTGGAACTAAGCCAGAGCAGATATTAGCAATTTAAATTACATTTCATGTTCTGTTGCCTGTTGTGTAATTCATTGCCAAGCAACAAAATGATAATAAGCAGACACAATCGTCCTCTTGTCACCTTGTGTTTGGCTGACATAATGAAGTTATGATTTTGGTTAGATAACAGACAAATAGCCTCAGTGAGAATGAATGAATTCAAGAATGCAGCAGTCTGACCAAAACTACATGGGCACTTATTAACAGCATACACTTTGAGGTCATTAAACCTAAGCTAATATGAATGATTAACTGCGACTCCAAGTTTCTACATGTGTGTTCTGGTCCTATCAATCAGTAACCTCCTTATCGCTGCACACAAATACATCCAGTTATAGCCCTTCTTAACCCAACCCAGGACTCCAGTCTGCAGGGTCTGTGTACCCTCTATATAGGTTGCAACGAGCAGCACTCTGACTCTTTGGTATTTTCCTGACCTTGAAACTCGCTTTGCTCGTCTGTGTGGTATTTTGGTGACCAGCACAGAGTGTAGGGTGCACAGGTGGCAGGAGAGGCACAGACAGGTGGGATGTTCATTCAAATGAAGCAGCACAAACACAGTTGTTGTATTTTTGTTGAATTATAGATGTTGCACTGAAAATAGACGTCTCAGAACCACATCTGTATATGGCAAAGTCAATCAGTGCGGCTTTGGTGATATTATTAACAGTACTTGCTGCAAACATGCTGCAATAACAGATTGATGCTTGAAATATAAATAACGTATTTCAATTAAACACTCACCAAACAAAACCGGCACAGAAAATAATGTTTAATGGGGTTAAAGAAGGAAAGTCAGTACAGTAAATCAATCTACATTGATCTATAAATGAATGTAAGTGATTCTTACAGTATCTGCTGTCCACAGCTGCTTTATACTGTATGAAAAGCTTCTCATTTCATTCATCAAATCCCTGCAGCATCTGAGGGCAACAGGACTGACATGCTGATAAATCTGCAGCCTCTGATTAGAGAAATTCTGCACCAGAGCACAGTGCCATTATGCACCACCGTTCACTGTGTTTACCGTCATTAAAACACCTGAAAACAACACCACGCTGCCTCAGCACACACACCTCTACACACATCAGACAGAAGAAGAAAAAGAAGAAGAAAAGCTTTCAGTTTGTTGAGCTGTCCTCATCACGTTTAACTGTGATTGGCACAACTGTTTCACAGCTATGTGACTGACTGAGAGAGTATTTATTTATCACCACACCCGCTGATCTATATTCACCTTCACCCATCCCATTTGCACGTTGCGCTGCTGCACATACATGAATCAAAATAGCAGATTGCATGGAGATGTCCATACAGTCCATGAGCCCAAGACCTACTACACTGTGCTTGCCGACGCTCAGGAATTTTCAGCCTCACATGTGACTGAATGGAAATGACGATAAATGATGTAAACTATAAATGTGTTATTATGGATAAAATTAAAGTCAGGAAGAGTCTGTCTGTCAGCAAGAAACAGTTTAATGGAGGAAATAATAGATCATGAAAAGAAAAATCTTTCTAATATATGAAGAAAGTTGTTAATGGTTCTTTTATTGATCAGGTCGACAATTAATAGATTTTAACTATATGATGAATCAGAAAACAAGTAAAGCATAAAACTTGGGAGTGATACATTTAAATTGAATCTATAATCTGTCTCCACTTCGGTATGAAACTGCAGTGATGTATCAGATCAGTCAGATTAGGTGCAGCGTCCAATCAATAACTGATATCCAATAAGGGGGCTCGTCGGCTGGTAAAAGACTTCCGTGAAGGCTCTCATGTTTCCTCGCTCCTCGCTCCTCAGAGATCCCTCCTCGCTCCTCCGAGCAAAATAAGAGATTTGGGACGCTCGTCAAAATGGCGCATCGAGCGAGGAGCCATAAAATAAGAGATTTGAGACGTACCCGAGGAAAGGAATCGAGGATGTACCAACTGAGAAATGAGAAGAGGGACAGATGTACCCTATCTTGTGTTGTGTGGACTCGTCGGTAATACGGATGCTGCACGAAACAGGTGATAAACCTCGTAACTTGATTTTCTCGTGTGGACAAACACAGTAAGTAGAAACATTATGTGTAAACAATGTTTCACCATAGATATGGTATATGCTAATAAAATCTAGATACTAACTTTGTAGCTCAGTCAGTGGAAAAGTGGAGATTGGTACTCAAATCACGCACGCTTTTGTACTTTGGCACGTTATGCGCCTTTGTGAAGCCTATATATGGAAGGCGGATTGGGCCAAAATGTCTAGTTCGGCCTCCACATTATGTAATTTGTCAAATTTGTACATCTGAAGACACTGCACTGAAAATGTCGCCATTAATCAGAAAGGATCTTAACCGGTTAACATTGAAATCAATGGCTTGCAGAACACCACTTTCTACTCAAAATTCAACAGGTTGCCATTTATGCTCTAATACTGCCATCTAGTGGGCACTTAGGCGAACACAATACATTAAGTGAATGTCAAGTATGATATTGTATGCAAGCTACATTTTTTCTCAATAATTAACCAGTAACCTACAAAAAATGCAGAGGTTAATAATGTCACTGTAAATTCATATCATTTCTTAGGCCCAATTCAATCAATATTGTTTCTTAACCTCAGTTCATACAAGGTAGGTTGAGTGGGGGAATCGTTTTCTCTCTTGCAATGATTATATGAAGAGTTTCCCCTCAGAAAGTTATGAAGTGGTAGCACCCAATTTTAAACGCCTTGAGATGTTCAAAATGAACGCTTTAACAGGGTATTTTCTGTCATCTTAAGACGTATAAATTTGACGTATTAATGCGAACGCCAAACTAGACATTTTGGTGCAATCAGCGTTCCATATATGCCATACTTGTTTTTCCGTTATAACGAGAGAATATTTTCTTATTAGAAAACTTTCTCGAAAAAAGTATCTCGATATTTAACGAGAAAATGCATTTCATTGTTATGACATACCTTTCTTGTTTAAAGTTTTCTCATAATAGTAGGTGCTTTTATTTTGACAAACACATCCCATGGGCTTTCAGAAACCCATGTTATTTCTGTTGTTTCTTTCGCCAATGTGAGATGTAGCGTATGGAGGATGTAGAGTGATGATTATATTAATAATATATATTATTGTTATTATGTGTTTGCCTTAAAAGAAAGTAAGACTTTAAACTCAACAGCAACACTGCTGTTTTCATGAGATGCAGTCTCAGTCTAATATTTCAAACACCTCTTGTTATCTTGTTGTTATCTCAGGCTGTTTTTCTTTAAATTTAACAGTTTGATGCAAACTATAGGGCTATATTAAAAAAAAATGAACCTAAGCATTTCTGCTATGATCCTATTAAGAGACTTATTCTTAAGAGTGTGCACCATAGACAATTTTCAGCTGCATCCTAACTTTTACAATCATGTTGTGTTGACAAAGTTGAAAAAAAATAAGTGAGAAGTCACAATACATTTCTTCTGTAATTATATTTTTCACAGTAGTTAATTGATTTTCCATCATATTCATTTCAGATGATCTGTTGGTGCAGTGCTTTGCTGCTGCTCATCTTCATACCCAGAGCATGTCAAGGAGGCAACATCTTGGTTTTTCCTATTGAGGGCAGCCACTGGATAAACATGGATATTCTAATCCAAGCTTTGCACTCAAGAGGGCACAATATAACTATTGTGCGTTCCAGCAAAAGCTGGTACATAAAGGACAACTCCTCTTATTACAATACCTTAACAGTTCAAGTGGAAAGAAGCTTAGATCAAAAGTTAATTACAAAAATTGTATCTGAAGTCATTCTATTTGAGAGGGGGGCACTTCCTTTGACAAGTTTTCTCCACATGACTGTAGGAATGTTTAGCACATTTGTTGACGCTCATGCAGCCGTGGGTGAATTTGTATCAACAATGTTAGGTGATCAAGGGTTGATGAGAAACATGAAAGACAGCAAGTTCGATCTTGTAATCACTGACCCCTGCTGGGGTGGTGGAGTCATTTTGGCCAAATATTTGAACCTGCCTTTAATTTATAATGTTCGCTGGCTAATAGCTGGAGAAGGTCATCTTGCTATTGCTCCTTCACCTATATCATATATTCCTATAACAGGATCTGGTTACACTGATAAGATGACATTTTTTCAGAGAGTTAAAAACATGGTTTTGCATCTAATAACCCATACGCAACATACTATGGTGGTTAAGCAGATATACCAGAAAATTTGTGACAAATATCTTGGGCCAGATAATGACTATCATCAGTTAAATGTTGAGGCAGATCTGTGGCTCATGAGAGTGGACTTTGTGTTTGAGTTTCCTCGTCCCACCATGCCTAATGTTATCTATATAGGGGGGTTCCAGTGTAAACCTGCAAAACCTCTGCCTCAACACTTGGAGGAGTTTGTCCAGAGTTCAGGGGAACATGGAGTCATCATTATGTCTCTGGGGACTTTTGTGACTGATCTTCCTGCGGATATAACAAACGAGATAGCTGCAGCTTTTGCCACATTACCACAGAAAGTCATCTGGAGGCATAAAGGTGACAGACCAGCCACTCTGGGCAACAATACTCTACTAGTTGACTGGATGCCACAGAATGACCTGTTAGGACATCCAAAGATGAAACTATTTGTGGCTCATGGAGGAACAAATGGAGTCCAAGAAGCTATTTATCATGGAGTGCCAGTTGTGGGTTTACCACTGTTTTTTGACCAATATGACAATCTGCTCCGTCTGAAAGAGAGAGGAGCAGCTAAGATTTTAACCGTTAATACAGTGGACAAAGACAACAACTTCCTGAAGGCCATACAAGAAGTCTTGAATGACCCCTCTTACAGGATGAACATGCAGAGACTCTCCAGGCTGCACAGAGATCAGCCAATGAAGCCGCTGGATAGAGCCCTCTTCTGGATAGAGTTTGTCATGAGACATAAAGGAGCAGCTCACCTGAGAACAGAGTCCTACAAACTGCCCTGGTATTCCTACCACTCTGTAGATGTCATATTATTTCTCGAAACAATTGCTCTTCTTGTTTTGTTCATTTTTGCTGGGTTAGTGTGCTCATGCTTCAGACTGTGTTTGAAAAGAAAAGTGAAATCTGACTAACCAGTAGAGATGCTTCATGGTTAATTTTCATATTGGTGAATATATTGCTATATTACAGTCAATGTGGCTGTGATCAGTAAAAAAATTGAAAGAAAGGAGTAGATGTTTTAAAGATATACATTTTTTTGACTGTAAATGTAACATAAAGTGAAACGCGAATAATCATTCAAGGAATATATATTTTGTTCAATATCAGGTTGCGTTTTGCTAATTTTGAGATTAAAAGAATATTTGTTCGGCTGTCCATTTATAGTAATATTAGATAACTAGTAAGTAATTATTTTTGTAGAGGCAATATTTTCCAGTGTATTCTTTTAATTTGTTTGATATTCACGTTTCTGTAAAATATGTGGATGAACTAAATGGATGTTGTGACCTGTCTCAATCTGTTTCAGGTAGGACACTGTACAAACAAAACACAAGAAATGTATCTAAATTGAGTGATATTTTATTAGTTCCGGCAGGGAAATTGATGCTCTCTATATGACCCCTGTTCAAGGGAAATGGCAAGAGTCTCCTAATACCCATTGTCTTTAAGACTGGATGAGGTTATGGCAACACAGAAAGGCCCCAGTTGGCCCAAATAGGCCCACCGTCTTTAAGTTCTCCTTACTTACAGCAGCAAACTGTATTTAAATATACCTTTGACTGTGCCTCTATGAAAAGTAAATGAAAGAAATTTGATACACCTTGATGGTTCAGTTGCAATTCATCCCGGTGAAACTAAATATGTTAGTTCATTTTTATTCTGTGTGTAGGAGACATTTCAGTTATATGTACGGTGTGCAAAAGTTTTAGGTACTTTAGATGTTTAGATTCTTATCCATCACACAATACCATCAGAAATGTGTCTGATTGGTCCCAAATTTATTCTGGATCATGGCAATGACCCCAAACATACAACCAGTCATCTATTTGACACTTGTTCATAAAAAAATATTTTCAATGACAAATAGAAGGAGTCCTACAAGAGATGGTATGACCTGCACAGAGCCCTGATCTCAACATCATCGAGTCAGTCTGGGATTACATGAAGAGACAGAAGCAACTGAGATGCCTAAATCCACAGAAGAACTGTGGCAAATTCTCCAAGATGCAGGAACAACCAACCTGCCAAGTACCTTAAAAAACTGTGTGCAGGTGTACCGAGGAGTGTGGTCACACAAAGTATTGATTTCATCTAGGTTTCTTCTGTTTACTGAACTTTGTATGGAGTTAATTGATAAATAAAAACTATTCATAGTATTGTTTCCATGAAGTGACATCCTCACTTTATTTTTAGTGCCTAAAACTTTTTCATTACTATATATATTCCTCAGGACACTAGCTGGATAATTGATATAGATGTATTTAAGGTGGTTAACACAATCAGCTTCAGGTGTTGCTGCTTTGTGTCACAGCCTTTGCCTATGCCCAATTATCTGGTTTGTACTTTTTGCAGCACATTTTGGTTTATGTTAAGTGAAAAGGTGACACTTGACAATACTGGAACAACAAATGGTGAGCTGTAAAGAACTGTACAATTAATCTGAACTGTTTGTTTGTCTACATACTGAGCAAACAGGTACTACATTGTGTTATACTTGTATTTTTAGTAGCATGTTTGACTTCCTTAAAATGACTCACTTAAGTATGCCAACATTTTGCCCAAGAGGCGGAGTTTCTATCTCAAGGGTGTTGTCTTCTTTGCAGATACTATGATTCTATAGCCTTGATCTGTGCCTGCCTTTTATTACATATCCCAAGCTTCAGATAACGTCGTCTAAACGTTTTGACTGTTGGCTCTTTCATCTAGCACCTGACCAAAGACGCAGCTGAGTGAGTTTTATTCTTTATAGTTTTACAGCTTGATAATATTGTCTTGTAGTTTGAGATTTTTTTCAAATCTATTTGTCCAAATTCTACTGCTTTACAAAGAATACAGTGTGTCTGTTGTTACATTAAATGCTAAATGCATAATAAATCTCATACATAAGTATAATCACAGTAAATAAACTTTCCTGCAGATTACTTTGGAGTTCCGCCTCATTACACTGTAAAGAGTGAACTTCCCTTAAAGCAGTGGTTCTCAAACTTTTTCATATCAAGGACCCCTAAACTGACACAAATTAAACAAAGGACCCCATCTGATAAGATTTTTGCTTTTAGATGTTTTATTACAAAAAGTGTATGAAACCCATGACCAAAATAGTCATACATTCTGTCATTTTGCTACTTATGGATGGAATTATAGTGAAAATAAATTATTCCTATTTTTTCTGGGGACCACCTGGAACACCCTCAATGACCCCTGGGGGTCCCTGGACCCCACTTTGAGAACCACTGCCTTAAAGAGGCAAGAATTTAAGGTGGTAAGATTAGCAGAAGTGATGTCAGTGGTGAGGCAAATGTTGCAACAAAATGTTTTAAAAAATCAGGAAGTGGTTTTTCAGTTCCACTAAACTCTGCACAGTCCTGACAGCAGCACCCAGAAGATTTTACTTTAAGATTGCTATTGAGAATAGTCTGTCACAAGACAGTGATCTTCGAATGACAGTTGTAAAAGTCTTAATATATGGAGTGCAAAGACACCATATTGAAAAATTGAAAAGTAAATATCTTAAGCCTGTCTAATAGCTTTTGGAACATAAACTTTACAGTTGAAATGGTCATTTTACCAAATCAACAACTAAAGCTCATAATTCAAAATTGTAGAATTATGAAATTTGTTCTTTTCGCTGTATTACTGCTGAGTGAGTTTGGAGTTTGATATATAATGCATGCAGTATATTTATGTGATGTAGAGTCCTCATTGTACATTGAACATACAACACTCACTGCTCTCCTGAGTGGTGTATTGAGGTATCTGTAAGTATACTTTCACACAAAAGGCACACTTTATATTCCACAGTTTACAAATGATGTTAAAAAGTTATTCTTCTTTTGACTGCTTAATCAGTTAGTGCACCATCCAAAGTATACTGTTTGTGTGCAAATTTAAAATCTAATGTTTTTCACTGGCCAAATCTTGCATCTTAAATAAATAATGACAGAATTTTCTGCCTGTGTAAAAGGTAAAACGTATGCAGCACACCACTTTACAAAGTAAATATTTGCTTTTGACATTGCTTCCCTGGCTTAACGCACAACGATGACCAAGCTTCCCCTATAAGTGTCGAGAAGCTCATGTAACAACTCTGCTGAGGGTGGGACAAAAGAAACCAGGAAATGTTTTACAGTCCCGACAGTTTGACTTCAGTTCTTTATGGCCTGCTTTGTTTGGTTCTTAACTATCTGCGGAGAGGGTTTGTTGACATTAGTGCCAGGAAAGTTTTCACTGTAAGCTTGACCTTTACAGATCTTGTTTTTACCACGAGAAAACAGTGAGTAATGTCTGTCGTGCAAGTTGTAAACAGCTGTTCAGTACTGAAGGAGAAACATTTGTTTCTAGCTTTTGTCAGCTAATGTTACTAATTAGCCTGGAGATTTTATTGAATCAAATCTATTGTCAAAGGATTAGACATCAAATCAACATGAAAATCGGTACATGGGATTTGTTTTACAGGGATTACGTGTTTTCTTAGAGGGAAGCTCTAATATATAATATTTCTTGTATGCAGTTATGCACAGTTATGGTTATAAAAACACCATTGCTCAGGGAGATTGCAAACAGAGCTCTTGGCACTGAACAGAACTCTAATTTCCTGAGAGAGGCCCCATGTGCTTTATCCACGTGAGAGCAGTCAGAGGGATTTTTTTTATGCATGAATAAAGAGACAATTAAAAAGAACATTGTTGAAGCACTCTGTTTTGGACAGCCTCCACCAGGAACACTATCCATCATTATGTGCACATGTTTTCTTGAATCTATTAGTGACAGCTATCTGACTTTTGTTCTTTTTCTTTTCTATTTCAGACAACTCCGTTTCAGAAGATTTGAAGATGTTTTTTTCATTGGCCTCTATCATCTCTCTTTTGGCTGTCATTATTCCAGCTGCACACAGTGGGAAAGTTCTGGTATTTCCGCATGATGGCAGCCACTGGGTGAACATGAGAGTACTTGTTGAGGAGCTGCATTCAAGAGGGCACAGTGTGACAGTAATTCGCGCTGCAGACAGCTGGTACATCAGTGAAACCTCTCCATTCTACCGTACTGTCACACTGGATATTTCTGGTGGTGGAAATGAGGATTTTTTTCGTCTCTTTGTCTCTGAAGTTATTAAAATTAAAAGAAGCAAGGGGTCTGCGTGGGCCCATTTTGCTTTAGATATGGAGTTAAAAGACAAGTTCTTTGAATTACACAGGAAAGTCTCTGAAGTGGTCATGTACATGTTTGAAAATAAAGAGTTAATGAAGTCCTTTCAAGACGCCAAGTATGATGCGGTTTTGACAGATCCTGCTAATGGAGGAGGAGTAATGCTGGCTCACTATCTTGGATTGCCATTAGTATTCAATGCTCGATGGACTGTTCATGGTGAAGCACATTTTGCAATTGCACCTTCTCCGCTCTCTTATGTCCCACTTCCACCTTCAGAATTAACAGATCAAATGACGTTCCTTGAGAGGGTCAAAAACATGTTTTTTTATACCATGAGGATGCGTCTGTATAAACAGACTGTTGGACCGCATTATTCTGCATTGTCCACTCGTTACTTTGGTCCAGATGTAGACTACTTCTCCCTGTTCCAGGCAGCAGACCTGTGGCTCATGAGAGTGGACTTTGTGTTTGAGTTTCCTCGTCCCACCATGCCTAATGTCATCTATATGGGAGGGTTCCAGTGTAAACCTGCAAAACCTCTGCCTCAACACTTGGAGGAGTTTGTCCAGAGTTCAGGGGAACATGGAGTCATCATTATGTCTCTGGGGACTTTAATTGCAGAGCTTCCCCATGACTTAGCTGATGAGATAGCTGCAGCTTTTGCCACATTACCTCAGAAAGTCATCTGGAGGTATAAAGGTGACAGACCAGCCACTCTGGGCAACAACACTTTACTAGCTGACTGGATGCCACAGAATGACCTGTTAGGACATCCCAAGATGAAACTGTTGGTGAGTCATGGAGGAACAAACGGAATCTATGAGGCTATATATCACGGTATTCCGATTGTAGGCATTCCCTTTGTGTTCGATCAAGCTGACAACCTCTCTAGACTGAAAGCAAAGGGTGTGGCAAAGGTTTTGGATGTTTCTGAATTGGATAGAAAAACATTTCAGAATACCATTCAGGAAATCCTGAATGACCCCTCCTACAGGATGAACATGCAGAGATTCTCCAGGCTGCACAGAGATCAGCCAATGAAGCCACTGGATAGAGCCCTCTTCTGGATAGAGTTTGTCATGAGACATAAAGGAGCAGCTCACCTGAGAACAGAGTCCTACAAACTGCCCTGGTATTCCTACCACTCTGTAGATGTCATATTATTTTTAGTAACAATTGCTCTTCTTGTTTTGTTCATTTTTGCTGGGTTAGTGTGCTCGTGCTTCAGACTGTGTTTGAAAAGAAAAGTGAAATCTGACTAACCAGTAGAGATGCTTCATGGTTAATTTTCATATTGGTGAATATGTTGCTATATTACAGTCAATGTGGCTGTGATCAGTAAAAAAAATTGAAAGAAATGAGTAGATATACATTTTTTTGACTGTGTTTTGTGTCAGCTGCAAGTTCCCTATCAAGAAAAATATCTACTGTAAATAAATAAATATAACTGCCAGTTTTAACTGTTAACTTGTAAGAGTGAAGTGTGTTTGATACAGTTTTAGGTTAATCAATATTTTTCAAATCCCATTATCACTGAGTATTTCTGTGACGTCATGTCACATTGCCATACCTTGGCTTTTGCTGAAACACCGCCCCTGCTGTAAAAAATGAAATATAACTGCCAGTTTTAACTGTTAACTTGTAAGAGTGAAGTGTGTTTGATTACTTTGTCACTTGTCAACATTTGCTTTTGGATGTAACCAAATGAAAGTTAGAATTATCTCAGCTAATGCAAACTACCAGAAGACTACTAGAATAACTTGATGAATGAAAATGAAATGAGCTAAGATAGAAATTTCAACTCTGCTGTATTGTGTTTTACTGTAGACTGCATTATGCTGAAAGCAAACTGTTAAAGGAAAGATCCTGAAATATTTAAAGGACTGACAATAAAATATTAAAACCATGTGGAGTGTAAGACCAGAAAAATAATGCACTTTCATTACTTTCAGGTTTCTTGCAATAGACATATTTTAGAAATTGACCTAAATGAGAGTTTGTTGACACTTTTATCAGTCAGAAGGTGATGTTGTTTGGTCATTTACAGTATTTTCTTAGGCTGTTAAAGAGGAATACCAGCTACCTAAAAAATCACACTTTCCCGAAGACAACACAACATAGCGGCCAAGTTACACCTGAGCATTATAGGCCATATCAGAAAACTCCTAGTTGGTTACACCATTAAGGCATGTAGTTGTTGCTTTTTATTGGGAGACAGAATAATGGACTTGCAATAAAATTTACAATTCAAACTGAAACTTTATCCCAATCTGAAGCTTTTATGTAACTAAATACTTGTAACACGGGAAAATAACCCTGCAGTTTCTAAGTTATTTTGTCTCCCAGCCGTTTAGTTTGGTTACCAATGTTTGCTTAGAATTAAACACTGTGGACTATATTATCTCTTCCTTGTACTTTCTTATCACCTGAGCGTTAAAGAACATGACATTGTTGTACCAAAGTCCTACTCAAATTGGAACCTGGAAGGACTAACACGTGTTTTGCTCTCTGGCAAAGGAGAAATATTGAAAAACAAATACATTGGCAAAGAAGGTAATATTGGCATTTTTTAAAAATCTTTCACCAATAGAAATGATACCGCTATTTTGGAATTAGAAATTGTGCATATTTCTAATATTTAACTGACATACAATACTGTTACACTTTTTCTTGTTGCTCCAGTGGTTTAGATAATCTCAGGTGTAAAGGTTGCATGCTAGTTAGTAAATACTGTAAATGTTAAACAAGTATAGCAGGCTTCACATACTACTGCAACATTATTAAAAGCTTAAAATGTACACAATTATGAAACTTTTTTTTCACAAACCACTGATCAAACAATCCTTTAAATTTAAGTGATTTATTTTGATTTATAGAAAAGGCTACTTGTATTGACATTTGGGTTTTTGATGAGATATAATATGCTTTCTCCCCAACTTTAGAACAAAAATGCATCAGCCCTGGGTCTGGATCACGCTCTACCTGCTCTGCCCAAGTGTAGTTTATGGTGGGAAAGTGCTTGTTTATCCAGTGGACGGGAGCCACTGGGTGAACATGAAGGTCATTATTGAGGAACTACATTCAAGGGGCCACGAGGTCTCTGTTGTGCGAACGTCAGATAGCTGGTACATCAAGGAAACCTCCCCATTCTATACTTCAATTACACTCAATATTGAGTCTGGATTTAATGAAGACTTTGTAACTACATTTGTGACCCAGTTGCTTAAAATCCAGAGGGAGGGAAAGTCTGCCTGGACACGTTTTAAACTGGAAATGGAATCAGGACAAGCGGCCTCTGAGATACATGAGAAAACATGCAAAATGCTTGAGCTGCTTTTTGAAGACAAAGATCTGATACAGTCTCTACAGGATGCAAAATATGACCTTGTCCTGACGGACCCTGTTACACCAGGGGGTATTATACTTGCCCACTACTTTAGGTTACCATTTGTTTTCAATGTCAGATGGACTAGTCATGGTGAAGGCCATTTTTCAATTGCGCCCTCTCCTCTCTCTTATGTTCCAC
The DNA here is from genome assembly GCF_910596095.1 of Thunnus maccoyii. Taxonomy (NCBI): domain Eukaryota; kingdom Metazoa; phylum Chordata; class Actinopteri; order Scombriformes; family Scombridae; genus Thunnus; species Thunnus maccoyii. The sequence continues at coordinate 12,860,431 of NC_056533.1, read as the reverse complement.
TGACAGGGACTGAACTTTCAGAAAAAATGACCTTTCTTGAGAGACTTACTAACATGATCGTATTTGGCTTCACAAAATATCAAACTGCACATTATATCAAACCACATTATGTTGGCTTAATTGAAAAATATTTAGGTCCAGATGTAGACTACATCTCCCTGTTCCAGGCAGCAGACCTGTGGCTCATGAGAGTGGACTTTGTGTTTGAGTTTCCTCGTCCCACCATGCCTAATGTTATCTATATGGGAGGGTTCCAGTGTAAACCTGCAAAACCTCTGCCTCAACACTTGGAGGAGTTTGTCCAGAGTTCAGGGGAACATGGAGTCATCATTATGTCTCTGGGGACTTTAATTGCAGAGCTTCCCCATGACTTAGCTGATGAGATAGCTGCAGCTTTTGCCAAGTTACCCCAGAAAGTCATCTGGAGGTATAAAGGTGACAGACCAGCCACTCTGGGCAACAACACTCGACTAGTTGACTGGATGCCACAGAGTGACCTTTTAGGACATCCCAAAACTAAGCTATTTGTGGCTCATGGAGGAACAAACGGTGTTCAAGAAGCGATCTACCATGGAGTTCCTATACTAGGGCTTCCATTGATTTTTGATCAACGTGATAATCTATTAAGAATTGAAATAAGAGGAGCAGGAAAGATAATTGATATTTTTACTATGAATCACGACATCTTTCTCCAGGGTATTCAGGAAGTCCTGAATGACCCCTCCTACAGGATGAACATGCAGAGACTCTCCAGGCTGCACAAAGATCAGCCCATGAGGCCACTAAATAGAGCCCTCTTCTGGATAGAGTTTGTCATGAGACATAAAGGAGCAGCTCACCTGAGAACAGAGTCCTACAAACTGCCCTGGTATTCCTACCACTCTGTAGATGTCATATTATTTTTAGTAACAGTTGCTCTTCTTATTTTGTTCATTTTTGCTGGGTTAGTGTGCTCATGCTTCAGACTGTGTTTGAAAAGAAAGGTGAAATCTGACTAACCAGGAGAGATGCTTCATTGTTAATTTTCATATTGGTTAATATGTTGTTATATTACAGTCAATTTGGCTGTGATCAGTAAAAAAAAAAAAGAAAAATTGAAAGGAGTAGATGTTTTAAAGATATCACCTTTGTTGACTGTGTTTTGTGTCAGCTGCAAGTTTCCTATTGAGAAAAATATCTACTGTAAAACATAATTGGGGTATGACAAGTATGGCAGTTGCCATAGCTTGGAATCAGTTTAAAAAATAAAAATGAGAACTAATATCCCTTGTATTACCTTAAAATTGATCATTTATGCTCAACAAAACGTAAACATGTATCTACAACATCTGGAATGCAGTGAAGTGAAGCAGCGTTGCCAGCTGTTGTTCCTGAGCAGCTGCTCAGCCAGGCGGCTAACACTACAACCATAACCGAGCCTACAGCTGCAGATACTGCTAGCCGAACAGCTACAGCAGTCTGAGTCGGTGACACATGAAGGATGAAGACTGACTAACCAACCTCAATACTGAGAGAGAGTGAGAGAGAGAGAGAGAGAGAGAGAGAGAGAGAGAGGGAAAGAGAGCAGTTGGGAGGAATGGAGTTATGATTAAAAATTTCACTCAGTTTTACAAGTGTCGCTACTAACGGTGAGTAAATCCGACAGAGATACGGAAGTTGAGCCACAAAATTGTGCATCAAGCTAAATCAGCTGGGGGAGAGAGTGTGTGTTCATATTACTGTTATTGTGCACTGTCAGATATTACATATAATGATGCTTTGGCAACATTGTTCTTGAAACTTTAATGCCAATAAATCATAATATATCATAAGCCAGTGATTTGACTCATCACTGGCTTATGATTGCAAATGATGATAAAAGAAAAACGAAACTATATCCGTGGTAACCGCAAAAACTATTCATTTAAACTCGGCATCTAATTGAGACTGACCTTTATTAATCAAAACGTCTAGATATACCGGGCCAGTGACACTGACTCGGCTTTTAAATACAGTTTTAGGTTAATCAATATTTTTCAAATCCCATTATCACTGAGTATTTCTGTGACGTCATGTCACATTGCCATACCTTGGCTTTTGCTGAAACACCGCCCCTGCTGTAAAAAAAAATGAAATATAACTGTCAGTTTTAACTGTTAACTTGTAAGAGTGAAGTGTGTTGTAAGTGTGTTTGATTACTTTGTCACTTGTCAACATTTGCTTTTGGATGTAACCAAATGAAAGTTAGAATTATCTCAGCTAATGCAAACTACCAGAAGACTACTAGAATAACTTGATGAATGACAATGAAATGAGCTAAGATAGAAATTTCAACTCTGCTGTATTGTGTTTTACTGTAGACTGCATTATGCTGAAAGCAAACTGTTAAAGGAAAGATCCTGAAATATTTAAAGGACTGACAATAAAATATTAAAACCATGTGGAGTGTAAGACGAGAAAAATAATGCACTTTCATTACTTTCAGGTTTCTTGCAATAGACATATTTTAGAAATTGACCTAAATGAGAGTTTGTTGACACTTTTATCAGTCAGAAGGTGATGTTGTTTGGTCATTTACAGTATTTTCTTAGGCTGTTAAAGAGGAATACCAGCTACCTAAAAAATCACACTTTCCCGAAGACAACACAACATAGCGGCCAAGTTACACCTGAGCATTATAGGCCATATCAGAAAACTCCTAGTTGGTTACACCATTAAGGCATGTAGTTGTTGCTTTTTATTGGGAGACAGAATAATGGACTTGCAATAAAATTTACAATTCAAACTGAAACTTTATCCCAATCTGAAGCTTTTATGTAACTAAATACTTGTAACACGGGAAAATAACCCTGCAGTTTCTAAGTTATTTTGTCTCCCAGCCTTTTAGTTTGGTTACCAATGTTTGCTTAGAGTTAAACACTGTGGACTATATTATCTCTTCCTTGTACTTTCTTATCACCTGAGCGTTAAAGAACATGACATTGTTGTACCAAAGTCCTACTCAAATTGGAACCTGGAAGGACTAACACGTGTTTTGCTCTCTGGCAAAGGAGAAATATTGAAAAACAAATACATTGGCAAACTACTACAGCAGGCTTCACATACTACTGCAAAATTAATAAAAGCTTAAAATGTACACAAACCACTGACATAAACATAATCCTATATATTTAAGTATATATTTTTTTTATTTTATAAAAAAGCTACTTGTATTGACATTTATATTTTTGATGAGATATAATATGCTTTCTTCCCAACTTTAGAACAAAAATGCATCAGCCCTGGGTCTGGATCACGCTCTACCTGCTCTGCACAAGTGTAGTTTATGGTGGGAAAGTGCTTGTTTATCCAGTGGACGGGAGCCACTGGGTGAACATGAAGGTCATTATTGAGGAACTACATTCAAGGGGCCACGAGGTCTCTGTTGTGCGAACGTCAGACAGCTGGTACATCAAGGAAACCTCCCCATTCTATACTTCAATTACAATTGATATTGAGTCTGGATTTGATGAAGACTTTATAATTACATTTATGACCCAGTTGTTTAAAATCCAGAGGGAGGGAAAGTCTGCCTGGACACGTTTTAAACTGGAAATGGAATCAGGACAAGCGGCCTCTGAGATTCATGAGAAAACATGCAAAATGCTTGAGCTGCTTTTTGAAGACAAAGATCTGATACGGTCTCTACAGGATGCAAAATATGACCTTTTCCTGACGGACCCCATTACACCAGGGGGTGTTATACTTGCCCACTACTTAAGGTTACCACTTGTTTTCAATGTCAGATGGACTAGTCATGGTGAAGGCCATTTTTCAATTGCGCCCTCTCCTCTCTCTTATGTTCCACTGACAGGGACTGAACTTTCAGATAAAATGACTTTTCTTGAGAGACTTACTAACATGATCGTATTTGGCTTCACAAAATATCAAATTGCACATTATATCACGCCACATTATGTTGGCTTTGTTAAAAAATATTTAGGTCCAGATGTAGACTACATCTCCCTCTTCCAGGCAGCAGACCTGTGGCTCATGAGAGTGGACTTTGTGTTTGAGTTTCCTCGTCCCACCATGCCTAATGTTATCTATATGGGAGGGTTCCAGTGTAAACCTGCAAAACCTCTGCCTCAACACTTGGAGGAGTTTGTCCAGAGTTCAGGGGAACATGGAGTCATCATTATGTCTCTGGGGACTTTAATTGCAGAGCTTCCCCATGACTTAGCTGATGAGATAGCTGCAGCTTTTGCCACATTACCTCAGAAAGTCATCTGGAGGTATAAAGGTGACAGACCAGCCACTCTGGGCAACAACACTTTACTAGCTGACTGGATGCCACAGAATGACCTGTTAGGACATCCCAAGATGAAACTGTTGGTGAGTCATGGAGGAACAAACGGAATCTATGAGGCTATATATCACGGTATTCCGATTGTAGGCATTCCCTTTGTGTTCGATCAAGCTGACAACCTCTCTAGACTGAAAGCAAAGGGTGTGGCAAAGGTTTTGGATGTTTCTGAATTGGATAGAAAAACATTTCAGAATACCATTCAGGAAATCCTGAATGACCCCTCCTACAGGATGAACATGCAGAGATTCTCCAGGCTGCACAGAGATCAGCCAATGAAGCCACTGGATAGAGCCCTCTTCTGGATAGAGTTTGTCATGAGACATAAAGGAGCAGCTCACCTGAGAACAGAGTCCTACAAACTGCCCTGGTATTCCTACCACTCTGTAGATGTCATATTATTTTTAGTAACAATTGCTCTTCTTGTTTTGTTCATTTTTGCTGGGTTAGTGTGCTCGTGCTTCAGACTGTGTTTGAAAAGAAAAGTGAAATCTGACTAACCAGTAGAGATGCTTCATGGTTAATTTTCATATTGGTGAATATGTTGCTATATTACAGTCAATGTGGCTGTGATCAGTAAAAAAAATTGAAAGAAATGAGTAGATATACATTTTTTTGACTGTGTTTTGTGTCAGCTGCAAGTTCCCTATCAAGAAAAATATCTACTGTAAATAAATAAATATAACTGCCAGTTTTAACTGTTAACTTGTAAGAGTGAAGTGTGTTTGATACAGTTTTAGGTTAATCAATATTTTTCAAATCCCATTATCACTGAGTATTTCTGTGACGTCATGTCACATTGCCATACCTTGGCTTTTGCTGAAACACCGCCCCTGCTGTAAAAAATGAAATATAACTGCCAGTTTTAACTGTTAACTTGTAAGAGTGAAGTGTGTTTGATTACTTTGTCACTTGTCAACATTTGCTTTTGGATGTAACCAAATGAAAGTTAGAATTATCTCAGCTAATGCAAACTACCAGAAGACTACTAGAATAACTTGATGAATGAAAATGAAATGAGCTAAGATAGAAATTTCAACTCTGCTGTATTGTGTTTTACTGTAGACTGCATTATGCTGAAAGCAAACTGTTAAAGGAAAGATCCTGAAATATTTAAAGGACTGACAATAAAATATTAAAACCATGTGGAGTGTAAGACCAGAAAAATAATGCACTTTCATTACTTTCAGGTTTCTTGCAATAGACATATTTTAGAAATTGACCTAAATGAGAGTTTGTTGACACTTTTATCAGTCAGAAGGTGATGTTGTTTGGTCATTTACAGTATTTTCTTAGGCTGTTAAAGAGGAATACCAGCTACCTAAAAAATCACACTTTCCCGAAGACAACACAACATAGCGGCCAAGTTACACCTGAGCATTATAGGCCATATCAGAAAACTCCTAGTTGGTTACACCATTAAGGCATGTAGTTGTTGCTTTTTATTGGGAGACAGAATAATGGACTTGCAATAAAATTTACAATTCAAACTGAAACTTTATCCCAATCTGAAGCTTTTATGTAACTAAATACTTGTAACACGGGAAAATAACCCTGCAGTTTCTAAGTTATTTTGTCTCCCAGCCGTTTAGTTTGGTTACCAATGTTTGCTTAGAATTAAACACTGTGGACTATATTATCTCTTCCTTGTACTTTCTTATCACCTGAGCGTTAAAGAACATGACATTGTTGTACCAAAGTCCTACTCAAATTGGAACCTGGAAGGACTAACACGTGTTTTGCTCTCTGGCAAAGGAGAAATATTGAAAAACAAATACATTGGCAAAGAAGGTAATATTGGCATTTTTTAAAAATCTTTCACCAATAGAAATGATACCGCTATTTTGGAATTAGAAATTGTGCATATTTCTAATATTTAACTGACATACAATACTGTTACACTTTTTCTTGTTGCTCCAGTGGTTTAGATAATCTCAGGTGTAAAGGTTGCATGCTAGTTAGTAAATACTGTAAATGTTAAACAAGTATAGCAGGCTTCACATACTACTGCAACATTATTAAAAGCTTAAAATGTACACAATTATGAAACTTTTTTTTCACAAACCACTGATCAAACAATCCTTTAAATTTAAGTGATTTATTTTGATTTATAGAAAAGGCTACTTGTATTGACATTTGGGTTTTTGATGAGATATAATATGCTTTCTCCCCAACTTTAGAACAAAAATGCATCAGCCCTGGGTCTGGATCACGCTCTACCTGCTCTGCCCAAGTGTAGTTTATGGTGGGAAAGTGCTTGTTTATCCAGTGGACGGGAGCCACTGGGTGAACATGAAGGTCATTATTGAGGAACTACATTCAAGGGGCCACGAGGTCTCTGTTGTGCGAACGTCAGATAGCTGGTACATCAAGGAAACCTCCCCATTCTATACTTCAATTACACTCAATATTGAGTCTGGATTTAATGAAGACTTTGTAACTACATTTGTGACCCAGTTGCTTAAAATCCAGAGGGAGGGAAAGTCTGCCTGGACACGTTTTAAACTGGAAATGGAATCAGGACAAGCGGCCTCTGAGATACATGAGAAAACATGCAAAATGCTTGAGCTGCTTTTTGAAGACAAAGATCTGATACAGTCTCTACAGGATGCAAAATATGACCTTGTCCTGACGGACCCTGTTACACCAGGGGGTATTATACTTGCCCACTACTTTAGGTTACCATTTGTTTTCAATGTCAGATGGACTAGTCATGGTGAAGGCCATTTTTCAATTGCGCCCTCTCCTCTCTCTTATGTTCCACTGACAGGGACTGAACTTTCAGAAAAAATGACCTTTCTTGAGAGACTTACTAACATGATCGTATTTGGCTTCACAAAATATCAAACTGCACATTATATCAAACCACATTATGTTGGCTTAATTGAAAAATATTTAGGTCCAGATGTAGACTACATCTCCCTGTTCCAGGCAGCAGACCTGTGGCTCATGAGAGTGGACTTTGTGTTTGAGTTTCCTCGTCCCACCATGCCTAATGTTATCTATATGGGAGGGTTCCAGTGTAAACCTGCAAAACCTCTGCCTCAACACTTGGAGGAGTTTGTCCAGAGTTCAGGGGAACATGGAGTCATCATTATGTCTCTGGGGACTTTAATTGCAGAGCTTCCCCATGACTTAGCTGATGAGATAGCTGCAGCTTTTGCCAAGTTACCCCAGAAAGTCATCTGGAGGTATAAAGGTGACAGACCAGCCACTCTGGGCAACAACACTCGACTAGTTGACTGGATGCCACAGAGTGACCTTTTAGGACATCCCAAAACTAAGCTATTTGTGGCTCATGGAGGAACAAACGGTGTTCAAGAAGCGATCTACCATGGAGTTCCTATACTAGGGCTTCCATTGATTTTTGATCAACGTGATAATCTATTAAGAATTGAAATAAGAGGAGCAGGAAAGATAATTGATATTTTTACTATGAATCACGACATCTTTCTCCAGGGTATTCAGGAAGTCCTGAATGACCCCTCCTACAGGATGAACATGCAGAGACTCTCCAGGCTGCACAAAGATCAGCCCATGAGGCCACTAGATAGAGCCCTCTTCTGGATAGAGTTTGTCATGAGACATAAAGGAGCAGCTCACCTGAGAACAGAGTCCTACAAACTGCCCTGGTATTCCTACCACTCTGTAGATGTCATATTATTTTTAGTAACAGTTGCTCTTCTTATTTTGTTCATTTTTGCTGGGTTAGTGTGCTCATGCTTCAGACTGTGTTTGAAAAGAAAGGTGAAATCTGACTAACCAGGAGAGATGCTTCATTGTTAATTTTCATATTGGTTAATATGTTGTTATATTACAGTCAATTTGGCTGTGATCAGTAAAAAAAAAAAAGAAAAATTGAAAGGAGTAGATGTTTTAAAGATATCACCTTTGTTGACTGTGTTTTGTGTCAGCTGCAAGTTTCCTATTGAGAAAAATATCTACTGTAAAACATAATTGGGGTATGACAAGTATGGCAGTTGCCATAGCTTGGAATCAGTTTAAAAAATAAAAATGAGAACTAATATCCCTTGTATTACCTTAAAATTGATCATTTATGCTCAACAAAACGTAAACATGTATCTACAACATCTGGAATGCAGTGAAGTGAAGCAGCGTTGCCAGCTGTTGTTCCTGAGCAGCTGCTCAGCCAGGCGGCTAACACTACAACCATAACCGAGCCTACAGCTGCAGATACTGCTAGCCGAACAGCTACAGCAGTCTGAGTCGGTGACACATGAAGGATGAAGACTGACTAACCAACCTCAATACTGAGAGAGAGTGAGAGAGAGAGAGAGAGAGAGAGAGAGAGAGAGGGAAAGAGAGCAGTTGGGAGGAATGGAGTTATGATTAAAAATTTCACTCAGTTTTACAAGTGTCGCTACTAACGGTGAGTAAATCCGACAGAGATACGGAAGTTGAGCCACAAAATTGTGCATCAAGCTAAATCAGCTGGGGGAGAGAGTGTGTGTTCATATTACTGTTATTGTGCACTGTCAGATATTACATATAATGATGCTTTGGCAACATTGTTCTTGAAACTTTAATGCCAATAAATCATAATATATCATAAGCCAGTGATTTGACTCATCACTGGCTTATGATTGCAAATGATGATAAAAGAAAAACGAAACTATATCCGTGGTAACCGCAAAAACTATTCATTTAAACTCGGCATCTAATTGAGACTGACCTTTATTAATCAAAACGTCTAGATATACCGGGCCAGTGACACTGACTCGGCTTTTAAATACAGTTTTAGGTTAATCAATATTTTTCAAATCCCATTATCACTGAGTATTTCTGTGACGTCATGTCACATTGCCATACCTTGGCTTTTGCTGAAACACCGCCCCTGCTGTAAAAAAAAATGAAATATAACTGTCAGTTTTAACTGTTAACTTGTAAGAGTGAAGTGTGTTGTAAGTGTGTTTGATTACTTTGTCACTTGTCAACATTTGCTTTTGGATGTAACCAAATGAAAGTTAGAATTATCTCAGCTAATGCAAACTACCAGAAGACTACTAGAATAACTTGATGAATGACAATGAAATGAGCTAAGATAGAAATTTCAACTCTGCTGTATTGTGTTTTACTGTAGACTGCATTATGCTGAAAGCAAACTGTTAAAGGAAAGATCCTGAAATATTTAAAGGACTGACAATAAAATATTAAAACCATGTGGAGTGTAAGACGAGAAAAATAATGCACTTTCATTACTTTCAGGTTTCTTGCAATAGACATATTTTAGAAATTGACCTAAATGAGAGTTTGTTGACACTTTTATCAGTCAGAAGGTGATGTTGTTTGGTCATTTACAGTATTTTCTTAGGCTGTTAAAGAGGAATACCAGCTACCTAAAAAATCACACTTTCCCGAAGACAACACAACATAGCGGCCAAGTTACACCTGAGCATTATAGGCCATATCAGAAAACTCCTAGTTGGTTACACCATTAAGGCATGTAGTTGTTGCTTTTTATTGGGAGACAGAATAATGGACTTGCAATAAAATTTACAATTCAAACTGAAACTTTATCCCAATCTGAAGCTTTTATGTAACTAAATACTTGTAACACGGGAAAATAACCCTGCAGTTTCTAAGTTATTTTGTCTCCCAGCCTTTTAGTTTGGTTACCAATGTTTGCTTAGAGTTAAACACTGTGGACTATATTATCTCTTCCTTGTACTTTCTTATCACCTGAGCGTTAAAGAACATGACATTGTTGTACCAAAGTCCTACTCAAATTGGAACCTGGAAGGACTAACACGTGTTTTGCTCTCTGGCAAAGGAGAAATATTGAAAAACAAATACATTGGCAAACTACTACAGCAGGCTTCACATACTACTGCAAAATTAATAAAAGCTTAAAATGTACACAAACCACTGACATAAACATAATCCTATATATTTAAGTATATATTTTTTTTATTTTATAAAAAAGCTACTTGTATTGACATTTATATTTTTGATGAGATATAATATGCTTTCTTCCCAACTTTAGAACAAAAATGCATCAGCCCTGGGTCTGGATCACGCTCTACCTGCTCTGCACAAGTGTAGTTTATGGTGGGAAAGTGCTTGTTTATCCAGTGGACGGGAGCCACTGGGTGAACATGAAGGTCATTATTGAGGAACTACATTCAAGGGGCCACGAGGTCTCTGTTGTGCGAACGTCAGACAGCTGGTACATCAAGGAAACCTCCCCATTCTATACTTCAATTACAATTGATATTGAGTCTGGATTTGATGAAGACTTTATAATTACATTTATGACCCAGTTGTTTAAAATCCAGAGGGAGGGAAAGTCTGCCTGGACACGTTTTAAACTGGAAATGGAATCAGGACAAGCGGCCTCTGAGATTCATGAGAAAACATGCAAAATGCTTGAGCTGCTTTTTGAAGACAAAGATCTGATACGGTCTCTACAGGATGCAAAATATGACCTTTTCCTGACGGACCCCATTACACCAGGGGGTGTTATACTTGCCCACTACTTAAGGTTACCACTTGTTTTCAATGTCAGATGGACTAGTCATGGTGAAGGCCATTTTTCAATTGCGCCCTCTCCTCTCTCTTATGTTCCACTGACAGGGACTGAACTTTCAGATAAAATGACTTTTCTTGAGAGACTTACTAACATGATCGTATTTGGCTTCACAAAATATCAAATTGCACATTATATCACGCCACATTATGTTGGCTTTGTTAAAAAATATTTAGGTCCAGATGTAGACTACATCTCCCTCTTCCAGGCAGCAGACCTGTGGCTCATGAGAGTGGACTTTGTGTTTGAGTTTCCTCGTCCCACCATGCCTAATGTTATCTATATGGGAGGGTTCCAGTGTAAACCTGCAAAACCTCTGCCTCAACACTTGGAGGAGTTTGTCCAGAGTTCAGGGGAACATGGAGTCATCATTATGTCTCTGGGGACTTTAATTGCAGAGCTTCCCCATGACTTAGCTGATGAGATAGCTGCAGCTTTTGCCAAGTTACCCCAGAAAGTCATCTGGAGGTATAAAGGTGACAGACCAGCCACTCTGGGCAACAACACTCGACTAGTTGACTGGATGCCACAGAGTGACCTTTTAGGACATCCTAAGATGAAACTATTTGTAAGTCATGGAGGAACAAACAGCGTTCAAGAAGCAATCTACCATGGAGTTCCTATACTAGGGCTTCCATTGATTTTTGATCAACGTGATAATCTATTAAGAATTGAAATAAGAGGAGCAGGAAAGATAATTGATATTTTTACTATGAATCACGACATCTTTCTCCAGGGTATTCAGGAAGTCCTGAATGACCCCTCCTACAGGATGAACATGCAGAGACTCTCCAGGCTGCACAGAGATCAGCCAATGAAGCCGCTGGATAGAGCCCTCTTCTGGATAGAGTTTGTCATGAGACATAAAGGAGCAGCTCACCTGAGAACAGAGTCCTACAAACTGCCCTGGTATTCCTACCACTCTGTAGATGTGATGCTCTTCTTAGTTGGAGTTGTGCTGATTATTCTTGGTACTTTTGCTGCTTTTATAAAGTGTTTATGTTCCAAGCTGTGTCTGAGAACAAAAAGTAAATGTGATTAACAAAAAAAATCTAAGTAGTGTTAAACTGTAGATAATCTAAACTACAAATTCGCGACCATATGATAGTTATTTGAACTGTGATTATAGGGATAACAGAAATACACCTCCAGTGAGCTGCAAAAACATAGTTTGATTCTCCTAAAAAAAGAAAGTGCTCATTGAGTGCTTTATAATTCTTGTTTTATTGACAGTGAACAACAAATATGTTTAAAACTGATTATATTTGACTCACTATATTCTTACACTATTGTCATTTCACAGAACCAGTGCTCTGGATAAACAAACTGTAATAGTCTTAACAGCAAGATCCATCCTAGACATCCTAGAATGTGACCCAAGTTTGAATCATTTGTCATCCTCTGGACCTCGTTTTTGCTTCAAAAGAGTCAAAAATGTCAGAGATACTGTTGTCAGTTCTTTGTAAAAGGAACCTGCACAAACTAATTGTGGAAAAATAATGTGGAAAATGTGCACACTGTTCAAACACATTTGATACCAAGACATTTAATCACCCTCATTTTGGAAAGAAATATGATATAAAAGAAATCATTAACTGTCTCTCTACACATGTCATTTACATCTTGAAATGCCCATGTGGCTTAATGTACGAAGGCCAAACAAAGTGCCATCTCAAACTGAGAGTTGCTGAGCATAAGGTTGCCATTAGAAATGGAAATATGGATTATGCCATTGCGAGACACTACAAGGAGAAAAACCATCAGTCGGCTACTTCCTTCAAACTTAGTCCAAGAGGTGGTAATTTGATTAACAAGCTCTTAAGAAGGGAGGCATTTTGGATTTATGAACTGAATACTATTGAACCTTATGGACTTAATGAAACACTGGATTTGAGTTTTTATCTGTGATATGTAAATATTAACTTGTATCTCTCTCCACAGGCTATTTGGACTCTTAGGGAAAGATGAACCACTAGTTCCCCTGGTATTCACCATTCCCATTTAGTGGTTTAGAGGGACAGCTGTAGGATTGATAGTCTATTCTGCTAAGGAAATTTAGCTCATCCTATTCAGTCAGTTGTTGACGGGTGATAGTCTTTCTAATGAAGTTTAAATTATGTAAAATGGTGTAATTCTTGTAACTCTGTGTAATATTAATCATGTCATGTTTTTTGAAATACGTTTTTTTATTGTCATGCCCTTTTTTAAAATGCTCACTTTGAAAAAATGTAGACTGTGATAATTAGTCATGTGACTCAGATGTATTTATCACACCTGTGAGTACTCATGCAATTGTGATGAGCAAACCTGAAAAAGCTACAGGCAAAACCTGTTGTTTGCTCCTAATAAAGTCACAGTCAAGTCGTCTCAGTGTGTGATGGTTAATTTTCATTTTCAGCAAATTATTTTTCTTTGTAAATTGGTGAGTACATTTAAAAAAAAAAAAAAAAAAAATATATATATATATATATATATATATATATATATATATATATATATATATATATATATATATATATATATATATATTTTATACACACACGCACACACACACACACACACACACACACACATATACATATGTATGTATGTATGTATGTATGTATGTATTTAATGGTCACATCACACATTAAAACATGTTGACCCCCTGATATCTGTAGACTGTGATCAGAGACAACACAGACATAACATTAGGTGAAACACTTAATAAAAAGTACAGTATTACTGCTGCTCTAGGAAGAACAAAATAAAAACATTTTAATCAGCGCATCTTTTCTCTCTTAGCAAAACAGATTTTCAAATTTTCCAAATTCACTTTTATACTGTAACACAATATATATATATATATATATATGTGTGTGTGTGTGTGTGTGTGTGTGTGTGTGTGTGTGTATATATATGTTCCTATCTCATCATAGACAAGTGTAGGCTTGCATGGATTTAAACATTTCACACACATAGATTAGAGTAACAAGTAACAAGACTAAACTAGGCCCTTATATGTGTAAATCCTTGCTTTATTGTATAAGCTTTTATACCTGTGGGATTTTATTGACTCAGTCTTTCCTTGTTATACAACACATACAATTACATTAATCTCAGTGTTAAGGAGAAGCCTCTCTCATTTGAGTCTGATAGTCTGACTTTGATTGTTCATTCTAGATGTAAAACTAATTTAAATCATTTGATCAACATACATATTTACTGCCTTAAACAATGTGTTGAGACATTCTAAGAATGACCTCTACCACATGTACATAAGCATTTTGAAAATAAAGATATTCAGGTGATTTTGAATACTTTTCACTGATACAGTATCTCTAATTTCTATGTTCAGCAATGGTATGCACACTGAGAAATGTTTTGATGTTTCTTATACGTCTCCAATTGTCCTCTCATGATGGGAGAGCTGTAGTTGTTCCTATGGAGGGAAGCCACTGGGTGAACATGAATGTCCTAATCAATGAAGTCTTGTGTACAGTAAGACAGACCAACAGAAGCTGGTGCATGTTCTCTATTATATTATAATCATTGCTATCACTGAGGGGTTGACTTTGTTGATTAAAAATACTTTATACAAAGAAGGGAGAGAACACAGTGATGAAGCATGCTTATCTACCAATATGGGATGCAGGTATGTTATTGGCTCATACTATAACTCATACCAAAGTTACCTTTAGTGTATTATGTATGAACCACGTTTCCCTTTTAAGTATGAAAGAAAGAGGAAGTGGCTCAGGACTGTCAGACGAAGCAATTCTTGCACTGAAGTCTTTAAAAATGACAGATTTCCTGTAATACAGTATCTGTGGCTTAAGAGAGTTGCATTTGTGTTTGAGTTCCCTTGTCCTTTGGTCCCTAAGGTCGTTTATCAATACTTTAGCAAAGGCCTGTACAAAAAAGTGGGATAAATTTGGCAGCATTTGTCATATTACCTTTAAGTCATTAGGGTGAGAGATCAACTACTCTGGTCAAGAACAGTTTGAAAAGGAAATAAAGTAGTTCAAAATTCAGTTGAGTCCAAGTTGCAGGTCTACATTTGCCTGTTGATGAACATGACATTCTGATGTGTCGAAAAGTGAGGGGAGCAGAGCAGATAAAGGAAACAACTTCCTCAAGGCCACACAGAAAGTCCTACCTAAGCCCCCCATGGGATGAATATGCAGGGTCTGCCACAATTTCTGCACTTAATGGGCTTAGCTGGCATCTGGCCAATGTTGTAGATATCCACAAATACAGGTCGAAACTAAACTGTAAGCATTGGTTTTGACAGACCTGCACAGACTCTGTGGGCTGCAGAGCCACTGGACAATAATCCAACATAGGTGCTGCTCACCTGAGAACCCACAGACGCCTTTATATTCCTCTGTAGATATCATGCTGTTTATAGCCTGGGTTACACTGATTTCCTGCTCACCTTTTAAGCCAAGGAACCGTGTTTCAGCTGAGTTAAGGTATTTTGGTTTTTAATATAATTCCACTAAAAGAAGAAAGGATATTCAAAATGTTACCATACACTGTTGTTAATGTCAAAGCAGCATTATTTGTCATTTAAATGATTATATTTTGTGCAACAGTATAGTAAAGGTATCTGTAAAATTTACTTGGTAGAACGATGTCACAAAACTTAGTTTCACAAGTGAGTTGATCACACTGAGACAAACTTAAATCCACAAATGTGAGGATTTAAGTTACTTACTGGCTAGTATGACATGACTGTACAAAATCCCTGAGGGTTTTTACTTAAATAAATAAATTATTTTATTACAAAACAATAAAAAAACATACTGCAAATACTGTTATAGAATTTGTGTCTATATACTACTTTTGGCTGGTTGCAGCCATAATACAAATCATAATGTACATGGTTTTACATCTCTAGCTGTCAAACAGATAAATCATAAGGTTCAGTTCAGTCTGATCATCATTGTTAGGTAGACTTACACGTGATGTATGTCCAACCATACAAAAATCTGGAGATATTTGCTACCCAGGAGGGGGGAAAGTATTTAAAGTGAAATTTCACTTTGATAAAACATTTTCATTATTGGCATGCGCAACTCAAATGATAGTAAGAGTAATCTAATATTAGTCAGGTCAATATTAGCTGCCTGGTGGATCCCATCACCAGTAGTATTTCCATATGTCTGAATGTAGCTTATACAAAAGGCACAAAAAATGTCCAGGTGGAAAATGAAACAATATTTGCATGGTATAAAAAGTTGAAAGTAAGTGTCTCAGAGGTGCTGGCTGAAAATTTATGACTCTAAAAAACTGACCAAATGAGACAAAGTGAAATATCAATTTAAAGACAGGTATGAAATAATTTGTCACTGCACTGAAATATCAGATGAATACAGGCACAACACTGTGTACGTATTCACTGATAATACAACAAAACAGGTACAATATTTTCAGTTATATTCATATTTATGGCAGCATCATTCAAGACACGTCCAATTTTTAGAAGGGAAAATACTTTCAAATGGCACTTATTGACAATAGTTACAAATACTCTTAGTAAAGTCTGTTCAGGGTATTTACAAAGTGTCCATGCCAGCAGGGCAGGTGTGGTGGGCGGTGTAATCCTCTCATGATGTCCTGGACTGTAGAGACCTCATCCTGAGCACAGTGAGCTGGGCTACATCTGCATCCTGCATCTCCGCCTCTTGTTGGCAGCTTTCTCTGATTACATACACTACGAGACCCGCACAGATGAAAATGAGGAGGACTATGCCTATAACCTGGGGTGCAAAGGTGTAGAGCAATGCTTTTTTAGTAAATATTAACAGAAAAGATGTGAACTGTACTTTTCATTAACAAAGTCTATTAACAAAGCTATATTTATATATATTTATGGATAGATTCTTTACAGTGCACACTCTGGTGTTAGCACTCCACTCATCCTACATAATCTTCTGTAAACTAGAAATGATTCTACTCACCTGAGAAAAAACAAACAGCTGCTGTGAGCGGAGCATTAGTTCTTGTGGGCTGACATCTCCCTCACTAATTGGCTCACACCACTTCAGCGGAGCTGCCTTGTCAACTAGTACAAATCTACCCTCCCAGTCTGTCATAGCACAAGCAAAGTATTGGCCATCGAGGAACAACAAAATCAGCCACACGATAGCAGGAACGAAACTGGAGAGGGAAACAGTTTTCCTGCACCACGTATCACATCTACATCCTTGAATGATCAGCATCAAGGTGAAGGCCATGATGGCAGGAATGGTGAAGAATGCTGATGAAAACACTCCGTTCCATGTAGGGTTGCAAGGACACTCAAACTCCAGCTCCACCAGCTTCTCTAGTCCCATGAGGATAAAGCCAAAAGCCACATTTGATACCAGAGGACTGTTGCTAAGTTCATTTTTCAGTCTGGTAAGCCATTGTTGTCTACTTTCCATACTAGATTGACCGAAAAATGAAGACAGTCGTTGTAAAAAACCCAAATGAGGGTCCACCGTTGTGAACACATTGGACACAGCTAAGTGATGCGTAATTAACGCATCCAGGGGTAAGTTTTCCCCTCGGGCAAAATGCCACACTTCCACTCTGATTGGTTTTGAACAAAGGAGGGTGTGCCGTCTGCTCTGACATTTCTCTGGCTGATTGGTCTGTGCAAGGTTTCAGGTGGGGTTACATTTTAAATGTGGTCTCCCATGGACAAACTGGAGGGAGGGCTGTAAAGTGGAGGGAAGTTTGTTCTGCAGTTGAGCACAGAAGGACCATTTACAATATTCAAGCAAAAAAATGCATGGAGCTGTAGGCATCTGTCAAAGAGCAAGCCTTTGTTTTTAAAAATCAAGTTATAGGCCCAATTTTACACTAAAACTAAATAAAAGAATGAAATGTTACAATTACAAACATATTCAACTAAAGAGAGACCGCTTAATTTACCTCAGAAAACTGCAGGCCTAGTTATTAAATGCTTGGATGTTTTGAGTTAATTTGTCTCAATTATCTGCAATTCAAAAATTAGATGCATGCTGGCTCTTTCTCAGTTTACATTAACTGACCACATGAGGTCGCCCATGCGACAGCACAGATTAGGGATTGAGAGGATTACAGGAGGCCATGTTAAACTTTCAAGGGGATGTGGTACATACAGCTTGAGGACACCCATGTCACTGATGTGATGACATAATTTATAAATGACCTCAGCGAGTTCAAAAGCATCACCATAATCTCCTCACATTAAAACCTGACAAGGGAAAGTATTTAGGCGCTGTGAAATAGGCTTGGAAAGATGTGACTGGTGAAAACAGCGGCTGGGTTGTTTTCATTTCATCAAATTTTTCAAATGTAAAATCGTGCGTATAAGATTATTTGTCGTTTGCTCTGCGTAGTTGGTGACACATCTGTCTTGACCACTGGTGATAGTTGAAAATGGTTACATTAATATTGCAAGAGATCTTGAAAAGAGTGGCCAGTATAGGAAATCATATTGCTATTACTGTGGTCGCCGACTGTTCCATTAAATACTATATGAGCACGAACAAAATCCTCCAAATGCCAGATAATGTGTCATCTAATAAAAATGAAAGCCTATCCACTGACAAGGAAATGGAGCATGTGTAGCCACAGAATAACTGCCTGAGTTCCCAAACAGCATTTAATTACATACGTGTTATACAGTACACTGTACTATGTGCAGCCTCTGTGAGTCTGTGCCGCGGTCATGAGCGCATAGGGTACGCGCAGCTTGTCGTTGCTGCCGTCGGTGTCCTACCAGCATCTGTTCCTCTTTTTAGTATTAAAAATAGACCGCTGCTGATAACAGACTGATGTTTCGGCTACATCACTTCCCGCCGGGAATAATTTGTGCGTTACTTTCATTTTAATCACCGAACCGTGACCGTGCGTGCGCAAATGCGCATCGCTCTGCGCATCTTTGAATCTTCAGAACTACACTGTGGACAATCTCCCTGACATCCCAAGACCCCTCCTCCGCAATCCGACGAGGCTTCTTCACCGCCTATGGCCACACATCGGCATCCCTGAGCCGCTGGCCTCGTCCCGGACCTTTCGCTCATCGCAGTCGTCCAAAGGTCTTTGAATCCGGGCGACTTTTCTACAGACATTTTTTGAAATCAACCTCGGCTGACAATTTTTTTAAAGAACCAGGTGCTATGCAGGGCCCATCTCTCTAGAGCTTGTGATCAATACACGATCTCTCCTCCCACATTCGTCCGACCGAGACCCTGGTACTCTCATCGAGCCCCGACGATGCATCCTAACGCAGTAATGCTGGCGGTGGTCCTTCTGGGGAACTTGATGCTGCCTTTCATTGTGGCTCAAAACGGTAAGATGCCAGATGTGTCCATGGCATTATTGTACACAGCGCATTGAGGGAAAGTGACTTGACTTGTGTGGGGACGCGAAATGTTTCTAAAGAGGATTTTGCGAATGACTCCGTTAAAAGCTCTACTATCGTTTTACGCATCTCGACATCAAGGCCAGAGTTAGACAACCAACATATCTGATTCCATCACTGACTATACAATCTGTCTTCAATGTAACCAACTCTAAACTAAGAAAACAGCATGACAACTCACGATGTTATTGTGACATTTTTTTTTTTTTGCAAGGTGACTAATTTTCAACTGAGTATTGTGAGTGTGTAAGAGGACAAGTCGGATATGTTTCCTTTTCCATTTCCTTTAAATTACACAATGAATGCTGTTGCTGTGAACAAAACTGAGCTTTGTACCTTCATGTAATAAGTTGTGAATATCTACATACAGTATGGTAGTCTATGGCTGCCAGTGTACAGTTTGTTTAGTCAAAAGGGGGTTAGGTGACAGTGTCTGTCAAGCAAGACTAACCTGCTTTGGACGTTGAGCAAGTAACCTATTATCAACACCAAATACAGGCTAAAGACTCGCCCGGTGAGTTGTACTGTAAATACCAGGCCCTCCTGTATCACAGTTGCTGTGCATGTGTATCTTTTCGACTGACAAAACTAATTCACTATTGTTGCCTACCACATTTCCTGTGATGCAGGCTTAAGGGGACCTTTCTTTCTTGCCCAGTTGGCTCAGTCTTCAGCTATTTCAAAACGTAATACATGCACAAGTAACACCCTTATTTCCTTACCTGATTATTTGGCATGTTGGAGCACCAGATGTTTCCTTTATCCAAGTATTCAAAAATGAAAGGGAACGAGAGATGTGATTTATAAAGATTAAGAGCTGCAAATGATATTTATTTGTGAATAACACAATTCAAAAGTTCGCTTTTAATCATAATAAAACTGACAGGATTTGGTTTAAGTAAATGTTGGTAACATGTTATTGGGTGTTCCAGGCTGTCCTCCTCTGATACAGCATGTCCCAAATTCAAATTCTGTTGAATCACATCACCCAGAGGCGCACACAAATCAGCCGCCACTCATGAAATGAAAGTGGAATCTTTTGAATCTGTATTTTTTTTAAATTGCAAAAGAACATCAATAGGTTCCCTTAGCAACCCTGACATGATTATAAAGAAGTTGGCACTTTAATATGCAACTGGAATCAATATATTTCAATTTTTGTTAATAATATAATCATCGCATATACTCATATCATTTAGAAGAGCATGTTCTACCCAAAGGTCAAGGCCCCTGTGTTGAAAAATCAATGTCACTGACATGATCTAATCCCCCTTTAGAGAAAAATAAGGGAGAGAATTACTTTGCATACTTATAATTTTAATACTTAATGTCCGCCTCGTCTTTCCAGTGGGATAATCGGACACCCACCATGCAAGACTTAATGAGACGTGTATTCTGATGATAGGATGAGAAGGTTGTGAAAAAACTCAATCCAGCACTGTCCTACCTTTGAGGGATTTATTTTTGCAAATATCTGAAATGGAAAATGTTCAAAATTACTTATGTCTGAACAACAAGCTAATTTTACACGATCAGATAAGCTACATCTTCATCTTGTGAGGAGACAAAAACACTAAACTACCACAGCAGTTACATAACAAAATATTATCCCTTGAATTCCTTTCTTTTTTCTTTGTTAATTTCTTGGAGGTGCTTGAAGTGTGTGTGAGTGCACGGCGAGGCCTTCTCTGATCTTGCTATCTGGAAAATCAAATACCCAATAATCCCACTATTGTTTGATAAAGCTCAAGCAAAGGCATTCCAAACACTTCCTGTGGTCTTTGTCCAGTGTTAGTGCCCACTCACTGGGGCCCAGTTCATACCACAGAAACACACACACACACACACACACACACATACAACCAGGGGTCAGTTGGAGACAGACTGCTGCCCCCTAGTCACTACATGTGTTTGTGCTTCATCTGTTTTATGTAGAGATCCTAAATTCTAATCTCCAGACATATCTCATGCTCAGCAAACAGACCCTACATTAATTACAGGTATGATCATAATAGGCTACAGTTAGTGCTGTTTTTATATTTGGTCACATTGCATGCATCCAAAAGCCATTTCATTTCTCTCTCACAGTTCAGATTAAGGGTAATCAGTGCATGGCTTCTTACGCAATGCTAGATTTTCCTGTGATAGTACAGAGTTCAGGCAGTGACGTGGGGAGAATAATAATTATAAGTGCATGAGATGTAATCACTGCATCTGGGAAGCAGAGGGAATTCACGCCATTATTCTCTCATGTTCAGGGAAAAGTAGGCCTACTATAGGTGGTCGGCTTCTGCGACAGATATTTGGAGGACTGTAAATAGCATCCGTCCATTCTGCCTTGTTTCTATTTTTATCACTGAGACACAGCACTGAGAACTGTGGCTTTAAGGTCCTTTTGTGAAAGTGAATCCATTAACTCTTAATGGACGGCCTCCTTGTGCACAGCTGCACAACCTCCTAAAGACTTGCTAGGTGGTTGTGAACTATTTAAGCTGATGTGAGATGATGTGATCTTTATGCAAAGAAAATAAAGACTGTTGAGAAGGTGGCTGGGGCTGACCTGAAGGAAGTGCTTTTCTGTCTTACATAATTTCCCCCCACGAACCATGTAGCCCACTCTGACTGCCGACACTGTCGTTATATTATCACTGCCTGTGTGAATAATAGACAGATAGATAGATAGTTTATTAGCCACACGACCGAGGCTGGTGGAATTTTTTTTTTCAGTACAGTATATTAAACTCTGCAGCACAAATGCATAAATGGACAACAGCTAACAATTAATATTATCATGACACAATACAGGGATGCAGTCAACATATCATCACAGAAACATAGTACACACAAGCATATACAGTTGGTGCATGGTAATGCATGTCAGTAGTATGGGAGGAGGGGGTTCGATGGAGGAGTTCAGAGTCCTAATGGCTAAGGGGAAAAAGCTGTTTGTGAAGCGTTTAGTCTTAGTGGGCAGTGACCTGTAGCGCCTCCCTGAGGGAAGGACTGGAAGAGGTTATGAGCAGGATGTGAGGGGTCAGAGATGATCTTCTTTGCTCACACAGTTCGGTGACTATGTAGAGATTCAAATGAGGGAAGTGGGTTGCCTATGATTTTGGATGACTTGTTGAAAATCTGCTGTAGTGTAATGACCTGATACAATTACTTGCATGTTAAAAATTAACTATTTATATTTGTTCATATTGATGTAACTGATTAGAGCACATAGGTTCACAGTACATTAAAGTACAAAGACATCATGTAGAAAGGGCTATGCCCACATGCACTGCAATGTGTATGGAAATTACAATATACAGTTTTTTGTCAATACTTGGCCCTCTAGTTCTTCTGTATGCCACTTGTGCCAAGAAATGTTATCAACAGAGGCCAACTCCCCATTTTGAGATAAGCATACCACTCAATCAATAGACGCACTGTTTATGATGCGGCAACTTGTCCATTATCATGTTTCTGTCCATGCTCTGGACAAAGGTACATTTGTGAGTCTGGAAAATATGCTGTCGGACTCAAGCCAGCTCTTACAGTGAGTCATGCTTGCCTACTGTGAAATCTGATATGGACTGCACTGATTAGGAGCGGCATCACACAGTATAAAGCACACTGCAGTCATATACTGATACACAACTGTAAGGGGAGGAATGTTTTTTTTTTTTAATAGTGATATGCTCAAGAAAGGCTTTTGTTCAGCATGCATGCTGTTTTTTCAGCACCACCCTGCTTCACATTCATACATTTACACATATTCACAGCTGGAAGCTCCCCAATTTAGCCATAACCCTGTACTACTGGCTCTTCTGCAGGAACAACTCAGGTTAAGCATGGTACACAAGGGCAGCTCAGAGACAGAATACTCAAAGATGTTATTTTCATGTATACCTGGCCACATTTCTCCCATCAGCCTGGGAATTTTAAATAGTGACATTGCAGACACAATTTAAGAATTATTGTGTTATTACGATGATGGGAATCAGTGTCCCGTGACATATCTACCTAAGTGCTGCTTCGGTTTTTACATCAAATCATTTGAATTCCCTTGTTTTGACCTCTGAAAGGGAAGTAGGAAGTGTTCGCTGGTTGTGATTAGAGGATGGGATTAGAGCATTTCTACCCAGCACAGGGGTTATTGGGATTTAAATCTCATTAAACTGTTGCCTCTCTTCTGTGATCTGAATGACAGACTCAAGTATTATCACTGAAATGGAAATGGTCGCCCCCAACGCCTGCTTTTCTGGAAATTCAGCCTTACAAATAACAGCAATATTTTATCACAGTGACATTAAATTAGGTTTATCAGTGATGTGATACTGTGAGTGAGGAAAACTACAACCACTCTGTCAGGGCCTTGTGTACACAATTGCAGCCTCTTTGACAGGTCAAACTGTCAGCTGCTCACTACATACTGTATCCCACCTACAAAGTGTATTCCAAGTGTGCAAATTCTTATATGAATTCAAATACTTGATGATTGTGACTTAAAGACAGTAATTTCCTACCACGTGAGCTGTTTTAGCAGTATTTAGTAAAGTAGTATTATCAGAGCAATTTGGTATTAAACCAAATTGAGTAATATCACATGGCCTCTACACATTGAATAGCATTCTCCTTGTATAATATTTCAACACTGATATAACTACTTGCCTGTAGGGATAGAAAACCGTTTGTGTTGCTCACATCCACTTCTTTTTACT
Source organism: Thunnus maccoyii (assembly GCF_910596095.1). NCBI lineage: Eukaryota > Metazoa > Chordata > Actinopteri > Scombriformes > Scombridae > Thunnus > Thunnus maccoyii. The sequence continues at coordinate 12,836,474 of NC_056533.1, read as the reverse complement.
GCTGACGTTACTTACTACATACCATTTATCTATACCTTCCATGTATCTATGATGTTATGCTCATTTTAGCATGGCTGAATATCAACTTGCATCTTGGTTGATACATGTAATCCATTATAGCAAACATTTAGGCCAATTTATTCATTTATTAATTACTTTGGAAATGGGTATTGGTTATTCTGTTGCAAATTACTTCTTGGTTAGATTTTTCAACAACAAAGCTTGTGAATGCCGTGTTTTTTTCAACAGCTAACCATTAAACCTGTTTTGTGTGTGCACAAGAACAAGAAAAACTGTAAAACCAGTCTCTTCCCACATGGATTAGACAGTACAGTTTTGATTGTGTCCTATATCAAACACGTTACTAGTGTCCAAAGGATGATTTTTAAACTTTACTGAAAAATAATAGAAGGCACTGGATGTTTGGAAGGTAGGAAACTCATCTTAAAACTAATTTTTAAAAAACTAATTTTTAAAAAAAACGGAACGGAATCTAAAGAAATGGTTGGCAGTAATTTAAAGCACGTGTGATTTGTAGTTAATGTGCTATTACATGAAAACCACAAATATGGCCCTTTAGAGTTGTTTAACTTTTTGACAGAGCAGGGAGGGTATCAAGGTGTGTATTTAACTTTAGGCAGTGTGAAAAAGTTACTACCCTCATATAGATAAAAAAAAAAAAAGTAGAGAGAGGGTGAAGAAAAAAGAAAACAAACAAAACATGTCCATAAAGAGGTCCCCATATTGTGACAAATTATCAGAATATTGATCTCTCACACTCACACAGGTGTTCTCAGTTGTGCCTATTTCGACCTTCTCTCAGGACTGCGTAGATGCCTGCAGACTGTGGATGACTGACACTCCCTGACTCACCCTATTTGTTTTGTGGTTCCTGTTAGAGCAGGACAAGTTACACCTTTATGATTTGGAGTCATTAGAGATTGGTGACCATGACTCACTCCCAGGGTAGCTCTGCCAAACTTTCACCCAAAATGAACTCTAAATCAACCAGAAAACCCGAAAACGCCTGTTTGGCTACGGTTGGCCTCTACCTGCAGGTGACGAAGAAAAACAACCAATTTCCTCATCTAAAAAAAAAAATATATATATATATATATATATATATCTAAACAATGGTCACAACTATAAACTATTATGTCATACAAATGACCTGCAAATAACTACCATTGTACCATACAGGTACAACACAGATGCACCCACACCCACTAACTCAAATACACACACACTGCCTAGCACATAACCAGTTCAGTGGCCCTAGGGGGTTTCCTACTCGCTGCTTTCTCTGTCTGTGTTGTGGGACTGTGGACGGGGATCCAGGTTGTAGGCAGGCTGCTGACTCACTCTCAGGATGCATGGTGGTTGTGTGTGGTTTGCCGTCAGTCCTCGGGGGAGCTCTCTCTTCTCTACCTACATCAGCCGAGTATGTAGGTTGTAATGACTATGACTTCTATACAGCCTCAGACAGAGCTTGTCACAGAAAACCACAGGTTATTTTGCAATACTGTTGTGTACATGTCAGATGGGAGTAAAATGAGCTGAAGCGTGTTAGTCAGATATTGGACCGTGAAGGACTTCATTATTTTGTGTTGAATCATTTCTGTTAAAACATCTACTCATAAATGTTTGCCCTCCTTGGTTAGATTCCATACAAACCACCACAGCAACTACACCTCTGCACGCATTAAATTGTAGCTCTTATAATCTTCTTTTGCAAATCCTGCATTTTGAGATGCAACACCCCTCACTTACTATGTGATCAGCTGACAACCCACCACCAAATCACTGTTCATGTGGTTAATATTATAGTTTGTATTCATTATTTAAAGTGATATTTTCATTTACTATAATTTAAAGCAAACCTTCCAGTCTACGTGTCTTTAGTAGGTCAGGTAGTTTAGAACATGGTCACCACCAGCATTCAGGATTTATCCCAGCTGTAAATATTGCAAAGATCCACTTTGTGGTGGACTGTTTTATGTTTTATTATTTCCTATGTCAGCTTATGGCTTGTTAGATCTTGTTTTAATGTGTACGTGTGTAACTGTGTGCTAACACTGCCAGTGACTTCACGTGTGGCCAAGTCACCAAGTCTCTTGCAGCCAATGTTGCAGCTGTAGCTTGTAGGCACTGCTGTCCATTATGTGAATTTTAAGGCATTATACAAACCACAGTAGTAGTAACATGGTAGAAATGTTAAATTGTAGTAAAATGCATAGAAACACTAATTTAGATTATGTTAATTTTATATATAGGTTTTTACCATGTGATTAGTCAATTCATCGATTAGTTGAATCAAGTTTAGTTTTAGAAACATAAAATTTACGTAAACATTAACAATTTTAATCATAGATTTATAGTTAAAGTTATATACCAAGCAAAAAGGTGAGAGATTGCTGCTTTTATATCGTTATAAATTGACTATTTTTGCATTTGGACTTTCTGACAAAACAATCAATTTGAAGACATCATCTTAGGTGCTGTGAAATTGGAGACTCTCCTAAGAAAAATAACACAATAGGTCAGTCGCGCAAAAACGACATATAATTATGTTTGAGTGACAGATGCCATCTAGTGGTCATAGTTATTATGAACCGGAGCAGTGGCGCAGTTGAGATGTCGTCTATACAAGTTGACAAATTTCTTCATTTTGGATGTGGTGGGTCAGGTGGGACGGTATAACACAACAGTGGTCTTTGCCACAGGAAACCACTGTTCATTTCATAGTGTCATCATGTCATAAAACATTATTTAACAGTGATTTGTTACAGTTTTGGAAAGCACAGACAAATGATGTCCTGCCAAGTACTGCGCCAGATTAGAAAAAGCTCCCATGTGTCATTCTGGAGTTTTTGTTTTTTGTTGTTTTTTTTTACATTTTACTGATTTTAGACCAGACAATACACAATTAATTGAAAAATAGATCAACAATAAATAAGTAATTCAATTATTCATGTTTGTTGCAGCCCTAAAAGCCTACATAATTTTCCTTTCCTTTTTCCTTCTACTGATGTCCACGTAAAAAAAAAAGGCAGCCAGATGTGCCTACTAAAGATAACTAAGTAAAGATGTTACCATCATCTTTTTTTTCTTGTTTTGCATTTGTGAAGAACACACTGATTGGAACTGAAGTCAACACATCTGCCCTTCAGTTGGTAGATATGCTGACAGCAGTCCTGCTCATTTGCAGACAGAGTTCTGAACGCTGTTCATCTTTCTTCTGTCTCAAAGTTGCTGAGATCTGTCCACCATCCATGGCTCCATTCTTAGTCACTTATTTCCCAGCACAGCTTTGAAATGAATGAGTACCGGCTGCTTTGTATTTTGTTTTCACTGGCAGTGTAAGAACCTTGTTTAAACAACACACAAATTGGTCTGCTCATTGGTTGAGTGTTGTCTCTAGTTCTGTGCATATTCCTCCACAGAGCCTCTCGGAGCCTGAATTTAAATCAGGCTCTTCCTTTTCCTGATTTAATTTGCCATCACCTTGGAGGACATTCTTTACTTTTTTTTAAGCAGATACTTCACTGTGATTATGAGCACTTACGCATGGCTGGCAATAGCTATCTGTGCCATGTGCCAAGCCAGTTTACTGCCATACCCATAGTCATAGTAAAGGATGCCATAGTAAATGTTCTGTCAAATTGAAATATTGCTTTAACAGTGTAGGCGGATAGGCTTGGATTCACCCTCTGGGATTATGTGGTGAGCTTGATGGGCCCAGATGTTTCCAGAGAAAAGAAACAAATGCTAATTACTCTGCATATCTCTAGGCATCGTGCATAGAAACGCAAGTCGTAAGCACCTAATATCCTCAGACTCATCTTCTAGCAGGAAGACTGCAATTTTTTTTCTTTTTGCTAAAATCTCTTCACTATTCTTCCTATCATCCAATTTATTTCCACGTGGCTGTGAGTCATGAACTGGTGTTGGGCAACAGACTTGTTACCATGGTGCCAACTAAAATCCATGTATTGTCAAGTGTGTGAAATATTTTGGCTGTACTTTGGTGGCCTGTTAGAGTCCATTGTATAGATCACACTGGCCTCAAGCTTTGCAAACACTGCATTATAGAATTATGGAAAAGGACTATATAAACCATGGAAAGCTAAAACTTAAACTTCCAATAAAATTATTTAAATGTAATTGCCTTCATTGTGGGGGTGAGATGAATACCGCAGTTTTTTACACTTCTTCCACTGGCTTCTACATTCTTATCTGTTCATGTACTTATGATACATTACTTTGAGCTGGGCAGACAGATCTGGGAGGGCCTGTAAGCTGTTGTATTTAGACACAAGAGACCATAGGCTCTCTGTTCCCATTTCCTGTACAAAAATTCAGGCCAGAGTTGAAGCAGTGTTTTTTTCTGATTTATTTAAGCACATGTGGTTTACAGCTGACAGGCTGCAGGGGAGGCAGAGAACAGTGTCTGTGGTCCAGGTGATTTGTCATTAGATGAGGTTCATTAGGGCTGGCAGTGTATTGTTGGGCTAACTACTGATGTGGAACAGGAGCATGAATCAGGCACAAACAGAGAGTGGTACATTTAGAGTTGTGGTAATAATGCATATGGATCCCATTTTATTATGAATTCCACTGCATTTCAGAAATGAAATGTGTTTCCTATTCCACACTGCAGTAAGGTAGTCCACTGATGAAAATCAGGGTTGTTTGTCTGAGAAACAGTGGTCTAAGAGCCAGTGGCATGTATTGGGGATTCACATTATGTGCATATTCAGGTTTACATGTTTTAAAAAGACAATTCAACTGTTTGTGATTTCAAAATGTCATCTCAGTCCTTTAGTGAAAGGAGAAGCTGGTTGAACGATCCTTTTCTACTGTAACCATAAATGAATTTTGAGAAACTGCTCTTAAAGTCCTGCTTATCCAAAATGAAAGCTGGTTGACCTAATTTTTGGAGCTGAGAGCTGATATGGATTAAGATAGATTAGGTTTATACAGACATACATACACTTACATCTATTTGTGACAATTTCCCTGAAAATTTTAGGTAAAAAAACTATGAGAAGTGGCATCTGTATTTAAATGTGCTGATTATTGTTGAAGTAAAATAAATGCATTTGTATAATGGCAATTTAGAACTCAGACTTTTAAAAGTCATATGTGAAAAATAATTCAGAATCTTTTAATAATCAGGATTATTTAACATGCTACAATATCATCAATCATTTATCATCAAGAATTTGACAACCAATTATGAGAAAACAGTGGCACAAGAAGACCCTGGGTTCGAATCTGTGTTAGGCCAACAGGTGACTCTAGATTGCCTGTAGGTGTGAATGTAAGTGTGAATTTGTATGTTAGCCCTGTGACAGACTGGCATTGTGTCCAGGGTGGACCCTGCCTCTCACCCAGCGTGTGATGGGAATCCAGCACCCTGCACTACTGATGGAAACAGGAGACTGGTGTACCATATCAAAAAATGTATGAAAAACTCATACATATACAATCTTGTATAATATTATTAAGCAACTGTGATGACGATTGAGTCAAAAACGCAATAAATAAAATAAAAATAGATAAAATAAAAAGGGGGTTAAGAGCTAAATTGCTTTATAACTGGACGTATAAAGGCACGGCAAACCAAAAATGAATTGCTTTTTCATTCGCCCATGGTGCAACTTTCAAAATTTCATTACTAATCCTAAGAATATTCTGAGCCATCCTTCTAACTAACAAACTAACTTACTAACATCCGTGGTTGAGGGAATAACCTTATAGTTGTAAGATGCTCACTAGACTGAAAGCCACAGATATAGTCCCAAGCAGACGCGTACACAGACAGCTGCGGACACCACATGCGCAGTAGATTGGTGTCTACAGGAAGACAGCCTTGTGACCGCGCGGACTGGCGCAGACAAGTCCACATGGTCACAACAAATTGCAGTTATGCGGATTTCTGCACAGAGCCCACGCATACACCCTCTGATGACGAAATTTACATCACGGGGACCCTAGTGGACCCTCACATAGTCGCAGACGCTAAGGTATAATTTCAGCTTAAGAACGCACATCATTGTACCTTTTTAATTTGACATTTATTCCTCTGATAGAGGTGTCTGTGAGACTTAAGCTCATGGAGAACATTTCTTAGCCACTGATTTAGATGAAACAAATAAATTCCCAAGCCGGTTCTTATTCAGCACTGACAAATACAAGGCACACTTGTGAGAAGTTTTCATTTCAATGAGCTCAAGTAGGAGTGGTGCCACTGACTGTTGCAACAGAGTACATTTAGAAAAGGGTTGGGTGATTGTTCACCTACTTGACAAGGTTCTGATAAACAAACCTATAAGAAACCGGCAGAGGCTGATTAAACTCAGGTAGAATGCTTAATCGTTCTCCCCTTCATCACATATTTACTGAATATTTTGTGAAATTACATGTCCTTCGTTCAGTGTATTGTAACAAATGTTTACACTGTTTGTTTCAAGCATAGGCACATGAAAGGTTAAATATGAGAGAGAAAAAGACAGAAAATACACAAGATACTAACCCTATTTGCTGGCATGAACATGGGACTGGTTGACTATGACTTTGTCTGACAGGTCAATGGCCTTAGTGGGCCAGGGAACCTTGACGTTGAACGGACTGGATTTAGACAATCATTGACCTTTTCTTTTTCCACCTATCACTGATTTGAGGCTTGCTTCTTTTTCATTTCCCTTAAATCATCCTCTCTTTTGTTTGTATGTACTCTGATCCCACTTAATTTGCTTCTCCATCCCTCTTCTGCCGTTTCTTTCCCTGCCATCCCGATACACTTTTCCTCTCCAGCTGGGTTTGTGAAGTCGCCAATGTCTGAGACTAAGCTTACGGGGGACACCTTTGAGCTGTACTGCGACGTGGTTGGTAACCCCACTCCAGAGATCCAGTGGTGGTATGCCGAGATCAACCGGGCCGACTCCTTCAAGCAGCTGTGGGATGGAGCCCGCAAGCGTCGGGTATCTATCAACACGGCCTACGGTGCCAATGGGGTTAGTGTGCTTGGCATCACTCGCCTCACACTGGAGGACTCTGGGACCTATGAGTGCCGGGCCAGCAACGACCCCAAGCGCAATGACCTCCGACAAAACCCTGCCATCACCTGGATCCGCGCTCAGGCCACCATTTTGGTGCTACAGAGTGAGTGGTCTATGTCCTGTAGTACCTAGATCGTGAACGAACTAACAATCCCCTGTCCCAACCACTCCAACCCGTAAAAACTCTCAAGAGCCCACCCTCACCACAGCGGTCACTGGCCAGACAAAAATAAAACAAACGCCAACCACGTTATTCATTTTAATTTTTTAAAAAGTTGTTTTATATGAAAATATTCTGTCTAAGTCCCTTATGCCAGTGTTGCGTCTATCTAGTGTCTATCTACGTTTCCCTCTTTCCTCCCACACCAAACCTTTGTTCTTACTGTCTCTTGTGTCCTTTTACAATATTCTGATCATTATCTTTTTCTCTGTATCCTAGTTTCACCCATTCCCTATTCCTGGATTTATTTGTGATAGTTATTCCCTTAAAATTATGTTGTGTCTCTTGCGTTGCGTGGATTGTTTTATTTACTTCAAAGCCCTGCCTGCTAAATGCAGCAGAAACCTAGTGGTGCTTTGAAGTAATGGTGCTTTTGATTTGGCTTTCTCACTCTGGGCAAAGTGTAAATGGGACTGTAAGAAGACACAAGGAGGGATCCGATAAGGTGTAAAAGAGTGATTCCTGCTGTCAACTCTTTCGTGATAAAAGCAATCATTTTCTACTTTCAAATTTGTGTGTGGTAATCCAATAAAGGATAAGACCACGTGAGGGCCTTGAGTGTCTCATTTCTCTTTCAGATGAGACAGACATTTCTCTTCTACAAAATAGTCTCTCTGGACTCTCCTGTGCATTGTGTAACCTTGTGCCTTCTCAGCCACTAAGCGTGTGACTGTGAATCAGTAATGACATTATATCCTTTAACCCTTTGCTCTGTGCACTCAAACATTCAAACAAACTGAATTTTAACTGGACCCTTCTAATCTGTGCATGCTTCAGTGCTCTGCCCACTGGAGCACAGGGAGATGTGGAATGTTGTTAGTCATAGTGAAGCTCTCTGAGAAGCTTAGAGGAGTCTGATCCTTGCTGGCTCTTCTGATTGGACTGACAAATTTTGATTTCTGTGTGAACACAATTTGAATAGGTGTAGGGCTGATGCAATTTAAACTTATAAAAAGTGCAATGGACAGCAGCTTTTCACTTGTCTTATTTACTTGTTTACTACTTTCTTACTTTTTATAAACATGCAATTCAAATCCTTACTCAATATATTCTGTCATTACTGAGCAGTAAATGTTCTTTGCATATACATGTAATATCCAAGTTATTACATGTATATAACAGGCTATACATAATAGCCCATTTATGTGAATGTATAGTTTGTAGCTGGGGGAACATGCTGAAGTCTGAATGTCTTGTTGGCCTTGTAGTTTTGCTTAATTTAGATTGTGAATCACTCCAAATCAATATACCCTAAATCAGTATATTTATGTAGTAATTCATTTCCATTATAAAGGTTTAATTATTACTCTTTTTGGCATTTGTATTTTCAAGTAATTGCAGTTTTAATGTTGAATTCTCCAAAAAACATGCATGCATGGATAAAATCTACTGGAGATGCATCTTTTTAACATGTGCTTCCTACATGTGCTTAAAGTGATACTCTAACCAAAATCTTTCCATTGAGTATGAAACCATCAAAATGTTTATAGTTTTCTTAATAAATTAATAGTTCTATATTTTGGAAAATAGGCTTATTTGCTTTCTTTCAAAGAGTTAGATGAGAAGATCAATACCACTCTCATGTTTGTACAGTAAATATGAAGCAAGTATGAAGGAGTTAGCTTAGCATTAAGACTGGAAACATGGGGGAACAGCTAGCATGGCTCTGTTCGAAGGTTAAAAAAATGCCAACCAGCACCTAAAGCTCCCTAATTACCACAGTATATCTTGTTTGTTTGATTTGTACAAAAACAAATGCAACATTATGATTTTTACGGGGGTATTTCTGACTATTTCTTGGCCAAGAGCTGTTCCCAAAGCCAGGCTAGCTGTTTTCTCATATTTTCAGTCTTCATGCTAACTTCATATTTACAGTGATGTACATAAATGAGAGTGCATATATATATGAAGCAAGTATGAAGGAGTTAGCTTAGCATAAATATGTATATATACATGTATATATATGTATATATGTGTGTGTATACATACATACATACATACATACATACATACATATATACACACACACACACATATATATATATATATATAAAAACTATTCCTTAAATAAAGGGTGGGTGCTGTGGTCAGCTTCAATTCATGTCAGATACAACTGATTCCAATAGTGACTAGCGTTCATGTCAGAAAAAAGTCAAAAATGTCAAAATGTCCATTAAAATTTACCAAACCACTCCTGCAACATAATCCACTTTTCCACTGTCCATCTGTACAGTCAGTATAGAACAAACTGTCATTGTTGTCATTGTTACACCAAAATATGGCTAAATACAATACTTGTGTAAACTCTGAAGTTCCCATGGATGTAGTCTATTTAGCTGTATTTTGGTGAGATGACTGTTTGGAATGTAACTGAGCATACAAATGATGCAAAGTGGATTATGATGCAGGAGTGGATTGAGAAGTTTTGGTGAAATGTGATATTTTTTTCACTATGAAAACTTGCCACCTATGGAATCCATTGTGACCCACGCAACTTTAAGATGACCATGACAGCCTTCTCTGTAAAATAGTAAACCACATATAATTTTCAGCCACTTTTCAAACCTACAAGAGGTGAGTATTTCATACTAAAATGCATACACACATTTTGTGTGGAGTGTCACTTTAACTGATAAGTGATCTCTGTGGATTTTAAGAGTAAAGAGATAAGCGCATGTTTGTGTGACTTTGCTTTTTAATACAGTGTTACTAGTATGCGACCCTCTACTTTTTGCATTGCAAAGTAATACAAATATATGTGTTATCCTAAATTAGACATAAGAATGTACAAAATTGCATATCCTTATAAAGTATAAGTGGTTCAAACCATTTAGCTCAACCACGTGCTCAGGAGGCCCACTATTCTCTCAGTGGCACCATTTTCTTATTGTATTGTAATGTGAAACAATGTCATGATTTGAGGCCTGCCTTGCCTTTTACAATAATGCTGTAGGCCTCGCCAAGTTGGCTACTAAATCTAAGCTATTTAGTTTAATTGATTTCATACCACATGGCAACATGTAACAAAAAGCAGCTCTACTTGACATTAAAACAAAACTAGTAATGTCATAAACTACAAGCCAATGTAAAGCAAAACAAAATATTTGTATTGATGAGGAAATAATTTAAAAAGTAACATCCCTCATTATGTAATGTATCAGTTATTGGGATACAATGTCGATCTAAATGCAGCCCTGTATCAGAGTATCAGCAAGAGGAAAGGGGGAAATCCGGTTTCCCTACATCTTTAAGAGCAACATTTTATATTTAGTCACATTCTGATACGGAGATACATTATCCAGCAGTCACCACATTTTAAGTTGTGACAAGGTGTCCTACAAACAACCTTCTGGTTAAATTGCCTGTGGACCACTGTGCCGTGTTTGCTAAATGTTAATTTATGTACCTCATGTTGTGTGTGTACGCATGTCTCGAAGATACTATTAATAGTACATGTGCTTCTGCTTGGTGGGGGAGAGAGAGATGTACGGGGGGAGGGGAGAGATATCCCCTTAGCAAGTAAGTATACAGAACTGCAGGAAGAAGGTGCCATGACTGCTAATAGAAGTCACTCGCTAGTAGTCTAAGTGACCCTTCTTCCCCTCTCCTCCCTTTTACCTTGCTAGTGGCCTTGCAGCAGCAGCCAGTAGTAGGATTATGATGCTTCTCCTCTCTGCTCCTCCCCTCGGGGGCTCCATCGTTGCCATGGTTGGCCCGCCCTGGAGGAGGAGGAGAAGGAGGAGGAGGGGCAGGGCAGAAGAGGCTTCCTGCTTACTACTACTCAAGGCAGAGCAAAGCTCGCCCTCAGATGACACTGCTTCCCTGAACGTCCTTGAGAAATGAGCACTGGTATTGCGTAGTGATTTAGAGGGTGAAGCAATTTAGGTAATCATACAGCAGTAATGTAAAATGTCAAAGGCCCAGATCTCCCAAGTATATGGCTCATCTTACCTCAATATTCTGATGACATTTACATACAGGCCTCTGTTACAATGAGACATTTAAATTACTTTAGTTATCAGCTATATCATTTTCTATCTGACAAATGTTCTTCTGCAGACTGTGTGACAGCACATCAAGAGTTTTCAGATTTTTTTTATAAATGCAGTGCTATAACCAAGGAATATAATAATATCACATCAACATTTGATTATTTTTGATTAATTGTCTATGTTTGTCTAAAATAGAGAGATTTTGGTAGTGGTTGCTCTTATACTCTTAATATTGATGACGCATTAATATGTTTTAATTAATCAGTCACTTTAAGCATTTCCATTCTCAGCTTTGTCCAAAGATTTTACTCTGTCAGAGGCTATTATTCTGTTATTACACTAGACAAAAGACAATCAGTTGACACAAGGTATTCCAGCTGTTTGATGTACTTATGTCTTTTGTTTGTTTGTTGTGTGCACTTTTGTCTTCACTTCATAGACACCCGCCTACATAGATCATATAAAAACAGCATACAGCCTACAGCTACTACAGCATGGGAAGAAGCTTTAAAACAGCATTGAGCCCCACTTCTGTGATAAGGTTTGACTGTCTCTGTCTTCCAGAACCAAAGATCAGTGCCTCTGATCAGACCGTCCTGCCAGCGGACAGCTCTGGCATACCCATTACCCTGCAGTGTAACCTCACCACTGCTCACACTCCCCACGAGGAAAGCTTCTGGATGAAGAATGGACAGGAGATCCCCAATACACGGACAGAGCAGAGGAACACAGTATACAGGTGACAAACAGCTTAAGAGAGAGGATAATGCAGACAATAAGTGCTCCCAGCGATGGAAAGTGAAATATGGGTCTACAATTTATCTCAATGCTTCATGTAAAACAGAAGTGGCTACGCAAGCAAAAAACACAGCTGAGGCAATCTTGCATAGTCACATATCTGACTCAACAGTGGGCGTCTAGCATAATTCTTGTCAGAAAATAATGGTGAAGGGGACATTGTCAGGACAAAGGCAGTATACTGATTGGCTATCACTTTGAAATGAGAGTCTTGTTCACATTTCCAGAAATGGTAACTCAGGTTTGTTTCTCTGCTTGGCTAACTAACTATAGATACTGAAAGTGGGTCAGACCATAGACCACAGTGTTGCAAACATTTTCAGTGGTCAATGTGCATCATCAGTGCACGCTTCAGAGATGACTTAAGTTATTTTCCATAAGTCAACAAAGTAAGATTGTAATTATTGAACATACATTTTTCTAAATTTTGATGGAAGGTTATTTTCTTTATCATGAAAACACATCTCTTTATTTCAAGTAGCATACCAAACCTATAAAATTTTGTTCTTGTAGCTGACAAAGTGCTATCTATGGCTCTATGTATTTCATGGTACAACTTTATGTATATAACACATCTTATTACATTATGCTGCTAGATTTACTAGCAAGCTACTACAAATATCAGTGCACTGTATCTCATAAGTACAAATGCATGGTTCATATGTTGTTTTTTTGCTTTAAGTCATGTGTGATACACTGGAACAAGCACATGTGATTCAGAGCTTATTAGGAGCACTGCTGAATTTGGTACCCTATTCATTTTAAATAGCTCAAGACCGCCACAGTATGAGATCAATGCTGAGGTAACTTCTGACATTCTCGTCCATTTTTCAAAAACTTATGCAGCATATCATAATATGCCTTAAACCAATACCTATGCATCTAATAAGAAATGAAAAACTAAATGATAGCCTAAAGTACCAACTAGTTGTTAGTTCCTGCTGTCACACACTATAACCATTGGAGCACAAAGCTACTGTCGCCCCTGTAGACATACCACAGACTCTCCCTAGCCACAAGATAAGACCAATTGGTCACTTCCTTGTCACATTACATCAGCGATACGCTGAAGATTACAGCTAAAATGCCTGTGGTGCCCTTCCCTGCAGAATGCAGAACTGCTGTTCTGTAATATAACAGCATAATGCCAACATTTTGTCTCCCATGGGCTCAGAGGTCCTCTAGGCCCTCACTGCCATAGTCCCAACTAATTATTAGAGTTAAGCTGATATTAGTGGACTTAATTTACTTAACTACTTATAATGTAAGTGACTAGTAAGTTAAAGTTATGGAATAAGTTGGTGTTTTGTATTTTGTTGCAGAATCATTAAACCACGGGCGGATGATTCTGGGGAATACATGTGTGTTTACACATTTCAAATGGCACCAAATGCAAATGCTACAATTGAAGTAAAAGGTAAGATTCCTCTGTGATATAATAACAACTGAACTTTTGTAACATTAATAACACAAATGTCTTTTTATCAAAAAATGTCAATGTCCAACAACTGAACCCATTAGATTCTGAAAAAGCCCTGGCTTTAATTTTAGTGTTTACCATGTAATCTGTAGTTTTCTGCTGAGAGATGGAGAGCTAAAGGTGTCCTAGAAAAGTTAATCACCTAAAGCTGTGTGCAGAAAGTCCTTGTTGACAAAGTTGTTTGAATTCATCCAGTGCAGTGGTGATGACAAAGAGCATTCCTGAGGCTGTTGTCACTCTTTCACTGAGACGACAGTCTAGCAAAAATGGACGGGCGTTGTACATGTTCACAAAACATGCAAACACAAGGTCTCCTATGAGGCATCCTTAAGAGCACATACACTTTTAAAAATTGAGTTCAACTTATGGTTTCGTGTTTGTAGATTACTTAATGATTCCATAGTGTAGAACTCAGACTGTAATTAATAATTTATGTAGTGAAAGTGAACTAGAACAGTCTCTGTAATGGATATAAAGCTAACCAAAGACCTACTGTGTTGGTTTTATGCAAGCTGACAGCGAAGCCATCAACTTGAATAAGGAATCTTCCCTGACAAAGGGCAAGTGAAACCCTGTTCAAGAGAAGCTTGCCTGTGTGTAGTGCATAAGCCAATTTGCTGTGGCATGGCTATGGTGCATACTGAGCATGCCGTGCCTCCTATTCCGCGGCTGTCTTAAAGCGCTGCCTGATTGCGTAACATGGGTGATGACCGTGTGTGTTCTGCTTTCACTGGATTGTGAGATGACGGGAGTCATCGCCATTCAAACTGAAGTGTCCTAGCCATCACCAGACTGCAGGCCTGTGACTGCTGAGGCTTGCTATCTGTCCTCTGGAGAAAAAGTTAGTCTTTTAACTAAACTGATGATGCATGATTTTGCCCTTTAAATTGGACGACATTCAAAAAAGATATATTAAAATAACAGGATGTTTTGACTTTGAGAGTAGGTACCATTGCAGGATCTAAACAAAGCTTCTTTTTTTTCGGTTCTTAAATGCTCTTGTGATATTCTAGAGGTGTTTGAGATCTTTTATGACCCAGGTAGCAAGCCCACTGTTATGCTAGCCAGCTTTGCACTGCGCTTCTGGCAGCAGTTCACTGAGATCCCTCGCCTACAGTGTCCTTGGCACACTCATTCTTGCAGGACTCAGCTCAGAGGCAACAGATGGAGGGTTCTGTGATGTTGTAGGATTAAGGCTCTGAATCCGGTCCCAGCCATCTCTGTGGCAGGAGGGGAGTTTATTGTCTGTGATACTAAGCTTACCACAGATACATATTTGGTACCTTATATTTCTCAAATTGCAGTAAATGTTAAGCAGATGAAGCTTGAGATTAAGCTATGAAATGTTTCAGCTTGCATATTGATAATATAACATTATCCTTAAGAAAAAATCTGACTGTCCAAGTCTGTATAATTTAAAAATAATCCTCACAATTATAAAATGAAGCCACCTCAACACCTAGATAAAATGTGGAAGGCGACTAATAAAGGATTTGATTTAGCAGCTCTTTACCATCTGATGTCACCTTAATCAGCTTTTTTCTATTCTTTCTGACAGCTTTGACCTTGATCCTCCTCACACACTGCTCACATTCATACAACGTCACGATACCTCTGTCTAGCACAAACAGATTAATAATCGCAGGAGTGTGAAATGGAGGTTTCTGCCTGTTTTAGCGCCACTCTGAGGGTTGTCTCTGCGCTGTCAGTCACTGACATAATACAGTCAGGATAAGGCACAAATGAGCTTGGCCACTCCCCTGCTCAGGGAGCACGTGTGAGCCATAATTAGAGTGGAGTGATGTCACCAAAGAGCTCAGACCTCTCCTGCTCCGTTATCCATGCGCAGCTGAAAAATGCTCACTCCAGGCCTCTCCCTTATCCCGCTTAATTGCATGGAAGGAATTATTGTAATTTTGAGGATTAGAGGAAAAGCAGGAACAGTGATCTTCCTGATGCTGTACAGAGTTAAATTGAGAGTCTCTCACCTCTGTTTTATTGATGGATCAGTTTGACTTGGCATCTGTTGCAGTGCTTTATCCCATATGCCTAAATTTATTAAATTCATAACCTTTGTGCTGCATTTTCGTCATCAGTTCATTCATTAATCAGAGCCAATTTACACAGTTTTCCTCTGGCTCAATGTCTCTTTTATGGAATTCACTTTGGAATTATTATGAATGAGAACATCTGGAGGCTCTCATATCATACTGATCCCCCTCTTCCATGACCTCATTATGAATTTTGTTGAAATGCTTTTTTGTCTTCCAGAGTGATATTCCCCATTGCGGGGGTTGGGTGGAGGGGGTATCTGTGCTCACAAAATGACTACACATCCAAAACTGCACTTTTTATCAAGAGCCTTTGACCATCCCTACTTCTGTGCAAATCTCTGTTCTATTGGACTCTGTTACACAATTCAGTTTTGCAAGTATTTATTAAATCCATCTTTTTGATAAAATGAGAAGTCATCATGGGTGATTATGTCTATATTTTAAGCTAAACTTATATCTACTACTTAAAAATAGTAATATCTACTACTACTACTACTTCTACTACAAAACAAAATACAAACAGAATACCAGTTTATTTTGGTAAAATTATTTTGTTAGCATTCAACAACTACAGCCCCCATGAGCTTTTGACAGCATGTGTATGTCCTAGACTGATGGGAGCTGTAGTTGTTGAAAGCTAACATAATTAGTGCTATGTGTTAAAATGATTAGTTGTTAAAACTGTATTACCAATTACACTAATATATGCCAATTTGACCTAGAATACAAGATGAATCGCACACATATCATATTTTAGCTATTTTAGAAAGAATGATTTCAAAAAATCTTATAAGTAAAAAAGAAAATAGTCCAGAAACATGATACAACACAAATTCAGTAACCTCTGTGTGAGATACTGAACGACATAATGACATGACTTCACAAACTAAATGATACTGTATGATTTTTGAAAATATCTTAAATTAATTCACTAACCATGCTTCTTCTCAGCTGCAATAACTATACACATTTCAAAAGAAACAAAGCTGCTTCAGTGAATCAGCCCAGCTATAGAGAATCGTAATTGCACTCCTTTCTCTTACACAGACAGCTGAATAATACAAATTATTACCTTACCCAGAACAGCTAATCATGCTTTCCTTACTCATGCCATCTGGTAGGAGTTAAAACGTTCCTTTGAATGTCTCACTTCTGCCAACTTAGCTAATGATCAATTTTATTTATTTATTTTACCTTTCCAGCAAAACCTGACATCACTGGCCACAAGCGAAGTGAAAATAAAAACGAGGGGGAAAATGCAATGCTTTACTGCAAGTCTGTCGGTTACCCACATCCCACCTGGACATGGCGTAAAATGGATGGAACATCCTACACGGTAAATGTACATACTGTATATATAAGTATAAAATTGAGAGACAGAGAGAGAAGCAGACAGACAGATATAGATGTTAAATAGATTGACAAGACAGATGGCATATGTACTGTGTTTATTCCAAATTAAGCATTTTTAAGCATTTTTTTCAATGTAATTAACGTTTAAAAATGACCATTGTGTTCCAGGACATTGACAACTCCACTGGACGCTTCTTCATCACTAATAGAGACAACTACACAGAGCTCAACATAATCAACCTGGATATAAACACAGATCCTGGAAAATACGAATGCAATGCCACTAACGTGATTGGGAACACTGCTGAGATCACTATCCTACGGGTGCGAAGTCATCTTGCACCGCTTTGGCCATTCCTGGGTGTGCTAGCAGAAATTATAATCCTTGTAGTCATCATCGTTGTGTACGAGAAACGCAAGAGGCCAGATGACATTATCGATGGTAAGAAAACTTTCACTCTGTTATTAGCAGTAGGCACTAATAAACTATAAAAGTCATTATGTTAAAATTACAGCACAGCAATTCCAAAGTATGAAGATATTCAGTGTTCTTTGTCTGGAGTCTGATCTTTGCTATAAAAGTATTGCACTATTTTTAAAATACATGTAGTATACAAACTGCACTGATACTTGGTCTGATACTAAGAAGTAAAGTTAAATAATAATTATGGTAGGTTTGCTAGTGTCAGATCAGAAATTTCAGTTACTACAAAGTGTGTCCAGTAACTCCCTTTTCCAAAAGGACTTTAGATCTAAAGTAAGGTCAAATGTCATCATGAGAGGAGCTTGCCAGATCTGTAGTGGCCAACTGACTATCAAAGGACTTGCCTCCTTGCATCTTGACTGGTGTGGCGAAAGGAGAAAGGAAGGACATTGTCACATATAAGCCACATATTGCACATATTAGATGCATGCAATGACCTTTACATATTCACATTAGGTAAACAACCTAACCGCAGCCAACCTTTCCAAGAGTTGGCTATTTTAGTGTTGTGTACTAATTGCAATAGCAACAGCACATTTGTTTCCATACTGATAGAAGAATAAGAGTGCTCATAAACATGCG
The DNA here is from genome assembly GCF_910596095.1 of Thunnus maccoyii. Classification (NCBI taxonomy): domain Eukaryota; kingdom Metazoa; phylum Chordata; class Actinopteri; order Scombriformes; family Scombridae; genus Thunnus; species Thunnus maccoyii. The sequence goes on along the minus strand of NC_056533.1, from coordinate 12,818,447 downwards.
GGTTTACCAGCATGTAGAGCTACTTGCTGGTAAACTCGCATATTAGTCCCAATCTATAACTTAATTGGTTACTATTCTTTTCCCCCCTTCTTTCCAAATGGCAACATAATCTAAATGGGTGGTAAGTGAGAGATTCTGCATGGTTCCAGAGATTTTTTTTTCTGTCAATTTCTATGTTTTTACGAGCCTACAGTCCATCCAAACACTTTGCATTGTCTTATGAGATATTAACATTGTGAATTAAGTTAACTTTTATACCAATTATGGTGAAATGAAAACTTATCTCCATCCATTTTCACTTCCATCAGGTTCAGGTGACTTCTTTTCACTTGATAGCTTCAGACATGGATTCAATTTTGTTGATTTCTGAAGAGCCAGAATCTTAAACCATATTAAAAGCTATATCTACATAAATAAGTGAAGTTTGAATTATATATAAAATAAACATGTTGTGTATTTCTCAACTGACCGTCATTGAAAATGCAGGCCTGTGTCAGTATGTTAGCAGTCCTAATGCCACAGCTCAAACTAATCACTAGAGTGAAAAAAGTTTTAGCAAAAAAAGTTAGCAAATGTAGACAAGTGATGGACATTCACCAATATTCAGTCGTACTTTAACATATTCAAATCCAAACCCCCAAAATACATTGATTTAGTTACTGTATTGTACAATTATTTGGATAACTGAAAACACCCAGTTCTATTTCTTTTATGTACACTGACATACAGTACATCTTCAACAGCCTCAAATTATGTGTTTAGAATTAAATTGAAATGTTAAAATAACATATAAAAATAAATACATGTCTATGGATAAACATGAAGAAATAATGAAGAAACAACATCTTTCTTTGCAGATGTAATACAAGTTATTTCTAAATGTATTCTTCCTCTTAGTATGTTTACCTTTTAATGTATTTCTTTTTCTACTGAGGAGGGGTGAGTCTGATATTTATGCATAGTTATCAACACCAGACTACAGGTGTAACCTCTGTTTGCTGCTAGATGCATTCATTGGAACTGCTTTTTTACCTAAACTATAATGGTACTATACAGTATGTGATTATGAACAAGAATGTTCTCACTATGATCACTCGTGTGTGTAGCTTCAACATGCCACTGCACAGTGCAAATAGTTTATTGTGCTGCTTGCAGAGCCAGGAGACTCTTTTGAACAAAAAAGATAAAGCGGTGCTTAGAATTATTCATTTTTATGACTCTCTTGGCATATGCAAGTAGCAAAATAATTTTCAAGCATTCCTACTTTATACACACTGGGCTTTGGTCTGAAAGACGCACTGTAGACAAGCAGGTAGACACTAGTTTGCCCGACAACATCAAGGTTGTAAACAGCCCATAATTCACTCTCTTATACTAAAAGGCTCACAAAAATAAATAAAAGAAAAAATACCCATTAATTAATATGGGACAGATAATTAAATACATAATTTCTGCAGAATGTCCAATTCCTTTGTTCATTCTGTCATACTTTTATCAGTTCATGCATTTCTTTTTTGTTTTGAGATTGTCAAATATAGTAGCCCATATGTGAGATCAGCCTTTCCGCTTAACAAAAGAAATGGCCCATGCTTCAGGAGGCAGACAAAATCACGTGATAACAATGTGACAAGATGAAAATGTCTAGAAAGCCCAAAGGCATCTCCAGTCACCAAAGGTTCTGTCTGACCTTTACTCATGTGGCTTTGTCTTCTTTTTATTTTGGAATCAAACATTAACACACTATACTATTATATAAAACCACAATAGTCTTCCCGCTAATGTGAATCACTTCAGCTAGGAAACAGTTGTACGCTACAGTACACTCTAATACAGACCAAAGAAAGCTTCAGGGTACATCCTGCTTTTCATTCACTTAGTCTAAACAAATATTATTTACGTAGTAAAATGTGTAAAGAATATTAAGTAGATAAACTTGTTTTAGACTTCAATGTCTTAAACTGGTCACATGCTGTTTCTCCCCATCACTCCTTCTTCTTCACACCCGATACACACACTGCCTGTGCTCCAGACAATCACACAGGAAGGTTTAAGCTGACAGACTTAAATGTATTCATAATTTAATGGGCTCCAAAATTAACAGATGTTTCAAATTATTAAGTATTAAGTACTGTAGATATCGGTTTATGATAGCTACCAGAACCCATTTTTTAAATTTTGAAAAAGTCATTAATTTCTAACCATTATTTAAGTTCAAATGTATTTCTTTACTAAATATAATAAGACACTATGGTGGTTAACCACATCTATTATGATCTGTTAATATCTATAATTGAATATATAAATTGTATGTATTTTATTCAAGTTACATTAGTTAATCATATCACTTTATTGGTTTGTTAAAATTGTTAATTAATCGATAATCAATACAAAAAACAAACATACAGAGAAAAAAATGCTTTCCTACAATATTTGTTTAAAATACATACTCACACACAGCTCAAGTAAGCTCTGTGCATGGCCTCTAGTTTGGTTTCATCTACCGGAAAAATGAAGCGATTAAGGTGGATTATTTTTGCCATGTTTATGCCATTCAAATCAGCAATGAGGACTCCCAGCTCACGATGCACAGTCTCTCTAAATCTCCTTTTAGCATCCCGTATTCCCGGAGGTTTTGGCCCCTGTCTGCGCGCATTATGAATTCTGTTCTCTTGATGGCTTAGCTGTGTTTGAACACTTTTATACTCCACAACCAAGAGCTCTGAGGCAGAGGCTGACATTTCTATGCTGTTTCAAAACCAGTTGCTAAAATTCCAGATTTTGCTGTGTGATAATTTGCAAAATACCACAGAAAATTTAAGCTGGGAATTTTGTACCCACTTACAGTTTGATGTTACGTACGACTACAACCAATGCAGTTGAATTTAATTACTAATTAGATTATCAATGTTCAAGTACTAGTCTCACACAGTAAAAATCTGTTATTTGTTATATGCTTGCAAAGCCATTATGATAAACATAGCTTTTGTGTTGTATACATAGGATGTGTGAAAACAGTGGGACATGTCGACAGATGTTCCTCCTCCAAGTGATCACAGAACCATGTTTTTTTGTCTTAACATTATAACTGCCATGACTTGCTCCATATTAATGCCATGGAATGCTGCTAATGCTGCTTATCTCAGACATGTAACTGCATGAAAAATATCTCACTGTGTCTGGTTACTTACCTGTTGACACATTTTCATCTGTATGCCAAACACCAACCACCTTGTCAACCCCAAGGCTGCGGGGTTTTCAAACTAACTTGTCACTCAGTGCAACAATATTCACTATTATTCACCAGTTCCTCTTCCTGCAGTGTTTCGTTATGTTAGATAATGTACGTTGTTTACTGCACTGCTGTCTTGTGAAAAACTATGACAATTTATGTGAGGAAATTATTATTCAAAAATGTGTGTTTTCATTAACTTCATGTTGCTAATCTTAATTGAAATTAGTGTTGAAAGTTGTTGCAGGGAATTGATAAAACCACTAGATGCTGAGAGAAAGATCCATGTTTTTATGCCAAACCAGTCACAATATCACACCCATGTGCTAGGCCCTTTCAAATTCACTATGAAATTGCTGAGTGTAATTAAGAGATGGTTTAAAGTGAGCCATCTGTAACCCTCCTACACATATGCTCAGCCTGAAATGAACAGAAACCTCATGAGATTCAGATGGCATGTGAGGTTAAGTTTAGAATGCTTGGCAAAAAAGCTGTGGTTGTTTAAAGGACCATACCAGTTTTTCAGTCCTTCTACTACAAATATGTCACTGCTGACCATTTTCTCATTCTTGCAGTTGATGATATTTTTCTGAATGGATTTTTACCACCTCCCAAGCAGCCTTTAGTACCCAAAAACATTTTTTAATGCAATAAGCTACAAAACTAACAGTACCCTTTCCCCTCCTGTGTTTGCTTAATGTTTTCCTTCTGAGTCTGTTTATTAGACGCAGAGCTTGTGCATAAAATGCTGTTCAGCAGCTGACTCACATGATGTCAGAGCTTCCCACCAGTGCACACGACTGTGCCACACCACTATTCAGAGCAATCTGTTCTCTCAGCTGCATTAACATGGAACATTAACGTTTGAAGGATATGGTAACCCATTTCTAGCAAATTTCTTGTTTCTGGAAAAGTGTGAAAATAGTCAGCAAAGCAAAGTACATACCTATTGCAGTAAATGTGCTGAAACATGCAGCACAGGTATTTTCCTTTTACCTTTATCTCATATTTGACTTCTGTTTTCTGCTTTTTTCCCTCTGTTCTCTCCTCGCGTCAAAGATGATGAACCAGTTGGACCAATGTAAGTAAATAAATGTTCTTACAGCTACACATACTGTATAATTCATAGTGAAATACTCTGTACTGTGATTTGAATTACTATTACCTTTAGGTCACTAAACCATAACTGCTTCTTTCCTAGGAAAACAAATTCTACAAACAACCACAAGGACAAAAACATTCGCCAGAGGAATACAAAATAAGCAATTTACTCAAGTAAGAGTCTGTTGTAAGGGATGGGGGCTAAATATAGAACTCACTGCAAGGATTATCCATAGTCACGCCTTCTCTTGATTTTTCCTTCACAGATGAGATGGCTAAACTGCATTTTTGGCTACATGAAGGCATCAGAGGTGGATAGAGCTCCAGGCAGTTTTGAAAAAAGCATATCTTGTCTCATTTTATGAGAAACAATATCAGCATAACACTGGCAACAAAAAGAACATAATGGCTGTCTTAAGCATGCCTTATTCAGTCTTACATGGAGATTTCGGGATGACGAATAATGACGAAAAACCACCACAAAGGTGTACACATTTTTAATGTGCTGTTGATGTCTCCTTTATTCATTTTATCATGGTCCTCAGATGAGGTGATCCCTTTTGTATTACATATCATGTACAATGCATGCAAGATAATTACGCAATAGGATACTCAGAATAGACATCTTCTGTTGTTATCCCTCGTGTGGCTTTTTTTGCATCCAAAATTACCTTTTTTATGGAGTCATCCTTATCATATATATATATATATATACAGCACCAGTCAAAAGTTTGGACACACTTTCTCATTCAAGTGAATGGGAAAGTGTGTCCAAACTTTTGACTGGTTATATATTATATATATATACGTATATATAGTTTTCTTCTTGAAAATTTGTACAGCATATCATTGTAATTTAACTATGTTTGATTTTGTGACAAGAAGTCCACTTTTAACAGAACTTTTATTGTGAAGCAAGGGCTTCAATGACTGGCAGTATTTACATTTAATTGAGAGTGATTACAGAAAATGACTACTGTGTGTTTAACTATCAAAACAAAAATATGTGTATTATTTTTATTTTCTTTTGAGAGTAACTTAGGTGTCTCGTATATGTTGCAGTATGAGTGTTCAAATGATAGGAAATCTGTGAAAGAACTATTTTTTTTATATTTCCCAATTTCATTAATTGATTTTTATTTTCTATTTTTTCTCTTTAACTGTATAGCATGGCTATAATCCTATGCAATATGTATTCTTAAATAGATATATGGAGGGCAGTTTGTTTTACTCAGTGAAGCTTTAATATTGTGGGATCACTTGGAAGCTGGCATAGCAAAATTCACTGCTGTAGCTGCATGACTCCTCTTTCAATACAATGTATCAGTGTGTGTTGCGGTGGAAATGGACCTGCATTAAGGTGGGAACAGAGGGACCAGAGTATATAGCCACGATCAAACATAGTGAGACCAATATTTTTTTCTGAATAAAAGGTTTAAAAATGAACCCAGATTTTTTTTTTTTTTTTGGTATATTCAGTACCATTGGATGCATCCTCTTCAGGCAATATATCATGACTACTAGTGTGAAAGAACATTTCAAACAACATCGGCAATACAGCAAGCAAAACCTCCACCACCACCAGGCACTTCCTACACATACTGTATATATATATAAATATATATAAAAAAAAAAACATTTCACTTGACCTCTCTGCCTTCAGCTGTTGTTCCAATTCTTCACTCTTGAAGCAATTTCCTCAGCTCCCCCTCCACCTTCTCCACAAATGCATGAAAGCTGGGATCCAGCAGACAAACACGCAGGATGGGCTCCAAATCACCTTGTGCCAAAGAACCATGTTGGTATACTTTAGGCAAAGTCACAGCATTCTCTCCCAAGAAGTGCTGTGGAAGAACAAAAAAATACTTCATTGACATTTAAAAGAAAAAACTGTTAATTGAGTAGTCTTATGCTAGTATTCATCATTTAAGAAAAGTACCTATGCCTCAATAAGAATCAATAAAAACATTATGCTTTTTGGTTAAACTTTAAACAAAATGACAATTAATGTTGTACATTAGATGTTTAATTTTGTTAGTTTTAGCTCAAGATGACCCACTGTTTACTGACGTTCACTTAACAATCAATACCTGGGTAAGACGCTTGATTGACAATGATCCTTGGACAACCTCAGGCTCAACTCCCACAGCCTTTCCCTGATGACGCAGGGTTACACACAAAAGGAGAAAAAAGATTTGACAAACACGACATGACACCACAGGGTTAAGAGGCCAATCAATGGCTTCATTACTAATTGAAAGATATCCACCCCTCAAAGCCCTTTCATCTTCACTGTGAACTCCTTCAGTGTGTCTGTACGCTAAAGGTCACATTCAACCCCATGGCAGAGTCCATTTCTTTCTCAACCCTTCATGTTAGATGTTGTGAAGCCCAGAAGAGCGTGATCGAAGATCAGAATCCAATTTCTAATCAACCATTAAGCTTGAGTGTTTTGAAGTTCCAAAGTAAAAAAAAGAGACCTACTGACTTAAAGCAGAATTGAATAATAATGTCCAAACCAGCGTCGAGCATCCTTGTGTCATTTGTAGAGTAAAAATTTCAGCTGGTTAAATGCTTTGATTGCATAATTGCTGTTGGTTTTTAGCTTTAGGACAAAAATGTTTGTGTTCATAATCAACAATTTGACTGTTCAAGGCAATATGACAAACTAATTTCTTCAGTGGCTTAAGGGACATGCCATTCTGATGGTTGTATTTATAAATTCATTTTTATTGTTCTACATTCCTGTCTGTGTGTGTGTGTGTGTTTGGGGTGGGGCTTACTGTACTACACCATATATTTTATTGTGATTGGCTAATGATTCATGTACAGTACATAGTCTATCTCACTCCACCTACTGTAGCTGTAATGTCACCTCTAAGAATATGACAGTATTGTAAATAGCACCATCTAGTGAGGGGAATGTTGATGAAGCTGACCACAATATTGTGACAATACTGTTAATTAAGCAATGAACAATGACTAATAGTGTTAAATATGTAATTTTACAGTCTGTCATATTAACATTTTTAAATGTACAATTTACAAAATACATTCAAATTAATAATTACATTGTATGATCAGTGTCTCTGGAAGAAAAATGCAGTAGGTCTTTGATACATCCACAAACTAGGCTCTCAAGTTACCACCTATGTCATAGGCCTGTTTTGGGGATTTCTATGGGCAACACATTTTAAAAGGACAAGCATCTGATCTGTGTGTTGGTGCTGATTACAAATATAGAAATTGTATTTACTGAATTGTAAAATGGGCAACCTGTATCAACGGTGCAGAGACCTCAGTGGGGGGCTGATTAAGGGGCGGTGGGGCATCATCCTGAGTGGTGACAGGCAGGTACTCCATCAGTTTTTCCACAGCACTTGAACACTCCTTTATGGCCTCTGCCCTGCTACTTCCATCAAACTGCATCCTTATCATACGGCTCTCTCCCTGCAGAAATCCACAAATACATTCAATCTGTGTCTGTCAATCCCAACTGTCCCAATTAAAAACACACTCTATGATTTGTATGTTGCTTTTGTGAAACCAGCATCTCATTTAGATTTAAACCAAGGGTTTGATATACAAGGAGACTAATCAGGCAACTCAAGCCTGAGCATTAAACTTAACAGCAAATTATCAGGGTGATAATTTCAGTATGAGAAGGCTGTTCATCACAGCACCTGAATAAACTATAAAAAACCTAATAATCCAACCTACAGTATTATTAGTTTTGTTGGTTTTCATTTTAAATAAGTTCTAGTTTTAACCTTGAATTAAGACAGAAGCTTGAGAAAATATTACCGTGTTGGGATTGCAATACATCTCACAACTCACCCTCACAGTAAATCGAAACATCAGGTTATCAGTCTTTTGGTGTACTTTGATAAAATCCGAGCCATGGAGCAGAGGAATTGTATCCTGAAAAAGACAAAGAGAATAAATCTTTTAGCAGGCACAAAAGGAATCTGTTTTACCCATAGGCAAGATTAACTGATGGATAACAAATAAAAAAAACATTTCAGGTATTTTTTAAAAATATAAAGTCATCCTCCATCCTGCTGAGCCAAATATAACCTTTATTTCCACTCATGACATGTCTAGACAGAAGAGAGTGCTTTACTTTTACCAAGCTGATTGGACAAAAATAGTTACCTAAAACTGTCTGCAGGGGTCTCTATTTACTCAGTAACCTTAGAGTCTCAGCTTTGAGGATTATAAGCATTTCCACACATGCAACTAACCAGTAGATGTAAAAAGGCTTCAAACAATAGCCTAATATTGTGATCAGCCTATTTTGTTAAATGTGCTTAATAAGTACATTTGTTTTGACTGTTTTGACACTTTCAATGTAGATATATAAACAGGATTTTCATTGGAAAAAACAGCACTGTTCCAAAAGATAAATGTTTAAAAATGTTAATAAAACACACTTTTGTATTCATAGCAGCATCATACTTAGGAATTTTTGGGAGAATCATCTCAGCTGTCTCTGATTGCAGTACAAAAAAATCTATTGCTGGAGAGCAAGTTACCATAATGGTGGAAATAAACATAAAAGTAAATATATTAGGTTTCCTAACTTTTATGGATAAGCTTTACTTTCTGTGGGACAGTCAAATGGTTTATTACCAATTAGGGAAACACAGTCTTGGGTATGAATTTATTTTATTAAAATGCAAACTTAACTGTACTGTTTGTTATAACACAAAATATATAGCTAGATGACAAATTAAAGAAAAAACCTGAATAGATGTGTGGAGAGGCCTAACAAATGTACATGTTTCCATACAGGGCACTAGAGGTCACTAAACAGTCTGAATGGCTCTGTTTGTTAAAGTATAAAAATGATGTGAATCACATGCTGTGGTCTCACAGTTACCAGCACTTAGACACATGGGAGATTTTGGATCGACGTGTGTGACAGTGCTCCCCACCAACATCATCAAAACACTGAATGACAGAGTATCTTTTGGAAGAGCTCCCGAGCCAAGAAGCATTGAGGCTGCTCTGGCAGCTAGTGTGAGCCAACACTTTACTAAGACACTTTATATAGTTTTTTTTTTTCCACCCATCTGTTGCATGCAAGATATACAGTATATGCATTTAAAGATGATTGATTTGGTGATGAAGTCAGGATTGTTTTTGAGGTATTTTGAGGAGAGCACTGGAGATCCTCAGTAAACCCTTGATTCTCTTTACTACAGCAGATTTCACTTGTGTTCAAAGACAATTTGTTTCAAATGTTTTTCCTCCAGACCTTATCATGTAGCCTATAGGCCTAAGCTCTTTGTATTGAAAGTTCCTGAGCATTCACTGCGCCAATCTATAATAGACCAGTCTATCATCCTTGGTGAAAGCTCTCTGCAGTCTGACCTGAATATCTGTCTGGCTCGGCACCCTGGCACAGCAAGATAGCAGTGTCTCCTGCCAGAACTCCATTAACGAGACATTGAGTAGTCCCTCAAATTTCTGTTGTCTGCAGGGCAGCAAGCTAACTTTTTATGTCCAAAGACCACAATAACTTTACCTTTACTATTGTACCTGCTTAACCAGACTTCTACAGTTAAACAAACCTATACATAATAGTTACCTCCTAAATTACTATTATTTGTGGTGGTGACTTTAGTGATTTCCTGATGTCTGATGTCTGCAACTGGTCTTGGCCTATTTGTGGAGTTGAGATGTACATGTCTACTGTGCCAATCTTGGCAACAAACCAATACAGGAATAGGAAACTACTGTCAACTCCATGAGGCATATAAAATATGAATTGAACCAAGGCTTGTAAATTCATGCTCAACCTGACTCCACCTTAATGTTTCTATCAAAATCTGAACCAAGCCTGAAGTTGGTTTTAGATTTTCTGAGCCTGTACTTGGCTTTTCACATTTTTAAAAATGAAATGATTTTAAACCTGTACCCTAAACGTTCTGAGGGGCATTTGGCTTGACCTAACCAAAACAATCCAGTCAAGTCCCATTAGATTTGAGTAGAAATGTCAAGCTCTTCAGCAGAATATTTCATATGGCCTTCATGGAAGTCTTTTATCTAGAAAGCAGATTTTGTTACTGTTTTACATCCTACAGATAGAAAGGTGCATTTTTTCTTTAGCCATCATATGAATGGTGAAAAAAAGGCCACTACATACTGTGTAAACACATTATATTCCAATTAACATATAGATTATTGTTCAGGTACAAACTTCAAAGAGAGTGGCAGATCATAGATGTCCCACCTGGGAATGTCGTTTTGAAACCAGCATTACTAATGTAATAATTAATATGATTCATAATATTCAGTGTCTCTTCCATAAGGGGGAGGACAACCAATTATAACAACTGTGATGTTCTATAAATTGCCAGTGCCAGAGCATGACATTTGCAGCTGCAGCCTTAAATGATTTCAAGCAATTCCCCTATAGCCACAATTTATTTTTCAAATTACAGAACTTCAAGTTAAGGTGCAATGCAATACCTATGCAACACAGTGTTTCATGGACTAACATCTACTACAGTCTAGTGTCAAAATGATGAGGTCTTATGAGCTGGAAGTGTGCATGTGAATATCAACATGAATTGATGTACCCTGCAGATGTACCTGCAGTTCAATCAGTGCATTCAGAACCAGGCTGAAGAATCTGCTGAAGGCTGCTCAGCTCTGTGACCATGGAGTCTGGATTTGATCTCATGGTCTTCTCAAATAATCTTGCTTTTGGTTTGACACGCTTGTATTGTTGACTTCTGGTTGAGACTGTGAGTGTATGTGATGTGTTATTGTGTATAGCTTTGAATTTTGCATCTTGTATAATGTGTTCCGTGTGTTTTTTTGCTTTGTATTGTTTGTTGCTGTGCTGTTGTATGTTTTGATTGTGGGGGACTACAGATGTAAATTAGCTTTGAGCTAACTCTGGTGCAGTGCATCATTTATGTAAAAAACTGTACACTGTCCCAATAAATAAACACAATACGATACTCTGCAGAACCACTAAACCAATTATAAACTGATGATTTCTATATATTCATGTGACTGAAGACAGACCCACATTTGATGACAACCCTATTTTAATCTATAATACTAATCTTAAATAAAACATGTCATATGTTAATCTATAATAGAGTCTTTTTTACCCCCCCCCCCCCCCGCCCCCCCCCCCCCCCCCCTTTCCAACCGAAATGAAAAGTACAGTCCTTGTCACTGCTAACTCCCACTATTGGCTTTGGGAGGATCACAGTCATGTGTTTCACACAGGGATTTAACATGTATCTTTGTTGAAGCTGCATCCCTAGTCACTGTGTTGATGGGACAGTAATTGTTACTCTGCACCATTCTCAAAAAAATTATACAAACCAAACAAACAAACCCTTCATATGGTACCCTTCTCAAAATAGGTTCTTGCTGCATGCCTTCTTTGGAAAGAAAGAAGTTAGTTAATAAACTAGGCCTTCCCACCACTTACATACATCCCAATACACCATAATCAACACAAACAGTGTACCATCGTCTGGAAAGTAAGGCTAAGTCTTAAAGATCCCCTCCAGATATGTTTTAACAAATATCAAAATATCTGCTTAGAATAATAATGTGTGTCTGATATTTTTCCTCAAAAAAAAGTACAGTTACCACATTGCAAATATTTTTCATTTCAAACGTTTAACTGTTGGCTATAAGATAATCCCGTCTTCATGGTAAAGTCCACTTTCAGTGTATGTACACTGGAGACTTCAAGCTTTCCACATCACACATGCTCATAGGTACACGCATTAAACTCAGATTCAAGGTGAGCACAGATGAATGTGAAAACAACGTTCTAGTGTCAAACTCTGCACACACATCATTCCGCACAGTGAAGCTCGAAGATTCATCAAGGAACAAGAAGAAAAACACATTTTTGAGTGGAGGGGGGCTTTAAGGTGCTGCATGCTCATTGTAAAGGACTATCCATGGAAATTAAACACTAAGACGATCAATCTTGCTACACAGTCTTCTTACCAAGCTTTCCTGTCCCTGCAATACCAACAAGTATCCATATTCCACAATTGTGATGACAATTTCGGGTTCATTGCCATTTGCCTCAAATACCTGATGAAGAAAAGAGAAAATGAGTCAGTGCAAAGTTATAGTGAGTTTTCCTGATCAACTCATGATGGATCTTTGTATACATTTTAAAGGGTGTTTGGTTAAAACTGATGTGTGTAAATGAGCAGTTCAAGAGTACTGAATTAGACATTTCTATATGTTCTATGTCATTTTGAGCACATGGTTTAACAGCCCATCTAATTAAGCACAGTATATTTAACATTTTTTAGTTGGTTAAAGTTGCACTTTTGGATGTAGATCATGTGTGTTTGGAATAATCTTCTTTAATTAAAACCATGAAATTCCATGTCAACAAATGCCCTAGGACTGTATATTGCAATGTGGTGGAGTCCTACGGGTGAAGCGTAAAAGGCCCTAAACTAGGTTTAAATGAACAGTTTGAAATATATGTTTTACATCCTTTCATCACAGTCTTCTCTGTGAACATGCAGCTCTAGCTTGCCATCTAGAGTCTGATGCATTTAATGGAGGACAAAGTTACAATCCTTGCAGCTACACTCCCTGATTTTGTTACATATCACTAAATCCCCAAATTATTTTGACACTCAACACAGATGGATAGCAAGTTGGAGCTGAATGACAGGGTGAGGAAAAACATTTGGTGACTATGAAATGCACAACACCTGATAATGTGTGACATTTGTGGGCATTTTACAGGAGTCTTCCACATAGTAGTACTTAAACTGTTGAAACAAAGTTTACTTGCCACTTGGGATTATGATCATAAATTTATAATGTATTCATTTTTATTTGTGTTCATGTAAAATATTTGAAACATGCAACTTACCTATTGCACTTACCAAAAACTGATCAAATTATCTATTTATTATAAGTATGTCATTTAGAATAAGCACTTTTCATCATAGACATTTTAACATGTCACAGCAGGAAAAGCCTACGTATAAATAACAATTAAATAAATCAAATTAAATAAAATAATTAAATTAACAAGGACTAAATTCCATTTAGCTTCTAATATGAATGAATCCCCTCACTTCCATGCAGAGAGACCACATTTAGCCTACTTTTCTTACAGGCTCAATTGTACCTAATATTGGCCTTTTTGCTTCTACTGTACTGATACTTCTAGAGATATCATCAGGAAGTTATTTTTTATGAAAAAACAAACAAACCCATAACTTGTGCTTAGCTCTGTGACTGGAGTGAAACATTCAACTACAATCATTTCATTAGAGGGAAGTTACCAGCCAGCGGTTAGTTAGGTCCAAAGTGAAAGTGTTTTAAGAACTTCTGAAGACAGCTTTATTTCATGTGTGCACACAGTAATAGTATAATCAATACACCTGCAATGATGGCAGCTATTAGCTGTCAAATTATGGCTCATTGGAATGTAAGAGTACCTATAATGTCATATGCTAACGCTATGCTAGCTAAACAGAGAAAACTAATTTTAGCCAGTTAGCATAATGCTGCTCAAAAACTGTAAAGTGAACGTGAGTTACCTTCCAAGGTCTGCCTGCTGTCTTTGTGGAGCCTGGAATGAAACGCCCATAGCGCTTTAACCTCCATGTAAGACTGCTGGCCATTTCCAATTATGTATCGATATTTTTTCTGGTAAACTAATCTGCTAATTTAACCACCGAGTGTGTAACTGTTAGCCGAGCCTGTGTGCTACTGGCGCGCGGAATCAGCACGTTCCTGTTTAACTCAGACACATAACAAAATATGCATTAGCCAGCCTTAGACGGATAGATAGATAATAGTATTCAGAGCTGCAACGATTAGTCGATTAGTTGCCAGCTATTAAATTTATCGCCAACTGTTTTGAAAATCAATTGATCGTTTTGAGTCATTTTTTAAGAAAAAAATGTCCAAATTTTTATTCCAGCTCCTTGAATGTGAATATTTCCCGGTTTCTCTATTCCTCTATGACAGTAAACTGAATATATTTGGAAACAGTGATCATCATTTTCAACCATTTTCTGACATTTTTTTCTGGACCAAATTGAGTTATCGAGAAACTAATTGACAAATTAATCGATAATGAAAATAATCGTTAGTTGCAGCTCTGATATTATTATTATTAGGCTATATATATATTGTGTAAGTTTGCATGGCAGTGCAAGGGATGCTGGAATGCATATTGTATGGATAAATTAATAAAGTAGCCTAATAACTTTATTTACAGAAGTAGTTTAGTAGTTTTATGTGTTATAGATGCGTACAGTAGCATAGAGCCTGTTTAATTGACAGCAACAGAATATTTTGTACATATTACACCATGGTTATATTGCATTATAATGTATATACTCTGTACGAAAATGTGATATTGCTTTGGCACAAAACTGTGTAACCAAATCAAAGCTCCATTTACTAGCATTCTTCAGCAAATGGAGCTGGCTCATGTGACCTCATAGTGGAACCTCAGTCAAATGATAACAGGTGGATATAAATGGGAGGGGGGGGGGGGGGGGGGCAGATTGTAACCACTGTATCTGTTGATGGTCATTGACATTGATGTGGATGCCTAACTCCTGGTTTGACCCTTTTCCACAGTCACTGGTTTTGTTCTAATGTTCACAGACAATTAATGTCTGTTTCCGGTGTTTATTCAGTCACTAGTCCAGGGTCCATTCACTTTTACCAATGCAATGGTCACTACAGCTGAGACAGGATTTTACAACTCTGGTAAAGTTATCACAGTGGCAGCTATTTTATAAACTATTGTAAACGGTAGAATTACTCTGTTCACGTTACAAAGTAATCCACCCAGAGTGTGGACTTTTTTGCTAGAGCTCTCTGTGTTTGTGCTCTGCTCTTTGTATGAGGGTCTTTGATCTTTCATATTGTAAGAGGAGGTTAGAGTTACAAGTGAAGTTTTTTTACTGTAATAAAACTGAAGAATTCTGACTCAGGAGGAGTCCCGGAAGGTGGGCAGGTTTGCACTAATGATTTTAATAATTGCTGTGTGGGACTAGATCTGCAGCTCCTGTGGAAGGGTGTACTTCCTTTGCCAGTGCAGAAAGAGGAAATACATCCTGCTGGGTCATCTTTATGTTGGAGTCTATGTTGATGTCTACACACCAGGTCCTGGAAGGTTGTAAATCCCAGAAACGTGAAGGTTTCAACAGCCAATAGTAGTAATAATAGTTCCTTCTTCTCCCTTTCCTCTTTCTGCAAGTGATTTATTTTTTAACCAAAAGTCCTTCACAGATCTGTACTTTTTGCATGGAATATCCCATGGCCTTTCTACTTCAGAGCCTTCGGATTGCTTTCTCTCAAAGAATTAGGAAAGGAGATTTTCCTGTTTCCCAAATTTCAACTCATTTTTTTGCCACAGCAGCAGCAGATGGAATATTATCTTTCCAAACAGATAGAAGACTGAGGAATCAGGAAATGTCTCCAAACAGTGGTTTAGTGTTGTCAAATAACATGTTTTTAAAGGGTTTATATCATCTTAGAGGCTCAGATGTAGTCATCAATTAAAAGTCTCAAATGCAAAAATTATGATACTATGAGAAGCACAAACTTGGACTGACTAGATAGTACCATGTTTGGCTCACAGCATCCAACATCCTGTCTGATGATTTCCCTAATGTTTTATTTTGCTTCTCAGATCCAGCCAGGAGCCAACTTGACTAACAAGAGAGGAACAATATTAGTCACAGGCACAGCACAGGACAGGTAGGACATGAGAAAGAAGGGAGAAAGAAAATGTTGATGGCTCAGTAAGACTTTCATACCAAACAGGATAAATTGAATTTATGATCACTTGTTGTCAGTACAGGAAAAAACGCTCAGTGCACAGTGTCAGCATGGCTAAAACATATCACACAATAAATAAATGTGCTAAAGTGTATGGCCACATATATTCTCCAAGTTTTAATGTTTGCTCTATTTGGTGTATGCAGTGAGGACATTTCTTAAATATGGGGCGGTTTAGCACTGTGACCAAAGTCATGTGCAGTATGGGATAATACTAACTTTACATATTGAGTGTGTATTTCTGTGACATGTGTGTTTCATATAGTCACAAAGGTTTGTCTTTAATTAAAATGAAGGCCTACATAACTGAACTGAAATCACTCAAAATTTTACCTTACATCCAAATCAGAATGACTGATTTAATTAAGCACTCTTGTCTTGAATAAGTGTCAATCAAAAGCCATATCTGTAACCATTCAGGACTTCAGCACTTTGACACTTGATTTTATAACTGTACTGATACTGGAATTGTGAGGCCAACACTAATATCAGAGGGTTTATAAAATCCAATAATAATATATTGCCATACATTTTTTACACAAAGGCATGATATAAACAGTTTTTTAAATGATCTCTTTAATTCTTTTCTTTATAACTGTGACCAAGGCAGGGGAAGAGGGACATTTAAAGGTGCAGTGTGTAGAATGTACATCTAGCGGAACGGACTTGGCAGAAATGGAATATAATATTCATAAGTATGTTTTCATTAGTGCATAATCACCTGAAAATGAGAATCGTTGTGTTTTCGTTACCTTAGAATGAGCCTTTTATATCGACATAGGGAGCGGGTCCTCTTCCACAGAGGCCGCCATGTTTCACTGCCATGTTTTCTACAGTAGCCTAAAATGGACAAACCAAGCTGGCTCTAGAGAGGGCCTGTCACATTTTTTGTGAGTTTCGCGGCCATTGTAGGTTCTCCTACACGCTTGGAAGGGGAGGGTGAGGGGAGGTGTATTCAGTTGGTGGCAATCTGCAACCTCACCGCTAGATGCCACTAAATCCTACACACTGGTCCTTTAACAGCTGAAAAATAAACCTGCTCTTCAGGGCTCTCTGGTGGACAAACTATTTAATGGCTTCACTGTTTTTAAATTACTTCAAACACATGGCCGGATTTAGCTCCTAGGGGGCCCCAGGGCAGAAGTTTGTTGTTGGGCCCCGATTGATCCCCCCTATAAATGGTACACTAGAGCTGAAATGATTTGTTGATTAAATAATGAGTTGATTGATATAAAATTAACTGGCAACAATTGTGATAAGTGACAAATTGTTTGGGTCATTTTTTAAAGCAAAAATACCAAAAATTCACTGGTACCAGCTTCTAAAATGGGAAGTGAAATCCCTTTTCCAGTTTTCCAGTATGGCAAACTCAACATTTTTTGATTTTTATTTAGACAAAACAAGTAATGTGTTATATGTTAACATGTTAACTTGGGCTTCAAGAAATAATGATAAGCATTTTTCACAATTTTCGGACATTTTATACACTGAACAATCAATCGATAAAGAAAATAATTGTTAGACCTGTTGATAATGAAAGTAATTGTTGGATGCAGCCTTATAGTACTCCTATGATGGAATAGTACTACCTTGCCCCAGGTTTTCTGTGTGCATGTTACAACAAGTGAGTACAATATAATTAAAGTCTTACAAATAGATTTTGAGACAGAGCCCCTCTTTAAGATGAGGGCGACAAGATGTACTTTTTATTTACCTCTCCCTTTGCCCTCCAATGCCATACTGACATTGTATCTAGCCAATAAGTGGGTTCATTAATTAAACTTTGGAAAGGGGCATCTTACAAAATGGGGAATCAAATCTTGTGACATTTTGCAAAATTAGCACAGTAAACAATAACTCTTAAATTAGATTTATTTCCAACTATTTTTCATTAGTGAAATGCTTTCTGGATTATATTTGACATCAGCACATTAGACAGAGAATTATGTTACTTACTTGCAACATTGTCCACTGTAGAAGAATCTAAGTCTGTCTGCTCAACAATTATAAATACTCATTTAAAATTCTGACCTGTGAGGATCTGTCGGTGAGAATATTTCATCTATTGAACTAATTTTATTTGTTAACATTCTAGTATATATGTCACTTACTGTATGCTTGTGAGTATTTTTTTCTCATCACTTTAATAAGTTAAAGACAAAGATACAGTACAGTAAATTAATAGTGAAAATTGAATTGAATCGAATTTTGGTTGATTTTACACTAAACAAATCCTGTATTGTTTGCACTTATTCCCATGTTTCCTTGCCAAGCATTTTGCTATGAAAATCATTGATAAAGTGAGCTTTGACTAATTGTCATGTAAACTCATCATGTGGACCTCCTTGGGAAGTGGGGATGTTTTTGTCACAACCTTATTGAAATTTATTACAGAAAAACAAAATCTGCAAATACTGAAACTGTCATGCCCCCTAACTCAGGACCTTCCTTTTTCACTTAAATGTCTGATTGTTTTTGTGGAAATGATGAGGAAATTAATGACCCTGCTATTACACATAATTTTACAGAATCGTGTGTCTATATTTGAACCACATTAGATAGACAGAAATAAAAAAGGAAACATGCCAAACAACAGATTTGGATGGGGAAAACGAAACATAAGTCTGTAAGTCTCAATTGCATTATCTTCTAATCGTTGAAGTGGCCTAAATTGTATTCCCCTAAACGGGAAGAAAATCATATTTTAGATTTCAAAAATATTAATATTTTTCAAGCATTACAGGTCTGTGTTGTAGCTGCAATTCAACCAACTAATGAAAGCCTGTTTGATAAAACACTCTTTGTCAAATTGACCATCCTATTCTAGTTTGAACCATTTAATGTGCGCAAATTACGCAGTGGATCAGTCTGATCGTGGGAATGGCAAACAGGCTACGTGGAGCCAACAGTCATGTATTGTTGAACAATGAGCTTGCATTGCCTACCTGTAGCCTTAACTTAAGAGAACAGGAGAGCGTTTTAAGAATGGGAAGAGCATTCCCCTTTAAACAAGGTGGGCTGAGCTTATTTGCAGTTCTCGCTCCTATGGCAACCCAATAGATCAGCATCATGAATATTCACAATTCACCAAAACGCACCCTGACTATGGATCAGTGATGTCAGCGGTCCCTGGAATGCTCTACTGTATTTTTGCACGATTGTGTCGCGTTGTTTGATGGCAGCTGGCAAAATATCTGGTGAGAAGAGCATCCTTCGTTGTGCATGACCTTTCCCTCGTCTCCATATCACCGTCCGTCGGCACGTCCCTCACATGTCAAGCTAAGGTGACTTTCAAGCAGTTTTTTCCACTTTTGCGCACAATGTCGGAACGACACAAAGATGTACATCGGGGACGCAGTGGCCAAGCGGACCGCCCAGGCTGTGCGTGAGGACATATGCAAACTGTCAGGTAGTCTAATTATGAAAAAGAGTGTCTCTCATCTGTTTCAGCAGAGCCACGGCGGTCCATGTCATGTGTAGCAGGCTTTCAGGGATTCAGATTAGCTCCAGACTGATCGCTCTCACAAACAGATAGGGAGCGCTGGGCTGGTGGCAATAATCGTTACAGTACAGCCTAACAATTTGGATTTATTTAATTTTCTCCACTGTGTCTCAATGTCATAATGGACAGGTTGCACTCCTCCATGCGTAAAAGGCTCTACAGTTTGCCACAACACATTGGACAGAAAGCATCTATAATGGGTGAAGGAGAAGACGCAGACAAGGACACCCGGAGGAAGAGTATCAGGATGAAGCCTCTGCCGTCGCCGACCTCTGGGGGAAGCTGCAAAGGCATCGGGGAGACCAAAAGTGGGGAGTCTGTGATCATGGAGACGGACATAGGGAGACCGATGAAGACCAGCTCAAATGGAGATTGCCGGAGATTTCGAGGCAGCCTCTCGTCCATCACAAGTCGGCATGTGCACGACTCGGACTCGGCGGAGGAGAGACGCCTCATCACCGAGGGGGATGTCACCCCGAGCGAGGAGAGCCCCCCCGGAGCCATCGGTGATGGGCCGCCGGATCAAGGCGCGCAAGGGGCCACCGGTGGCGGAGGTACCCAAAATGATTCCCAAGACCAGCAGTCAGGGTTTATAAAGTTGGATGGCATCGATCAAATTCTGCCGGACGACGAGAGATTATATCAAGCTGGGTTCATGCACAGACAGTTTGGGGCAATGCTTCAGCCAGGGGTCAACAAGTTCTCCCTGAGGATGTTTGGAAGTGAGAAAGCGGTTGAACGGGAACAAGAGCGGGTTAAATCCGCCGGATTTTGGATTATTCACCCCTACAGTGATTTCAGGTAGGCTAAATGTAGACACCTTACACATGAACAACAAAAGGCTTAGAATAAAGCGTCACGTTACTATCAATGCCTTGGCACAGGCTCAGATGTTTTTCTCTGTGTGTTTATCATTTACCAGTACATTCATCATCTCTGGTGCAGCCCATTCATCGTTTTATTCAGCTTTATAGCACCCTCATCACTTATCCTACACATCCTACTCCTACACGTTGAAATATTAGGCCACATTTTACCAAGGCCATGATTGTAATAAATTGACTTTACTGCTTTATGAAAAATCATCAAAATGTACCAATTTTGATAGATTAATAAGGGAGTTCTTGGTGCAGCAGAAGAATAAGATTCACTAGTTTCAGGATACACAAGAGGCCTGTAGACACACTGTTGTGTTATGGAACAACCCACAGATAACACATCCTTTACTAATAAGGCCAATTTACCTATCTTGTGCAGATGCTATTCAAATGAATACAAAATTGAATCCCCTCAGGGGTTTCTGCTCCTTTATTTGAGAAAACATGCTCAGCTAGGGGACATGATTTATCCATTGATTAGGGTTAGTGATGAGGCCTTCACATCACATCATTGAGTTTCTTTCTTTCTTCTCTTCTTTTGTACATAGTATTTTGAAAATGAACAGGGATAAGTCATTTTTATTGGAATTTAATTTGATTAGTCGTTAAAGTTGTAAAGCCATTTTGAAATGATCAACACATTTTACATCTGCATTTAACATTGTGGCAAACTACAGCAGCAAAACTGACTCATAGAGTCTATGATCGCTCTTCTTTCTTGTCCTGCACACTTCTCTCCATTAGTGCCCTTGAGTTTGTTATTGGCCATATGCATCTGATTCATGGCCACATGTAGGCTCTTAACGGCTAAGAGAGATTGGAGTTAAAGTCCTTCATTCTTGCTTTTATGATTTTGGACTTAATGAACTTAAATGCATGTATGCATCTTTACTTGCATCTCAGACAACCACTTCATAGGAGGTGTCACTGAGCTGTTTATTTAAAACAGTACTGCTGTGGCTTGAACAACATAAAATATATCCTGTGAAATCAAATTTGGAAAAAAAAAAATCTATATTGACTGCTCCATATGTAGCTTCTAATTCTCTCAAAATTTTAGTAATTGTATATCATGGCTGTTTATTGTGGTAGGTAATGAGCCTTGTCTTTTTTCTTTAAATTACCACGTTTTCATGTAGTTCAATAATTCAGTCAAAACTATTTAATTACAGGCTGTGTCAGCCTTGGCATTTAGTTCACCAATGCATCTTATCATTTAAGTCACATGGAGACATCCGTGTTGCTGTAAAAGGATACAGAGCAGGATTGTCATTGTTACACATACTGTAACATTTTCTCCTTGTCTGTGACATTGAATCCTGTCTAGCCTGCCTAGTGTTTGATTGTCTAATGACATACGATACAGAAACTATCACCTACCACAAAAGTGTGTCATTTCTACCCCAAGAACAAGATGTCTGACTTTGAGAGACATGTGAGTTGTAGTGCAAGTTGCTCGCAGGCCCGGGGTGTCAGTGAAAAAGACTAAATATGACTTTCTAGAATAGAGAGCAGACAAATTTATCTGACTGTTTATCCAGTGGGAGAAATGTACTGTGACTGCTGGCAACACTGGATGTTTTCTGTTGAATTTATATTTAAGATTGACTCTCATGTCTGTTAGTTGACTTAAGCTGTCATGAATGTAAAGCAACTTGTTAATTGTACTATTTGTTTGTAGACAGATAGCAAGAGAGAAGAGGAATATCTGTGCAACACAAATAGGAGTTTTTTGCAGACAAAAGAAAAATGCTTTCTTGTAACACCACATGTCAGACAGTCTTATGCAGGTGGATATCAGACTTACTGCTGTTACAGAACTATTCACTCATACTATCTCCAAATCCACACACAGGTTGTGCAGGTCATCATGAGGAGGTGAGACAAAGTTTTAGACAGATTGCCATTTTTGTTATGCTCCTCCCAGCTGGTTGTGTTTCCTCTGACCCCCTCTGCTCTCTTACTCACTGTGTTAAATGTCATGAGAGAGGGTGATTTGGGGCTTGGGGAGACTGTTCTCATACTGAAAGGGCAGAGATTTTTTTGAAGTGTCTTTGAGCAAGAAATCGGGGCTCTGTTCCACACTGCGCTCGCTACAAGGAGACGCACGTGTGACTCTCTCAGTGAGGTGGAAATAATAAATAAATAGATAGATTAAATTGCACTGAGAGAGAAGTGCTCTAAAAAATGAGGTTAGCCACCCACTTGTTCGGGGTCTGAGGGAGGATACTGTATATTACCATAATTAAACCATTTTGGCAGTCTGAGAGTGGTTTGCTTGTGGTTCAAGCACTCAATACTATGATTACGTAATCACTCAACTCTACAATTAAAACCACAGACGTGGTACTCAGTCAGGAGAGTGAAAAATGTAGTCTTGGCTATCACTGTATGAAAAGATTAATTTATGTTTCTCCGTGACTGACAAGGAAAAGAAAAGCAAACATAAATGCAGCAATTGACAAGTAAATTTAAATATGATGACCCACTATTGAACCACTTCTCTCAGGAAGCCAACAAGTACAACACCTAATCAGTATTAAAATGTTTCAAGCATTTTTTTTTTTGAAACACACTTATTAATGTTAGATGGAGAGAAATAGCACGTCATGTCAGCATGTTGAGACGAGTTACAGCTCATATTTTATTTTTAATGAGCTGAAGGAGAAACATGATACTTGGACGCCCACTTCCTCCAAAATCAGGATCAGAGACAGGACAAGATGACTGTAATTAAAGTACACAAGGAGTATGAGAGGGATCTTTTAATGGGCCTGGAGAAGAAGAGGGGTCGCTGTGACTAAAAGTTTTATTCCCATGTCTGCATCAAAGCTTTGGCACTATAAGCTCAAATTAGAGTGTCACAAGGAATCACAGAGTCATCACTGCGCCAGAATTCAGCAAAATCTTCTCTTGTCAAGTATTGTATAACGCTAAGAAGCAGGGGAGGAGCAATATCTTGCAAGGGAAAAAGACGGATTAAAAATGGCATCATAATCCAATCTACAGCCTCATTTCCAGATCCAAAGCTGAACAGCCTCCTTCGATTCTGAACGAGCATTTTCCAGTCAGGAGATGTGGTCAGTGAGCTAGCTGCATGGTGACATCCAGCACCCAAACAAAATAAAACAAATCAAAAAAACAGGAGACAAGCGTTGCTACAAAATGACTGAGTTGTATGGAGTCTTTTAAATGAAGATTTTTTACTGTCCTTAAGCACACGAGGACCATAAAATATCTGTGGGGGTTTGATAGGATTGTTGAACAATACACATGATGGGGGCAGAGATTACTGTCCCCTCTGCCCTGCTCTCACTGGATGCTTCTGTTGGATATCTGCTCTGCTCTGTTAGCTTACATGCCTCTGTAAAGAAAATGTGACCGCTGTACCATAAACTGTGCTGAGATTGATAAGTCACAAAATGCTTATTACCCCTTTAAAGATATATAGAATATTTCAGTGCTTGATTGACAAAATGTTACCCCTTTCACAGAACGGATCCCCTATCTTTTCATGATAAAAACCAGGTGATATATATATATATATTTATTTTTATTTATTTATTTTTTTTGCTTAGCTCTTTGCATAGAGGCTTTTGAGTGGATTCTATCAGTGCAACAGTATTGTGCGGAATTCTAGACAATTGATGCGGCGCAATATTAGAATGCAGCCCTCTGATCGTCAAGTGCCTTTTAATTATCTTGTGATTCAGAGCCCAGAGGACACATCTGTTGGGAAGTCTTCCACATTTCCCTGGAGAGATAGAAAAGAAGATGTCTCACATTAGAACTTTTTTGCACTGAAGGCTCTATTAAGCGCCCCCTCCCCTCCTTTTTTTTTCTTTAGTGCCATGTTGCTAACACTATCAGAGAGGGGGGGTCAGCTGTCCTGCAGTTTCTGTCAATCAGTTAAATCCCTTTGCAACAGTCAGGCGAATCCTTCTGCAAAGTCCACTTTTTCAACAGCCTTTTATTCCTCCTGCACATCCAGCGCTGTTTCCCAGAAGACACTTACCTAGACAGTGGCAAAAATAAATCCTGTGAAAAGACATCTTACAATTTTGTTTCTGTTATTTTTTTTGCAGAGAATACATTAAAGAAAAGTAGAGCAGATCTAGTCACTGACGTGCACTTTGAGGCTTTGATATAGTTTAAGAGAAGTAACAAAATGTAGACTAAATGAAAATGTGCACTATGCTCATGAATACATTAATATGACATTATATTAATAATTAATAGGTAACATACCTATTAATATAACCAGTTTCTGATTTGATGTTTGTATTCTCTTGCTAAAATGTGTCATAATATTTTAAATTTCCTTCATTAGCCTAAATAAAAAAAAAAAAGTACAGCTTCTCACAATATTAGCATAGCTATGTTGACTCAGATAGATCCATCATCAGAAGACACACATGGCATAGGAAAGCTAAGTGTACTGTAATTAGTATAAAAATAAAATGATAGCTGTGCTACATATACATAGACTGTACTTTTATTTAGTAGGAAACGTGGCGGAAATAATTCCCATGGCCATTATCAACCGGTCAAGGCAGATGGCCGCCCATCCAGAGCCCAGTTCTGCTTGAGGTTTCTTTCAGTTAAAGGGTAGTTTTTCTTTGCAGCTGTCGCCAAGTGCTTGCTCAGGAGGGGAATGGGGGAATGTTGGGTCTCTGTAAATTAAAGAGTATGGTCTAGACCTGTGCCCTGAGATAACTTCTGTTGTGATTTGGCGCTATATAAATAAAACTGACTTGATTATTTTAAGGTATTTTAAATATTGTACAGTCCTTATCAAACATTAGCACCTTCTGTACTAACAGCTACATGCTTTTTGTTGAGGAGAACAGTTACAGTTGTTGCACCAGAGTGTGCACATGTGTATCTCTGTGTATTATGTTTGTAAGCGTATGGGATCAGATTAAATAACAGCATTCTCTATTTCAGTCAGGTTGATTACTGTTGATTTGAGAGTATGTTTTGCTATTGATTTGTTTGGGTCTCGTGGGGCCTCTGGCTTGCCATCGGTGGATTTATTGAAAAATGAGATGGAGGCACATACACGAGTGCAGCAATGGTGATTCCCCTTCTTGTGGCGGTGGCAGGAGTCATAGTCTGGGTGAGAGTTACACAAAGGTCAAGGTGAGGTGCTGGCAAGCTGCAGGAGATGAATGTAAAGCCTAGATATTTGAGCACCATTTACTTTGTTTTTTGTGCGGCACATCTTAATGATGATCATTGCAAGATCTGTGCAAGATCAAATAAAAGATGCATGAATGGAGTCCAGACAAGTGTTAGCTTGTGCCCTAATGGACCATGCCCTTTTGTCTTATAGTGTTACTCTGCATGGGAAGGTGGAAGAAAAGGAGATTTGACACTACAGTACATGGGATGAATGACACTATTCCTTTCGGTCCCCATTAAATAATTCCTCCTTTAATTTAGTGAGGGTAAAACATGGGGATTACAGATGGTTCTGGCTGGGCCTGAAAGTGGGGTAATCAAAATAGGCTGCTGTGCTCATCCACGAATATTAGGAGCCAAGAGATTATTACAGCACAATTTATTTAATGGAGGGAGCCCAGGGAGGATGTGTGTAGCTGGTGGGTAGAAGGTTGCCTGTCATAGTGGCAGAATGATTGAACGGTACCGCGTGACCTCACCAGGCACACTTGTGTGGGAGTGTGAAATCAGGAGACGTGATCACAGCTGTACAAGAATGGCCTTTTGTTTTTGTTTTTTTTGCATGTCAGGGATTTTTTTTCCTCTCCTGATATGTCATTTAATTCAGCTTTATGTATTAGGCAGAGAGCTGAGTTTAACCTTGGCAAAGTGATGGTAATCTGGAGGTGAGATTATATTGATTGATTGGACATCATATACATTTTGAAAATGGGAAAGCCTGCTGGAAGCATTTTCTGTTAAGTGCCACATGTCATGCTTGATGTATTTTGGTCACCTGACAAATGTAATGTTGTGTGTCCTTCCTGCTACACCATCCTCTGCACTGCAACATCAATTTATAATCTCTCCAGGTGGATACACAACACTAGTCACCTAAAACCTATTCTCAAGTTTTTTTTTTCCGTCTTTTAACACATTTCAGTGTCACATTTATTTTCCTTGCCACTAGACAGATGTGATTATTGTCCCACTGACCAGAGGTAAATATGTCAGTTTCACTTATCTCAACATTTAGGGGGGTTGATGGAGAAAACGTATTTATTTCTTTATTTAACAATTTATCACGCCATAGTCAAGTTATGTGTGAGGTGTCTTGTATGTGGCATGAGAGTGACCAAGACCTCCATGGACCTTTCTGTATTCCTGTTGACACATCCTGCTTGTGGCTATGCTAGAATATCATTTTTAGAAAAGAGAGGAGTGCAAAAAAAAAAAAAAAAGAATGCTCGCTCTACTGTATTCCATACGGTGGACAGACACTGATCCCTTGTTGACTTCACCTGTCCACTCTGCTCATGCAAGAGAGCAGTTGAAAAGGAGAAAAAACAGGTTACAGCAGGATTTGTGAGCCTTGTGACACTTAACATATGAATTGTGCAAAAGGGGCTTGCAACTCACTGTTAGGGAAGTGATTGTAACTCTGTGGAGATAAACACTGAATTTGACAGTGATGGCTTACTGCATGCTGTACGCTGCCCTGTGGCACAGTGAGATTTTTTTTCCATCCAAACAGTGGCTCTGGTTATAAATCTAATTTTAAACATTTAGTTTTAATTTTAGTCTGACGTCTGACATGTAATCAGTGCCGGTTGAAAAGCAATCAACATCAACACAGATTCTATATAGGTGTAATCTTCCAATGGTACCCAAGAGGGCATTATTTACTATGCTTAGGCGTATTACAGTGATTCAGCCTTGTGCAACATCACCTAATTGACAAACACAGTAAAAAATATATTCTCTCTGATATTATTGCTTTTACTAAGCCACGTGTAATGACTGAAGAAGTTTCTTTAATTTATTGCACATAAAAAAGTAAAACTTCTGAAAGAACTGACCTGGTTGCCAGCAATCAAGAAAGCACAGCATACTGTTTTTTATGGGAATTGTCAGCATGGTTGGAATGAATAATTAAGATTGCTTGGGTTAAAATACCTCCTGCATGCTATCACTTCTCTCTGATGTCTTCCATCAGGCTCGGTATTCACACAAATGGGTGAAATACTGTTCGCAACTACTTTTCTTGGTTTGTTCTTGCCTAGATAGGAGCCAGATGGCTGAGATTTGCTCACTTTAACAAAGCAATGAAGGTCCAAAACACAAACAATCACATTATAAGGCAGCGCAGTACTGTTTTTCACCTAAGACACAAATTGGTCTGATATTTGATACCTTTTTACACCCCATGCAGGTTAAAATAATCATGTAATATTAATTGCAAACTATATTTTGACCTAGATTTGTCCTTCAGTTGGTGATAAGTATGCAATGCATAACCAAGAGACTGCTTAGTGTAGCGTGCAATTCTCCATAATACAAACCTAGATGTTTTAATGCATAGTTTGTATTGTATAGTACAGTAACCGAATCACATCTTCCCTTGCGTTGACCTCTGCGTGCACGCTGCAGCCCCAGCCTGCTCATTCCTCCTCACATAGATTCTAGTACATACAGGATGACCTTTTCAGACCTGCCTGTGTCCCAGGTGGATTCTCACACCCCTTGTCTCTCTGAAATTTGATTGCTTTTTTCCTATCAGCCTAGATAGGAAATGGCCAAGATGTGAAACTGGCACCGATATGTTGCTTCAGGGGGTGGACACATGAGAAACACCGTATTAAAAAGCACTTTAAATTTAATGTAATACACTCACCGTTACAAAGTCAGCTTCACAGGCAAGTTCTATTGAGTTCAGAGCCAATTAGTGGTATGTGCTAGTAATGCTAATCAGCTCCACCTGTAGGTCACTCAGGTGGGCAGCCATTGGTCATGTAACAGTTTCATTGTGCCAAGACTGTTGTTGCATTTGATCCCTCTACATCTCCATTATCTTTCATCTTTCTTGCATGGCTACATGGGAAATAAATCCATACTAACATTTATCAACTTTCAGTGGAACTGACAATCATATTGTGTTGTAGTTTAAAAAAAAAAAAGTTAATCGCGTTGGACATCATTTTGGTTTGACAAATAACTCAAGGTCCGCTCGCCAGCTTTTTCTAAGCTTTCAACTCCCTTCACAGTCTTCATCATCAAGTGGAGTTTGCTCAACTGTCGTGGAGTTGGTTCAGTTGTCTCTTAATCATTTGGTGAACATTAGTTTCAGTCACTAGTAGTACAGTTAACCATGACAACTGAGCAAACGCTGATGAAGACCATGACATACTGTTGAAAGCAGAAAAAAGCTTGTAAGTGGACCTTAAGATAAGATTTTTTTGTCAAACTACTGTTGCTGAGGTCAAGAATGAATGTTTATGCTAAAATCATTATGACTCTTCTATATACCATTTTTCAAACACTGGCCATATTGCATCATATATTGATAATGGAAAAATACTGCATGAAAATTGTGATATTGATTTGACTGTGCATGACTTCCATATCTGATTAGTTATCAGACTTTATTTGCTCAAAACTATTTAATTTGTAAAGTATAACAGGTGGTGGAAAAGGGCAAAAATATAATTACGCAAAAATATCAATTTGCAATGGAGCCAAGGAAATAATCTTGTATATAAAGTAGAGTTCTACATTTTATGCCAGTTCACTTTATGCCAGTTCACATAATGATCCTTCACACAAGCTGCTGGCAGTTCACCTGTGATTATTCTGTTGTTAAAATCATTCTCAGCAGCCTTCTGTGCAGGACAGACATGGCAGGAGGATGGCATCAACACTTCTCCACTGTTCACTATGTAAGACTGAATAGAAGGCTAAAGCCCTTTGGAAACAGTAGGGTTTCCACTCAGACAGAGGGCCAAAGTCCAGTGCACTGAATAAAGAACTCTGTGTGTGGCTTGCGTGATTCACAGGAAATACTTCCCTGGATCAATGTGTTTGGCCTGGCCCTGCCACACGCTGGGTGTCTAGAAGACTCAGACAAATGGCTGGATTATGAGACATGCACTGGTGGGAGACAGATTGTTTGTCTCCTCTGCTATGGGGGATGACTCCCGATTTATCTTCACCATCTCCATAGTTGCTAGCATGTCCTCTTTTTTTTTCCCACACTCTGGTTTTGGTCATGATACTAGTAAATGTTACCCAGTGTTTGATTGAATAGGGAGGCGTCAGAAAAGTGTGTGTGTGTATAAATCCAATTCCTGACCCTGTTTAGCATGTACAATTGAGAAATTAGAGAGCTAACAAATAAACATGATAAATCCTGCTCTGTTTGGTTTAACAGTCAGATAAGCCTCCGCTTTTGCTTACTCACGCAGACCAGTAAAAATCAGATAAACTGCATCTCCTCACCGATTTGATTTGATTTCATGCTCAGAGTGTCTTCTTAGTGAGGGTTTTCCATCAGCTTTTAAGCTGTATTAATTTTGGTTTTATTTACCTCTACTTTTTTTTTTTTCCCTGTAATTTATTTTTTTCAAGAGATGGTGAATCCAGAAAAAAATAGTAATGCTGTTCCATATGGAAAGAAAACCTCTATGTCCAAAAGACTAAACTGACATGGTTTTCTCCTCATTCTCACCCTCCCTTTTAGACTTAATATGTTTCATTTTCTCTCACTGTTTTCATATTTTCTCTCCCCATATTTTTTTTCTTTTTGTTCCCCTACTCTTCCTCTCGCCCTTTGACCTCAGATCACTGTTTTGGAGATGGATAGAAAAGGCTGTCATTGTGGCTGCTCCATTTGCTGATTGCAGCACCTGAAGTGGTGAAGATAATGGCCCAGTACTGGTGCAGCCCAGAGCAAGGGCATGAGGTGATGGTGTACAGTGTGACCAGCTCCTGGTATTATAGACAATACATTATCTTAGCACTTCATCTATGTTAAGAGAAAGCCCCCTTGCTCCATCTCTCTCTCTCTCTCTCTAACTCTCTCCTGTCCAACATTGCAGCGGGATGGTTGGGGGAGGGGATTGGTGTTCAGTTGGGAGGCGCTGGCCAGTGTTTTCCCTGCCACACTCTGTGGCTGGCTGACAGGAGACCCCTTGACATGACCCTTAAGACCTTGCGGGAGATAACAAGGCATCACGATAAAACACAGATGCAATTAGTGGCAGGATGGAAGTCCACACAAAGCCAGAGTGCAGATACTGGCACATGCTAGTGGGATAAGTGCATGCTGATGGCACCGGCTGGAGAGCTTTCTGTCCTCCCCATGTCTTCTGCAGCCCTGCCACTCACTGTCTGTCTATTTTTTCCCCACAGAGGGCAGATTTATATGCTGACTGCAGACTACCCTTGTACAGTTTTTGTTCCTATGAGCAGATAAGTAGCAGGTTGTGCTCTGGGAAGCTGTGAAGGACTTTGCAGGGCCTAACAGACAAGGACAGGGACACTGTGTAGCCACTACTGGCACCAGGCAGAGCCTCTCCAGAAACAGCCAAAAAAAAAAAATCCAATAGTACGAAAAGGGAACTTGGCTTGGCTACTTCAGAGAATTCTTCTCAGTGGGCTCCCGATTACATCTGGTCAGTTTGCAAAGTAGCTTTGGTGATTTCATTATTTAGTCAGAGCTCTTGAGTGCACACTTCTGAACTATTCAAACATCAGAGCAAGTTTAGGCTGGACTTATTTCAATAACTGGATCTGGGGCATATTTTTGAATGACACACTACAGCATGAAGAGATTTTCCCTCAGATTTTGAATGAAGATGAAGTGGAAAGAAAATAGAAATTCCATCTGATTAACACACTACTGAATAGTTTAAACTCCCTTTAAACCGTTAATAGAGAATCACGATTAAAGGAATATGCTTTGTTTTTGTAAATGCTCCTTCTGATCAGCTGAGAGCACCTGTAACAGTAACATGGCTATATATTCCTGTGTTTACATTTGTCAGTGCTTACCTATAAGGGGTTCTATCTGTTAGAGGCTGTTTTCTACTGCAGTGGATGTGACATTGTCTTTAGCGTTGTGTTTCTCTCGGCTGTGTTGAATAACAGTCCTAGACAGAGCTTTAGAGGTGAATAAAAAATCATACCCTGCACCCTTACCTTGATGCCTTACCACAGAACTACTTGTAATCTTATTTATGAGTTCTTTTAGCAGTGTTAGGTAAGGTTGACTCGTTTAAGTTGATTTTGCTTCTCCTCTCCCTCCGTAGGTATTTAGTAAATCCCTCTGTTTTCTCTTAGCCTAAGGTTGGGGAGATTTGCCTCTACCTCTGATGAAATCTTCTTAGCCTAGGTTTGATAAAACAGCGTGCCTCACCTAAATATAACCGCCTGCGACTGCACAGCCCCAGTGTCAGTGATGTGCTTGCAGTGTACCTGCTGGCTGTGCTTAGCAAAGACAGCGCCATTATGACAGTTCATTGGAGCGGGTGACAACAAAAATAGGATTAACCCTTTTAACCTGTTTTTTATTTTCTCCCAGACACTTAAATCTTGCTGTGTTTACCAACTGGCTTGTTTAAAACCA
The DNA here is from genome assembly GCF_910596095.1 of Thunnus maccoyii. Classification (NCBI taxonomy): domain Eukaryota; kingdom Metazoa; phylum Chordata; class Actinopteri; order Scombriformes; family Scombridae; genus Thunnus; species Thunnus maccoyii. The sequence goes on along the minus strand of NC_056533.1, from coordinate 12,786,345 downwards.
ATGTGATGCTCTTTTATGGGAAATACACAGTCATTTTTTTGATGCCACAGATGTTGTTCTCCTGTTATCCCGGGATCAGACTACACAAATTCAGCCCGATTTTGACACAATTTTGTCCAGCGTTGGGCCTGATTATGAATGCCAGGAATGATGAATGGGCCTTGTAGAGTGACATAAACAAAGAACAACGATGTGTTCTTGACAAGTTAACACATTCGTTACCTCAAGTTCTCTTTGAAGGATAGACAGCCCATACTGTACTGTCCTCTTTATGACACTCAGGAATGGGTCCACAATCGTTTTCTTCTTCTTCTTTTTTGAACACAAGACCACCAGCATCACTCATACAGTAGCGCTTCTGTAACCATGCTTGAGAATTTCTTGACCCTCCTCCCCAATGACCTATGAACTCATGCAAGGTCCTGAACGATGATTGGTAGGGGTCATACTTGTTGCCAGTCTCAAAACCTAGTATATGGCTGGACCGTGTATGAGTGTCCAAAATTGTGGCCAATTTGTTACAGGGATAGTCAGTGGTAGTATCTATAATGTGAATTCCTGGATATTGTATAGTCATCTGGAGGCTGCGGTGGAAATTACCAACCAACCAAGCGCACCTACACTAAACTGATATAATAGCAACATGAGTCCCATGTTTTACTTGCAAGACTCGTAATTTAATGCTGTTGTTCATCGTTTGTGATGTGAAAACATCAAAAGAAATCAAAACTTTGCATCCTGGTATTTAGTTCACCATGGATCTCTACTGCCGGCTGCTGCTAGCACTGCTGGAGAGTCGATCACACTGGACTGTAGAGGAGGAGACGGTAGACGGTAGGTACGTCTGTTTAAACAGGAGTTTAGCCAACCTCTCTGCATTTAACACCGCAGCTGAAAGCTTGGAAAAGGAAACACAGTTGCTCTGCGTTGCATTGGTCTCTGTTTTCATCAGTTATGTATTTAGGTAATTTGGAGACAAGAGTTTGACTAGCAAAAGTTTGCATAATGTCAGTGAATTTAAGTAAAATTGGAAGGACAAAATTGGAAGTACAAAACTGTTTGCGCTGATTCATTTTGAAAGAGCAATGGCCAATGGGGAAACTCCAACACATGGCCTGCCGACCAATGCTGTCACTTCATCACTCACTCATTCACTTAGTCAGTCACTCACTCATGGACAACCACATGTGTAGGGCTGGCCCTGCTGTTGCGGTCCAGGCAAATATATCTTGTAGTCAGATCCCGGCATTGAGTGTGACAGGCTTTATCATAGATTTCCTCCCCACATGCCTATAAGTGTAGTTTGCGTAAAATGTACCTTCCCTGCTTAATTTTCATTCATTCTTGTAATTCATTCTTTCAAAAAAAGAAACGGTCTTAATTGAGCTGTTGCTCTCTGTTATTATATAACCTTTAACTGGTACAATTAAACTATTATAACAGCTATTTACAGCTAAAATGCAGCTACAGAGGAAGTTAGATCAATGCAGGAGTGTCAAAGGAACAACAAACATCCTCTAATAATAAGCTGTGCTGTCATTTCTCCCAGCGAAATATAAAGTCTGAAAATGTAGCCTATTATTTTGAAAATGTATTGTTTTGCTCCTTTGAAAAATATTCTTTAATAGCATGAGCAGTTAAGTAAAAAAAAAGTAGTCAGTTTCTCTTACTCTGGCTTTAAAAAGTAATAAGGCAGATGTTATTTTAAATGAATTCATTTTAAATGAAATCACAGAATATTGCATTATGTTTACATTTAGCCTACTTAGAGTAGCCTATTAAACATGATGCATGGCAAAATATATTAATGCTTTATTATATTAAAAGTACATAAACAATAGACACTTCTTAAACAGAGATGTAGCGTGTACCCTTAAATTTCAGTTAAATACTGTGTTCCTTAACTTAAGCATCAGATACAGAAACATCTCATGGCAGTGAAGCAGTTTCTATGAAATAAGTCAAAAAGCAGTTGTGCTAACTTCTGTGGATCAGTGTATACATTTTCCTGCAAAGGGCCACATTCAGTTATGCAAAAAAATCACTGTCTAGTAGTAGAAAAAGCCTCAATGCACCAATCTGACACGCAGGACTAAACAGATTGAGTATTAAATGTGAGCAAGCCACGTGATTGACCTTAAATACTGTTTTTGAAAGAGTAACTTAACATCAGACTGAAAGGCAGTGTTTCACTGCCTGTTTCACCTCTGACCACACCCAACTGACAGGAGTAATGTCATGGCATCCTGGAGTACACCTGTACATAAGTGCAGCAAGATGAGAAGTTAAACCACTGGAGGTCAGGGAAAACAAGATTTCTAAGGTGTTGAACACTGTTTATTTACTTGCAACAGTACACTTTTAACATTCTCTAACAGTATTAAAATATAACAGTATAAAAATTAAGTAATAAAATTTGCACAAGCCTAAAATTAAAATGCCTACATATACTGAACAGGTGATGTGTGTTACACACTCATGTTACCACTCAGTAAGCTACTGTATACAAACTTCAAACTGAAAAAGAAAAAAGTGCACCAGTATTTGATTGTCACATCGGTTTTCGGCAAAACCTCAAGAATCAGAGTATCAGAATCGGCTTTGGGGGAGAACAACTGTAAAGTGTATATAGGCATGTGGTGGTCACAACCAAATGAATTGGGGGATTTGTGCTGTTGATATTTAACATAACATGAGCCAGAATTCTCAGGGATATATTGAATTAGTACTTCTGAAGACAAACAAATCTTTAGAGAGAAAATGGGAGCAAACACACATACACACACATACAACAAGCAAATGAATTATTCAAAAAGTAAACTGCTTTTTTATGCAAAAACAGATAACTTTCTATCTCATTTACAGTGCACATGATGTTGGCTGGTGCCCTCATGGAAGTGTGGCACTGACTGTTCTTTTGCTGTTCCCATTCAGTCAGTGTGGTGCAGAATAAAGGGAGACACTGTTAAATGCTGTCTGCCACTTGTACCTGACATGACAGATGATCTGCTTGCATTGCTATGCCATCACTCTCCCAGCATGTTAGCCAACAGATAGACATCTCTACTTGAGAAGTGTAAACAAGTGTACACACGCATGCACAAAAACAAACATATATATTCCCTGTATATGCAGGACTATATATACCCCAAAGCCTCCTCAATTTAAATATAGGCTACCCTGAATGGTAAGTGTATGTCCATCTCGGGCTGTTTGTGGTGGCTCTCACAGTCCCTTTCAGGTAGCTTGGCTGGCAGGGTGAGGAGAATGAGAGAGGCTTATCGTGTAGTCAGATGCACTCTAAGGGTGACAACATGTTCCTGCTGTCCCTGGTCACCCCGCTGGAGAGCAGAGTGGGCTGTCGCTCTGTCCCTCCAGACAGCAAAATGTCAGGGCTCCCTTCATCAGTACAGTGAACTCTCAGTACCATAACAAGTTAGGTGTGAGCTATTCTGCTACTTCGCTTTCAGTGTTTCCAGTAGTTCACTGTTTCTCCACTCCTCATTTTTAAAAGTTTCTGCCACACACATGCCATTATTCAACCGCTCTGTCATCCTTTCCTTTCTGTTCATAAGCTCAATTTGATATTTGATGTTCCCCAGTGATCACATGCTGTAATTTCACAAACTCACACTGAAGCTCTGGCCATGTTTTTTGATGTATTTTTTGCTATCACTATTTTTATCTGCCTGGTATCTTTTGTTTCCTGTGAAGCTCTTTGGGACATTTTTATTTTATGCTTCCTGTTTACAACCAAACCACCAAGCCAAAAGCTTGATTCATGTAGAAAAAAGTGTCAAAAAGTCATGGCATCTGCAGTTTCCATATTTTTTCGAATTGTCTGGCAAACATAAAATATCTTTTTCACTACGCATCATTTACACAGAGTTTAAAGATGTTGCCAGTTTAACATTTTTTATGTACTTGAGTTGTGGCCAGAATAGCCCGAGTATCACTAGGGATGTCTGACTATTATGCAGTAAGATAAAACACAGTAAAACTAAAACTAGAATCATAAAAAGGATAAAACCTTATTTTTCCTCTCTTGCTGCTACATTGAGGAACACCACTTTTATATCACCATTGCTAGGTCACTGCATTCCCCGTTCATTTTATTTCAAAACAGGTGGTATACCACTACACAGCATGAGTCTGTGATTTGGGATGCACACAGAGATATGGGACTGTTTAATGCTTTTGAAATGTCTGCCTCACATCCCGCACTTTGCCCAACTGTATTTATAGAACAATGTTCTTCTATGTCAGGGTCCCAGTGCATAATAAAACACAGTAAATGGATCCCTGCTATGTTTAGGTGGCCTGACCTCCATTAGGAGGCAACTGCAAGAGTGAAAAGGAGAAATCATGAGCATTTACCCTACACATGCATGCACGCATGCACACACACAGACACACATGAACAAGTGCATGCAAAACCACAGTTGACACATACATATGAAACAGACTAAAAATGCACATAAATGTACATAATTCTTTTCTTGTCCCAACCACTGACTGTATATGAATATGGACGACTCATCTCCACTTCCTACCACTATGCAAAAACGAAGCCAAAATATCTCCTTTCGAGGAGTCTGCCATCTTGCTTGTGTGATGTCGTTTGGAGCCAGAGTTTGCTCAGTAGAGTTGGGCGGTAAGATGACAGCCCATGGGACTCACCCCCTCAGCCATCCCGCCACCTGACAGAGGTTTGAGAGCAACTGTTACAGCTGTCAATCATGACGTTACACCCCCTTTTTATATCGTCAAATAACTAATTAAAAACAAACTTATCAGAAAAATGAGCACTTGGACAAACATCAATGTGACCACCTGCCTAAAATAACAGAAACCATCTTTGGGAAAAATGTATTTGACGTGTACTTCAATTTTTTTAGTTTGGCTCATGTCCCATCCGCTAACATGGAGGGGGCGGGACTTATGACCTATACTGCAGCAAGCCACCAGGGGGCAATTGAAATGTTTTGGCTTCACTTTTGGGGAGCTGTCATGATGTCCATATTTGTATACAGTCAGTGGTCCCAACATATTGTAGTGTTAATCAAAATAATGTTAAATTTTCAAAAGCACCATAAAAATGACAAGTCAGCTAATTAAGATCACAATAGTGTCAACATCCAGGCTTAATTTTATCTTGACAGTGTGATAAGATTATTATTCTTTATTTTTTCTGTGTTGGAACATGTGCCCTGTGTTTTCTTATATTTGAAAAGATGCATTTGCACAATGAGCATACAGCAGCCACTGTTGATCTTACCAATCCCCCACACTCCTATAACAAATGAGGCTTGCTCAAACAGGTGGCATCAGTAGCTGTATTCTTCCAGAGAGACGTCCAGAGGTCTTACACAGCATACTGTCTTGTTATTCTTTCTTAAAAGATGATGAGGCGCTCTCCTCTGGCACTATTTTATTTTCATTTCTTTCAGTTTGTTTCCTCACTCTGTTGTTCAAACTGCTGGTGGGGCTTTTTCTGTAAGGTTGGATTTTTTTTTTTCAAAGCCAGACATCTTTGTCAGGCCTCCACCTCTCTGGCTTGTCTTGTTTTTTTCTGGTGCTGAACTACCTTTGCTAGGTAGGGTTAGGTTTAGATTAGGGACACTGACCTACTCTATTTGAGTACATGTATGTTCATGTCACTGTAACATTTTTTCCCATAAAGTTCAAGTGCCACAACATTTTCTTAGTTGTTTGTTGGTGCTTAATAGAGTTATCTTAAAGGACCATTCCAGTGTTCTCTTAATGATTTAGTCCATTTACTAAGGGTCATCAATATTCTCAAGGTATTCCATAACACTTTTAATTTTTATGCAATTTCCTGCCATCTTGGTAGCCACTCATTTCTGTGCTGTATAAAAATGTACTATACTTGTAGAGACTTAAAACTTGAGCTTAAAATTAAGATAAAAAAGTAAGCAAATAAAAAGTAACATCTGCTTTTATTCATCAAACTCGCATTATTATTATGTGGTTATAAAGTGCAGACATTTTAAATCAGTCTTCACTTACAACTGTATTGCCACACAATGATAATGTGACCTTAACAACAGTAAAAGCAGAGTTGATGTTCACTGACATGGGTTACCTTGATCATAGTGAAACAAATGAAAACCAATGGCTGCCTGGAAAAACACATAAACTATTTAAACATGATGGTATGCTTTGAAAAAGCACTGTCACTTTTGATTGTATTTTCTGGTTTGTAGTAAAAAAGCTGCAGAGATGCAAAAACAATAACACGGAAAATAAGTATTATATGTGGTTGAGTCATCGCAGTTGATACAAATAGCATAACAAAGGACATGATTTGCAGCTCTTACAGACACTGAAATAAACTGATCATTGTAGTTTGTTGCTGGTAGACCCTGTCAAGTGCAGGGAGCACACTTACATCCTATTAGTAAGCTGTGCAGCTTATATATATGCACAGTCTATCTAGCATTCGTAATATTAAGGAACATGGAAATATGAAGAACATATGTTATTACCTATGTTTGCATTTCTTCCTTTGAAGTATTTTTTGTTCTCTGGAGCTTTCAGTCTTAACATGAGCAAACACAGTGGTGGCAAGGTCTGTCTAAATATAACTCCACTTGACAACAAGCTGGAACTGTAGATACCCTTTTACTTTGAAGAATTCCAATTACTGTCACTGTTTCCTCAGTGTGTTTGTGTGTGTGTGTGTGTGTCTGTGTGTGCGATAGACATGAAACTGAGATGTGTGTCCATGTATACTGTATATTTATGTTTGCATGTTTAAGTGTGAGTTGCTCTCGCACATTACTCAAATATCTGCTGGATAGCAGCTTGTGTGGTTTTGCAATAACATTTTTTATTCAAAGTGATGTAAAATGCGTCCATAGATGTTAGAGGCAGTGAGACCTCTCGTCTCTGGAGGAAACCATGACAAATTGTGACATGGAAAATACAATGCTAGCCATCATTGATGGCCCTTGTTTTTCCTCTCATGCCTCTCACAGCTAAAGAAAATGGAACATCGCTAGCTAAAATAAAATCTCAAATTATTAGCTGTGACCAAGTCTAAACCATTTAAATGATGTGGTAGCGTCAATGGGATTATCATACTTTACAAGGTTAAGCTTATTCATTTATGTAGTGCTTCATCACAAGCATGTCTCAAAGGACTTTGAAGAGTTCCTTTTAGATCTGCCTAATTATCAATGAAAGAATAAACTTTACATCATCCAACAAAGAAAAAACACAAGACACAGAAAATCTCATGAGGACAAAACTAGAAGACACCCTGGAAGTGAAAAGTTATTTTCATCTTTGTGTTTATGTTCTGCGAGGCCTCAAATATGTCCCAATGTGTTTGTAAAAAGTAATTTCATAACCAAAATTTACTCAACTTGTCTTGGCATAGATCAGAGGTCTTTTTGGATCAGGTGTGTGTACTGGTCCCGTTAGAGCAGCAGTTCATTGTAAACCCATGAGTTATTTAGTTTAACACACCGTGAATCAACCATAAAATCAATACACATCAGCTGCAACAAGGAAGTGAAAGAGCAGTAATTACTTGCTGTAGTCTAGCTAGCTTGCAGTAGAAGTGCATCCCCTACCCTGGTTATGTATGTAGTATCCTTTTTTTTCTTATTTCGTATGCTCCTGTTCTTGAAATTGCTTTTGCACAGAGACAGATCTTTATGGCCCAGTTAAAGGTGGGTTGGTAAATCATTCAAGCTCACTGGCCCAGTGCACAATACAGAATCCTCTCATGGTGCAATCTATGAATTATCCAGGATATATCACCCTTAAAACAAAAGAGCCAATCTGGATTCAATTACCAAGCCAGCAGAGAGCGCAATTTATATCCAAACTCTCTGACTTGGAAGATGGACGAGGTCACAGTACAATTTGTAATTAACAGTTAACCCTCATTGACCTTTGAGTTGTGATTTACTGTCCAAACACAAATAGCTTGTGAGGAGGTTAGATATGTATAGGTTATTACGCCATCATTACACTGTGTGTGTATAAGCTTGCTTCCCGCACACATGCACAACACCCAAATGTACCTAAGGTTAAGTGATGAGACACAAGTGGGTTCCAATACTGGTTGTTCACAAGGAAAAACAGCATACCAGTCCATGAGTCTGTGGTTAGATGGATAATCAATGTCCATACTTTTCCAATGTTTGCTAAGCAGTTGCACTTTGTGTGTCTGAGTGTGTGTGAGTAAGTGATTGAGTGGGTGTGTTTTTCAAAGAAGTCACTTGCAAAAGATGAGATAGGATTAATCCTCTCTGTTCCTCATGAGGGAAATTTTAATGTTAAGTCACATAAAGACTAATATAACAATAAAGCAGCAAGTTGAATATAAATCTGGGTAATTTGAGTTAATTTAATCCATGCTGGTCTCAAGTATGCTCTCCATTACAATATATGCAAAACATGATATAAACTATAGTTAACAATAATCAATCAGTACCGTGTATACCATATACTGTATGAATTAATGGTGTCTGAGTACAACACAACCAGCTGCATGAAAAGTAATTTTAGAATTTTAGAACAATGACAGAAAAACGTGATAAATGAACATATGAGCAACTTCATCATATCTAAAACTACACACAAATTCTTATACATTAGAACATTAGAATAATAAGACATTACTTTGTTGATGTCCACACAGGAATTCTGCCTCCATTTTAACTTTATTTTTCTGTATTTTTATGATGAATTCTAATAGAATAGATTCTATTTCTATAAAGTTACATTTTTGGATAACTTTTCTATCTATGAAGATGCTTTAGACACAGTAAATTGCACATTTGTTTGGCCCACCTTATTTGTAAAGCCTAATTGTTTGGGCATGTGTTTGTTATACAGTGTATACTATATGTGAGAAGAGATGTACATACAGTGTGTACATCATCCATCATGCAGTACATCTGGAATGAGTTTTTTAACTGCATCGAACAAAATCTGCAGAATGTTACTAATAGTTAGAAATCTAGAAAAACTGACTATGTTGTGACTTTAGCATTCACTCTTTCACCATCCCATTTCTGTATTTCTCCATTTCTCTCTCCAAGATTTTACTGGGACTTGACCATGTTGCTGCTGATGGTGGGCAACCTCATCATCATCCCTGTGGGCATCACATTCTTCAAGGACGAGCACACGCCGCCCTGGATCGTGTTCAACGTGGTCTCCGACACCTTCTTCCTCATGGACCTGGTTCTCAACTTCAGGACGGGTATCGTGAAGGAGGACAACACAGAGATCATCCTGGACCCACAACAGATCAAGATAAAGTATTTACGGAGCTGGTTTGTGGTGGACTTCATCTCCTCCATCCCAGTGGACTACATCTTCCTCATCGTGGAGACGCGCATTGACTCAGATTTCTATAAGACGGCACGCGCTTTGCGGATTGTCCGTTTCACCAAGATCCTCAGCTTGCTACGACTGCTGCGCCTCTCAAGACTCATTCGCTACATTCACCAATGGGAAGAGGTAGGAAAGTGCACCTCAGCATAGTTGTGTGCACATAAGAGAGGGAATACAGTAATGTGTTAAAGCTGATAACTTACAGTTGCTTTAAATGTTACCCACATGATGTGTATGGCGAGTGCTATTATGAGGAAACCCAGATTCCCCTTGATTTTAACAAGTGGATTCACATGGAGAGAAAAAAATAGATTGACAATCATACAAGCATACTATTTGATGAAGCTAGTCAAACAAACAGGACTTCACTTCCTCAATCCAATTATAATCCAAATGGTATTCCCATCCTAGGGAGCTACTGCGAGTATGTTTGCAGAGCTCTGTACCTTCCCCTTTACCCTGGGAAGGAAATATGGATAGATGCTGCTTCTGATTACATCCACCCTTGAAGGAGTGAAGAGGCTCTTTTGTCGTACCCCAGTCACCAATAAATTGATGAAGCCGGGATGTTGATTAGCATTTCTCTCTGTGTGCCCATCCAGTTAGCAGTGGGACCACAGAGCCCATTTCTGCAATACAAGCGTGATTATAATTGCGGCATTAATTGGAAAAATTTCCCACTGCTCCCTCACTGGATGGGTCTTGTTGTTTAGTCTCAGAGGTAAAAGGTGCCAAGTGAAGCATCAGAGTCTCCGTTTGGAGTCAACAAGAAGACACTCCATTGGAGGATGATATGGAACAGTGAGGTCTGCACTGGTTTGGTTGTGAGGTTATGCAAGGTAATTTATTTGGGCTCAGTATGGACAAATGTGTGATTTGGTCAAATAAAAGCAAAATCATGTTTGTTGGCCAGTCACAAAATAAGACAAATCACTGGATAATTGTATTCAATTACTAATAAGAGTATTTTCATGCAGCTCACGAGAGGGAGAGTGCCTTCAAGACACAGCTCTACATAGTAAAGTGCTGTTTGTCATTCCACATACTGTATTCTCCCTAAAGATAACCAAAGCCCCCCCACATGCTTGTATTTCTTTACGGCAATATCAGTTCAGGGTTGAGGCTTTAGTTCAGGGTTTAGTGTCTCAATGAAGAGTACTTTGACAGTATCTGTGCACATGGTCTTAATATAAATGTTATAGCAGCAGCCCTGCATCACTGCAGTACACACTGTTGTTGATGTCAGGGATCAAACAACAGTTTCAGTTATTAACCACCTTGTGTGTCTCCAGACTCATGACTTGTATGTCTGGATTTATTTTTTAACCCAGACACAAAGAAAGACAAGTCTATAGAAGTGATTTAAGTCCAGATGCTTGATAGTTCCATGACATCCTGCTTATTATAGATTTTTTTTTTCAGGTTACATTTCTAATGATCAATTGACTTGTTTTTTCAACCTTAATCTTAGTTTTGCATCGTTTTTGCAGTCAATGAGAAAGTACAGATTCAAGATTTTCCAAAATTTTGTTTTAATTTACATAAAAATGTAATTCCCCAAACTACTGAAGTAAATTAGAGTAGACCTTCTCTAGGACAACAAATAGGAAAATGTATTAATTCATTAATCAATTAAGAGCTCCATTTTGCTTTGATATTACTGAAGCAAAATAATATTTATCTTCAACAAAACAACCACAGCCAACAGAACAAGAATGTCACTGTGAGGATTGGTTGTATGTCTCTCTTGATCACTGATTCCTGTGCTAGTATTTATAAAACACACACAACAACACATTATTTTGGTTATTTTGAACAAATGCAAGCAAACGTTTAAATAATCATGTGATGAAATTTTAAAAAAAATCAAACACATTTTCAGAAATTAGGTCTTTGGTCCAGCTATGTTGCGCTCTAAATGAGACTATTTAAGAAAATGCTTGGTGTATTGCTCAAGGTCACAAGAACAGAAGACGGTAATTTTCCACTAATCTGACATCAGATTGACATCAAAGGCATGAGAATATACACTAACGACACAGTATTGTTGTCCATCAATTTGCTTGTTTCCACAATGTTGTCAAAATGCCGACGCACTCAGTCAGGTGGTGGGTGTGTTCACCTGAGTGCTTGACATTACATGGACAATCGGAAAGGTTGAATAGCTCGCTGATTGCCAACCAAATGCAGTTACCCCAGACCTGCCCACAGGGCATTCTGAAAAGTTCTTGGTTTTCAAAGATTCAGCTGGCACTCTGGGTAGAACAGTGTATATAAGTGTGGTGACATTAATCATGCAGGGCCTCTGTGATGCCATTTCAAAGAGAGGAAAAGTTCAAATGAACCACTTGGGGAGAATCCCTGAGCGCAAAATCAAGGCAAAGATACATGCAGTTCAGGCCAACCTTCATTTGAATATGGTGGACACACTGACAGTAATCTGTCACATGTTCAGCCTGTGCAGTAAGGCAACAAAGGAAGGAGAGAAAAAGAAGGAAACAAGAGAAAGAAAGAAAGAGCAGTATGCTTAACTTGCTTATAGCCACGGGCTGTTTTGGTGTAATCCACCATCACCACCACCAGACTGGTACTATGTTTAGAAGAAAAGGAAGACAGTAGGATGAGAAGGAAACAAAGAGCAATAATTCATATTCATGTCCTTAAAAAATTTGCACGGACATTGTGAGACCGTGATGACTACAGCATCTAAAAACCAGCGAAACAATACCACGAAGAGAAGGGACATTACATTCATGGAGCCAGCTGCCATTTACATGTTTTGTGTGTGTGTGTGTGTGTGTGTGTGTGTGTGTGTGTGTGTGTGTGTGTGTGTGTGTGTGTGTGTGTGTGTGTGTGTGTGTGTGTGTGTTCGAGGTGTGTGAAAGGCCAGCTTTGCCTCAGTGCCAGAGTACTCCAGATGCAACCTCACAGAAATGTCATCTGTCACTGCGGAATAACTTGTCGCCTAGATCTTACCACCTGACTGACTCTTTGACTTTTCCTATTGACAGCTACACTTCAGACTACACGTATGTATCTCATCGCCATTTGAATATTTTGGTAACACCTCACACTGCTCTTATACTCCAGTGTGTTGCTTTATAGCGAGCTTTTCATGTGAAGCTATATGGTAATTCTGTGGTCACACCATTTGAAAGTCTTTCTCTTATACCCAACATGTTGTTGCATTGTTTGCCACTCTAAATATGGCACCGCAGTGAGGTGCACTTCTTCGACATGGCAGAAGCTTTAGACCCGTGATGTCCAAATGTCCTCCAAAAGGCAAAGCGGATTTATTTTACTCATATTTCACAAGTATCTGCAATCTATAAATAATCCAGCACACATTCATTTGGTTTGTTATTGTCTGAGTTTCATTTTCTCCTCAGTAAGGAGTCATGCAGAGGACACTTCTTCCGCCAAGTGTTGACTACAGCTCAGTGAACTGTGCAGCATGGTTTAATGCCTTGTGGAGTGACACTGTTGGTGATAAATTTTAAAATCAAAATCTTTTTTCTTGTACTCACTGCAGCACAAGCTTTTTAGGAATTCTAGACAAGAAAAAGGAATATATACAGTACCGTATCTAATGTGCCAACAAGAGGTGCACTTCATACCAAAACCAGGGAGAAAATAGAGCTAATATAGGTGAAGTGCCTCCTAAAGCAAAAGTTATATGACCTGCCATCTTCTTGAGTAGAAACTAGATCTTTATCTCTGTGACCATTGAAGACATTGTCAGCAAACCAGAGAATCCCCTGATTTTTCGTTAGTGGTTCCCAAAGTGGGTTTTGGGCCCCACCAAAGCCTGGAGGCATTAAAAATTACAGTTTGTCCAAAAGAAAAAAAAACAATAACATACTTTACAGATCATTTCTGGCTTAATTCTGAACTTCTTTTGTCAAAAGGTGATTAAGCTAATTATTTCCTGCTTCACATCCTCACTTAAAAAAATGACACCAGTGCAACACGTACTCTCACAGCAACAGGCCCATCCAACACGCAATAAATCTGTTTCACATTCCTTTGGGGACAGTCAGCTAACTCCCTCATGTAGTATGGTCTTTGGTCATCGCATCAGTTTTTTACAAGTGAAATAACAACATTTCTGAGACATATAAAGGTGGTGAATCTACTGATGCCTCCTCAGAGGCTAAAAAGGAATGTTGTCCTTAGCGAGCCAGTAAATGTTGCTTTTAGCGTGGATTGAGATTGAGATGAATCCAAGAGCTGAAGCCTTTGCCAAGAGGTGTGAGGAGCCATGCCACACTACCTGTGTTTATTCATTACAAGATGGCAGAACGTCGTTCTCATTAATATTGGCATCTTGGATTGTTAAGATTAACAGTGCAGCCCACCCACGTGGCTGAGTTCCCTTAGCTTCGCTTTTATGAAAGTCCAGCTTAGGTAAAGAAAGTAGATCATAATCTGACATGCACACACGTGCATGCATGGCAAATACATAATCGTCTCATAAACTGCAGTCAATATACTGTACATGTCTATTGATGTACTGCGTGTAAGTTACGGTACGTTTTCCTGCATGTGAGTGCAGGCACGCTTTGGTTGGCTCTGTTTACATGGGTTATAATTGCATGTCCTTAGCAGAGCATACTGTGCTCGTAGCCTGAAGCTCACACATGTTGGCACATAACCACATAACTGTTGAAGTGTCCTTGTGCATGATGCTTGACCCCCAAACTGCTCCAGTCAGGCTGCCCAGAAGACAACAGAGGGGACTGTGGGTCAAAGCCGATTCATGAGTTGTCATCACGCATTCTACAGCTCAGTAGTATTTTGATGAGATCATTATTAATAGAGATGAATAATTTTAATCAGACCGTTAAAGTGATAAATAATGCATTAAATGAACAGTCAGTTTTCCCCCTCTTTTTCAGGGTGAAAAAAACTGAAGCAGCACTGAAAAAATTAAAATGATTGGAACCTAATGAAATTTATTTAGGTGTATTAGAATAAGATTAATATCCTCACAACCATATCTGGTGGCAAAATGATTTGCCATTGACCTCTTTTGTATACTGATAACAGAAATAAATAGATGTGCAATTAACAATAAATTCAGACAGGAAAAGATGTATTTCAAAAAAACTCTTCCTGACTCACTCTGAAGTCTGTGGTGTAGCTTTTACATTGTTTTAACAAGCATGAGCCTTGTTCAAGAAATGATGTCAAATCTGTTGTATGTGTTGTTCAAGACATCGACATCTGTTAAGCATGCTCACAACTGTGGAGGGAAAAAATAAAAATTAAAAAAGTACAAAGCATGTAATGCTCCCAGAGCGTCTCAGCAAGGAAAGTGACGTCTGTAACTGCAATATCATCTTCACCTCCTCAAAGACTCTAATCCTAACACCACTAAGACCATCAGCCTCCCTTTGCATAACTAAAGCAATGCCCTGATCCCCCACCAGCTCTTAAATCTCCTTTTTGCATGTCCTTTTTTTATCACAGCTGTCATAAATTAGCTCTGATTGCTTCCGTTTCCTCCAAAAACACTCCAGATTTAAGGGTGTTTCTACCATCGCCATGTTGACAGAATGTTGTTTACAAACAAGGAGCTTTTTGGCGGATGTGACTATATGCCAGTGATAACACTGTCATGCATAATGACGTTCAACATGGTGTGCAGATATCCATCACACACACACGTACACATGCACACACACACATACACACAGAGACACAGAGCGTCTGACATGGCACGACATGGCGTCTCCCCTGTCTCCCTCTTGTCAGCTTCCTCTTGTCACTTTTCATCGGGATAAAAATAAGACTGTGACCGTATATTCTCCTCATTGGAGTTGTCTCTTGTTGACGAACCAGTGACTTGGATGAGATTAGTCATCCTGTTAAATCAGATTCAAGGCAGTGCACTAATGACTAAGCTCTGAGGGCTTCCTCTCATCATGCCTGATGCCTTCAACATAACCGTCTCGACTGGCCGACCCAGTAAACGTTGCTTTAAGCGCAGATGGAGATGTGTTTTTGAGACAAGAGTGGAGGTCTTTACTGAGGGGGGCAGGGAGTAAAAAGGATAATTTACAGTATGTTGTGTAGTCAAATGACTTAAGGTTTTAAGGAGCCATGCCACACCACCTGTGTTTATTTATTACAAGATGGCAGAACGTCTTTCTCTATTAATATTGGCATCTTAGCTTGTTAAGATTTATGGCTCTGCCCGCCCAAGTGACTGTGTGCTGCAGTTACAGAGAAATAAAATGATATGTCAGTAAAACGCTCAGTTGCTTTGATAGAAGTCAACCATGTGGCTACCCCGTGGGCCCAGAGAATGAGTGAGGGGCCTTTCATTTCCACCCAGTAAATCTATACAAAAATATTTAAATAAGGTAAATCAACTAATCAGCCCACCACTCACTGACCCATTACCTTGGCCAAGGACTGGTCTTTCAGAGATAAGAAAAGCCAGAAGAATAGATTTAATGGGCTATTATTGAGTGCACAATGAGGCTTGCCAGCAACAGTGACAGGTCCTCAACATTCTGAATGAGCTTTGTGTGATAGGAATACCCACAGTGGATTTGCTTAAAAAACTATTACACAAAAATGTGTAATCTGGCACAAACTCAATGGCGCATCTTGGTAGGAAGCAGAGTGTGAGTGGTTTTTGTGATCCGAGCCCTGCAGGCCTGTTTAGACAGATGATGGAAGGGTGTTCCCTGTGGTCCACTCCCAGGCCTACTTCTCATTCTCCACATGTGCTTCATCCACCATGACAGCATGCATGAGCATGACATTTTGGTGGAGGCATTTATAGAGAAAAATCTAACCCCTGCCCACAGCCTGCTCCCAGAATCTGCCATCAAGTGGGATGATTAAAAATAACACTGAGGCATGCATGGATTGATTTGGTTGATAAACTTCATTAGTCATCACAGGGAAAGATGCAGTATGTGGTAATTGACACAGTTAATGTACCGAATATAATACATATAGTTATCTCCAAATTTGCATCATTTCCAGAGAAAAGTTACATTAAAATATCCAATACATCTCTCAAAAATCTTTTCTTCTTTGTGCATTTATAAAATGATAAGTTGACTGCATTTGCAGCTAAAATTCTGCAGCAATATGTCATTTTATGTTGCATGTGTTTTTAACTGATCAGTAAGATTCAGTTCATGCTTTTAAATTTACTTAATAACATGTTATTGCAGTATGAAAAAATGATGGTGAATCAACATGCTCAACTCAACTATGTATTGTTGCAAAAATCAAAACCAAGAATCACTAAATTCAAACGCTTTACTTATACATTAAATAATTTAATTGGAGTCTGTCTTTTTAATGATTTTTGCACTGCACTATAACATTATGATAAAATGAAATGTCTACGGTGTGGCTAATTATTAAGTAACTAGAATAGAAATTTAGCTGTATTTACTGTACAATTAAACTTTATCATCACATAAATTATGAAAAACCCATTAAAGTCAGTCAAACTACAGGATGCGTGTCGAGGTTAAATCATCAAAATGGCATCAGGAAGACAATAACTGAAGAATTTAGTTTTCTCTTATGTGTCACGACGCCATCACGCCAAACATTCATCATCATTAGTGGCGCGAGCAGCAAACACCAGATGCCTCAGTATAGTGCTACATCAGCTGTGTCTGGGCATCTACCATCAGCATCATGGGACATATGCATCTATCGTCTCACCTGGATCTCACTCTACTCACTTCATCTGTTTGAGATGACTCGGCAGCTGCCTACATCAGCTCTCTGCCTGTCTGGACCTGATTGTTGCCTCACAAGGATACAGATTAGTTTATGACTTTAGCACGTAACCTTGTTTTTGACCCCTGTCTTATTTATTGGTTTTTACTTGTTACTAGTTTTATTTGTGTCTAGAATTCAATTCAGTTCAATTCAAATTACTTTATTTTCTGTGAGGAACTTCATTTGTGCAGTGGACAAATAAATAAGACAAATACAACAATCACAGACAAACAGAACAGTCATGGCCATGATTAGTTAATCATTGTGTGCAGCCATGATACATAAAATACATACCTAACTTACATACAAATTCAAATGCATGTAGTGTGCTAGTGCTATAGTTCAATAGTGCTGGTGTCTGTGTGTGTGTGTGTGTGTGTGTGTGTGTGTGTGTGTGTGTGTGTCTTTCTTTCTTTGGTCTATGTCTGCTGTTGGTTGGAGTAGTATAGAAATAATAATAGCAGTAGTGTAGTAACAGTATAGTTTAGTGGTAGTCAGCAGGATTATAAATAGTAGTAATAGTATTTCTAGTAATAATTTAGTAATAGCAGGAGTTTTATTGTCAGTGTTTCATTTTTTCTTCCATCTTTTGCCATGCAAGATTAAATGTTGTTAAAGTGGCTTTTCCTACATGATAACTGTTTATAGAATACAGCCTCCGTCTCAAAGTTCTTACAACCATGTTGCAATTGCCATTTCATTATTTGCAGTTATGAACAGGGTTGGGCAAGTTCCTCAGGAAGTGTAATAAGTTATTTTTTACTTATTACTCCTTTAAAAAGTAATAATGTTACTTTACTTATCACTTGGTATCAAAAGTAATCAGTCACGTTACCCGTTGTACTATATTAGTACCCTCCCAGGATATAGTAAATGTATATATTTATACATATATCAAAATTTTTTTTAACTTTTTAACTAATGTTTTTCTGCATATTCAGTCATAAGAGTAACAAGGAGTATTTAATGGTTTTACGAAACATAAAACGTTGCATAACACCACATTTAGGCTGATATCGTGTCCTGCTTCTTGTTTTGTTATCTCTGTCCTGACATGTTAGGCAAGGTCCTAATATTCAGAAATGAAACAATGATTGTATCTTTTTAGCAGAAGTTTCTCAAACCTCTTATCAGACAGTCAGTTCCTTCTAGGGGTGAGCACCAAACCTCCTAAACTAAAAAGCCGCTCAACAGGTGTGCTAGATGGGATCAGAGTGCTCTACTTCATGTAAATGTTTTTGACGTTTGAGAACTGGTTCAGAGTCTCAACCTCATACCCCCCTGACCTTCAAATAGTCCATTACTTCTTTTTCTGCTGAGTAGCTGTCCTCGGGCTCTGTCTCAAATGCAAAAAAAGTCCATTTCATCATGGCTAGCTGACGTTGTGGACACAGAGGCAGGGTCCTCTGCAGGAGCAGTTGTGCAACAAAAAGACAAAAGCTCCCTCACAAGCTCTCTCCTACCCTCATCTCTCAGTCATCACAGTTTGAACTTCAGACAACTGGCAACTGCAAGAAGTGCATCTTTGCCATCCAGTACACCAGCAAAACGAGTCTGGATGGCCTGAATAATACAATTTGATCTATTTATTATAGTTGTATAATTATTATTTAATTTGTCATTTGAATCATTTTTTATACTGGTTATTCATTGTAAGACCTAAACCATCCTTCCTGCCATGTGGGCTCAATATCATAGATTTAAAAACAGACTGCTTTAAAAACAAATATTGCAGTAAGATCTGTTCCCTCCGTTCATGAATGGTGGAATGCAACAACATTAACATCTGGAAGGCCAGCTGTCATCTTTGAGAGGGTGTCTTTCAAGGCAAGTGTCCTTGACATCAGGATTTCAAGAGTTGGTAATAAAGTTCCATAACAACAGTTATCCCCTTGTAAGATGTCCAATGCTGCTGTAAGTGGCTTCATGACAGCGCAGGAATTGGTACTCCTTGTTGTTGATGCACTTAATTCCCAGTTTGACACACAGGCTATTCAGCTCATTCATGGGAATTTCAGTGATTCTGGAAACAGACTCATAGAAGGAGTTCCACCTTGTTGATGATGGCATCAGTAGCTTGCTACAGCTGACTCCCTCCAGATGTTCTGATGCAACTGTAGATCGGCTTGCCTTGGTCTAAAGAGCTGTGCATTTTCACGATATTACTCCTGGACACCGCCTTGGTGACTGCACTGGAAGTTGAGTATTTCTCAACATCACCGTTGGAAACTGGGTTAATTGTATGTAATCAGAATCAGACTCCGAATTGACAGGCCGATATATTTTAAACACCTTGGCAAAATTTGATGCATTGTCTGTCACAGTGGCTACAACTTTGCCAAGCAGTCCATATGGTGAGTGAATTTGTTCTATCTCTGTGCCAATAACATCAAATGTGTACCTGCATCCGATTCTTTTACATGCTATGGCGACCTTGTTGCGTTGATCCAGTGAACTGTTACACCCAGAAAGCTTTTGTTGTTAGCTGTCCAGATGTCAGCTATGGTGGAAACAAAGTCTACTTCTCTGAGTGTGGCCCTAAAATTAGATTCCATCACCGCATATTCTCTCTCTGCGGCAGCTTGACATTGCTGTTTGTGGGTATTTTCTCTATAATGCGTCGAAATGAGGGTGAGTCAACTGTGGAAATAGATAACATCTCGTCTATGATATACCCAGTGATGAGCTTCTCCAGATCTTGTCCACTTAACATCTCTCCACCACTGTGTCCTGCTCTGAAATCCAGTTTTTGTTGTTTAGCCAGAGTGCATGCATCACTGGCAGTAGATGCCTCCCTGTCAGCGCCACTGTTTTGTTCGACAAGTTGCACATTGCTGTGCTGACGTATCAGATACTTCAATAAATTAGATTTTGTATTTTTCATGGTTGAAAGCATTTTACTGCTTGCACAAAGTTCACAATGGATGACAACGTTCTTAACATCTTTAACTGAGACAAACTCAAAATAATGACAATATTTCCAGCTGTTGAAAGTATGCCTCTCTCCCTCTCCCTCATCCTCCATCCTTCATTTAGCTTTTTGGCCAGTAGCCAACATGACCTGCCCTGACCTGTCGCGTGTACACATCATCATAAAATAGCCTACCTAGGACAAAAAACATATCGTTTTCTGGCAACGCAGTAATGCAGCGTTACTTGGATTAGTAACTGTAATATAATTACTGTTTTGTTTTCTCTTACACTACTGGGGATAATACTGGGGAAAGTAATAATATTATGCTGTGTCTAATGCGTCTGCCCAACACTGGTTACAAAACCACTGCACTGACTTTGACTGACTATAGGTTTGCGTGATCTGACCCATGTTTTTGATTAGAAAAAGGCAAATGTACATTAACATGGCCTATCATATGGAGAGCCCTAATGAGGGTAGTGTGAGTAACAGCAAGCCCCCCATAAGAAACTGTTGTGTTGTGTCCCTGTGCCCTCATCAATCAAAGCTCTCTTGTTTATGCTGATGCTAATACAGCCAGGTTCACTCTGTGTCCCTATCAATTAAAAGAAAGTGGTCAGCAATCCATCATCCTCCATGTAATACACAACATTGTGGAATGCTGTGTGTGCAAGCAGCATGTAAGTAAGTGCATACACACACTGTTTTTGTGTGTTTATGTCAAATGCAATGTGTGTGCATGTTTACAGTACATGTTTCTTTGTTAAATTACACACAGCGTAGACGTCCCGCTGTATTTGGCAATTTTCAAATTTACATAGAGGCAACAGGAATGAAAAGAGAGGGATAAGAGATATGGAAACCTCGCGCCTTTGCGTCAGAATAATGATCCTTTAACAACCCTCTAACAGAACCAATCTTGGGAACAATTTTTCCTAACTGCAAAGTCTGTTCCTGCTTGGCACGGGTGTATTTGAATTGATTACAGCTGTGAAGGGAGATAGGAGAATCACCTTCCTCCAGTGAAACTACAGTTTGGGTTACAAACTGGAGATTTGCATGGCATTACCCGTGACAGTTCTCATTGGCTTTATCCTCCACACAGTGGTTAAGTGCCAGAGGTCTTCTGAGGGCACATCTACAGTAGGAATGTAGCAGGAGTTATTGTTGAATAGTAATGAGTCATTCAGGCTGTGCCTCAAGATATTGAAAGGAATTTATCCTGCTACAGAAATACACTGACACTGCAGAGAGTTCAGTATTATTCAGCACAGTGACACATTCAAGGACAACCAACACAATGAAATGGGACAGTATATGATTGACTAAAGACAGTAGACCATTTCATATTCCATAAGAGTTAACTCCCAAAATGAGCCAGTGCAAAATGTAATAACTATACTTTTACATATGGTTGGTCATTTTTGGTCCTTTATCAGAATAAACACATAAAACTATTTGAAAAATAAATTATTAATACATTCAACATCTCATATCTACCAGACCTTACAATGAAATGCTTTTCTCTCCTGTAGAATTATGTAGAAATAGTAAAGCTACACTGTTTTATTGTTTTACTTTGACAGCATATGCAGCTTCTTCCTGCAGATAGCCTGGGGATAAATGTACTATTGGAATGGAAATTATGTCAGAATTTCAAATAGCTCATTTAAAAATGATAATTCACAATGTAAACAACACATTGTGTGCTTGTATGCACTATCTTTGTCAGTTCTTAATGTCCTAGGAATTGCTGTATTTGAATTTGCATATTACTTAGCAAGTTTTTTTACAGATTTAAAAGCAGTCCCCATTTTATAAAGCTTCCCTTTCCCTGTCTGGAAATACAGTTTCACAAATGAAAAATATATCAGGCTCAATATGGGAGATGGAAAGGGGCACCTCATGATTTATTCATTCGCCATAGAGTGAATTTAACACTTAAATGTTATGAAATACCATTATGGCTCCAGCAGGAAATTTAACATCACACGATATTGCATTAGATAACACAACATGTATTGCTGTGTTTAAAGAAAGGCAGGCTCCTAAAAAAAAACAATAAGTTCACATTTGGCGTGCAGCTGTGAACAGAAGTGTTGAAAATGAGCAGGAAAGGTGCAGCTGGGCGAATGATTCTACTTAGGGGATGTAAAAGTGCCGAAAGCTAAACATTTTGAACAAAAGCCCAAAGAAAGAAGGAAAGGGACAGAGTGGGAGGGCAACACGTTGAGTTTCAGTGTTTGTATGTTTGTGTGGACAGACAGAGATCTGGCGTAGGAGAGAGAGCCTGGCTCCACTCCTCAGCCGGGCACATTTTCCTGGCCATACCTCAGGCTTCATGCTAGCCCGTTGACGGAGCTAAATTGATGTGATTTGATGGTGCAGCAGCACCCACACAGTCCCAGACAAACACGACACTGATCCCTGCCAGCCTCATTCTTAACACGCACACAGATACACACTCACGTGTGTATGCAGTCGGATGAAAACAGCAAGTAGAGAAATAAACAAGCCCAGTGCTTTAGGAATGGAGACTAAAAATTAAACTCTGGGTGACAAAGATGTTGATGTCTTTGGATCCCTCTTCATCTTCCTCCTCATCATCACCTACTGCAGAACAACAAAGTGAAGATGGAATATCCCCTCTCAGTCACAAGCTCTTAAAAGGCACTGAGTGGATTTTAATAAGGAGTGGAGCGGTTAGCAGTGCACACCGTGGTCTTCAATGGGATTAAGAGGCTTTGAATGGTTGAGGCCATTAAAATCTACACCAGCCCAGAAGTCCTGGAGCGCCTTATGAGTATATTTATCATTAGGATTAACAAACCCAGCCTGTGAACGCTCTCACCCCAGGAGCGCAGCCACCTCTACCCTTGTACCATTATTGTATTTGGCTGAGTGGCTGATGATAAGAGCGATTCAGCAGCAGGGGAGGCAAAGCTCTGGTCCCAGTCTGCTAACCATCCCCGGTGGACTGTTCTCAGAGCAGCAACATCTGCATCCACCAGCTCATCTATGAGCAATGTAAAAAGCTATGGTTTCTACAGGCAAGGCTCCTAAAGGAGTTTAAGCACATTGCCGTCTAATTCCTATACCAAGAAGCCTCTGCATGACGTGATCAAAGGATAGACCCAGAAGTTATTGAACTGGATGTAGAAGAGGGAAATCTCCCTTGAGGATGTGTGTGTGTGTGTGTGCTTTGCAATCTAGAGAGATTTCAGGGATTTGACCATCAGTGTATTGAGTCATCCAACCCTAACCTTTTTTCCTGCTTCCTTCCTCTCCCATCTCCTCAGATCTTTCACATGACCTATGACCTAGCCAGCGCCATGGTGAGGATAGTCAACCTGATTGGCATGATGCTGCTCCTGTGTCACTGGGACGGCTGCCTGCAGTTCCTGGTTCCCATGCTGCAGGACTTCCCCGCCGATTGCTGGGTGTCCAAAAATAAGATGGTGGTAAGTGCTTCTCCTGCACTGAGTCCTCCTGCCTGTTGGAATCAGATTATGTCCTGTCTTATCTCATCCATCAGTTTCAGTAATTACTGTACTAAAACCCTTTAGTATCCTGGGGAAGATTGCCAAGCATATCTGTCATTTTAGGCCTTAAATCAAATATATTTACCCACATTTATTTAATTTGCTGATTATTTTTATTTATTTTGAGCGTTCTACCTCTGTCCATATTATGAAATGAGAGAGACACTGAGGCTGTGCATGAACCATTGATTTTTTTTGGAGGAGGACAGATGGCCCTTGTCCAATATTGGTTGGATACAGTTTCCAGTGAGCACTCGTGCTGTGCTTTAATTTTGCTGTATTGTTCAAACAGCTGCTGGAGTAGAGTCTCTGTTAAAGCCTGACTCTCTGACTTCTCTTTCATTTGCTTACGGAAGCGGACTGTGTCACACCTGATGTGCGACTCTGAATCACCCGCAGCTGATGGCCTCATGTTAACTTAGCATGTTACAAAAGAGCACGGCTCCAGAGGAATCTAATTTATTGTCAGGTTTCATGTTGGAGCTTTCAAAGCTTGCTGCCCTCAATAGGGATTGATCTGACATCAGTGAATGCTCCTCTCCTCAGTGTAACATACCAATAAATCAACATATATATATAACCTTTAAAGAATGCAGTTAAAGAGAGTTGCTCCCTAACTCATGGCTCATCAATATACATGTCGAAGTTAGTGTCAATAGGGCAATGCCTGGGTGTTTGTGTGGTTGGTAAGTCATCACGGTGAAAAATTGAAAGATGTCCATGTGGTAGAATAAAAGCTTCCTGGATTGAATAGGTTTATTGGCGATGTCCAGGTTTTCCTCAACTAATTGCATTCAGCTTTCTGGTATACAAATAATGTTGACAGCCACTGTGTCACGATTCTCTTTGTAGAAAAATACACAATGTTGTTTTCATTCGAATTTAATACGAACAATACAGACTAAAATTGCTATTTTGAAGTCATTTAACGATTCACTTCACTGAGTGAATTCTGCTGTTATTAACAGAAAGATGACCGATTAGATGCCACAAATAGACATATTTTTAAACTGTGACAGCAAAACAACACATTCAAGGAAGCCAATTTTACGTTATACATAAACCATCTTCAAGTCAGGTGTATGTTCAGCTCTCCATGCCAGAACAGATGTCACATGAGTAGTTACATCGCTGAAGGTATGATGTATTTGGTTCTTCATGCCTCACTGCCTCTCTGACATGCTCAGCTCTCAGTTGTTTCACAGAATATGCCTCTCTTCTGTTTAATCATATGAAGCGACAGATGTTGCAAACCGCTGTCCCTTGAGATGTTTCACAGTTTAGCTCATTTAAGCTTTCTATACCTGTCTGTGCAGAGATGCAGACTCAGGTGAGGTGGTCCTGCTCTGGGACTCAGCTGGCGAGAGCAGAGTCAGTAATGGGAATCAGATGAGCAACCTTTCAACTAGATAGCCTCCTTATACAGCCTCCCAATTTTACCAAGCTATGTATGTTATATATCTACATTAATTTGGATTAAAACAAAAGATAAAGATAAAATAGAACAATCTTCTATGTTCCACTTTTCTATTTCTGTTCCCCTTGCCATCATGAAAGATGCATTCTACCACCAGCTCAATATGCATGGAGTCAAGTTGCAAGGGGATTATCTTAAATTACATAAGGCTGAGTTGTCAAGCAGCATAATGTAAACTGTGGCTCATCAGTAAAGTACAGTACAGAATGAACAGATTAAGATCGGATTTCTTCTGTCTTATTCTGCAGCGGTGAAAACATGTATATGATTGCTCTCCTAATCTCTTTGTTTTATTCTGAAAAACATATTTGAACATTGTGTAGATGCAGATGCAGAAACAATCATAGAAAGGCAGATTTAAATACTCCTGTACCTCTGCAGAGCATAATGAGACATGTACCATACTGTATATTTGTAAACAAAAATATATTTAAATCACTCTTTTCTGTTATATGTTTACATTTTTGGAGATAAATTGTCTCTGTTCGTATTGCCAACTTTTACCTTCACTTCTACCCTTAAAACCTAAAAATCCAGTCTTCCATTTCTAAGACATTTTAATACCGCAACCTCAGCGACTGTGGAATATGGGCTCACACACCAAATTCCTTGTCATAAAATGATTTCATGCAGTTCTGACTAGATTATACTTAGGTATTTCTACTTCTCATATTGTTACAGCTCAGAGTCGTCTTTCCATAACTTCCACAGAGGCTGCGCCGGCTGCTTCCTCAAACTGCTGCACCCAAAAACAGCCCCTTGCATCCAAGGGTGCAGAGGCCCTGAGATGTGAGGAAGAACTCACATAATGTACTTAGTTTAAAATCCCATGTGAGAGGATGTAGCCTCTCATTAACATCCAAATGGAGTTTGTTTTGTTTCACACAGTAGACACTGTCTAATTAATTGCATTACGTAGAAGAATGATTCTCAATGTGACAGAATAACAAATATATCTTTCTGAATTAATTCAAGCCTCGGGGGCAGGCACCACTCTGATGGAAAGCTCCTCATGTTTTGCCCACATTACCTGGTAGACAAAGAGGTTGTTAGTATTGATAGGCTCATTCACGGTTGGTTTGGTCCTGATTAGAATCATTAGAAGACATTTTTTGTCTTCTTTTACAGTAGCTGTCCCATTATCTTGCTGGGTCATCGCTCCTTACCTTTTCAGGAGGGCACTAATAAAATTGCTATCTCTCAGGCTTTTCCGCTGTGGAAATGAGTTTGAAAGCAATTTGGACATGTCACCCCCAGGAGAGAGTTGATATTGATTTGCCATGAACTACCACCAGGATCTAAAGGAAAAAGGGCAATTTATCTACAAATGAGAAAACTCACAGAAAAATCACATTTTTCTAAATAGCTGACCTACTTTCTGTCATGCAAGCCTCTAGTGTCTCACACTCCATCCGCCTATTCTCAGGGCTGTGTTTTGGGCTCCTGCCCAAATGTCTGCTTGCTCCAAATGTTTGCATATTGAAAAGTACATTTTACCCTGCCAGCTGCTCCGTGTTGAACCAAGACAGTTTGAAGTGGACAGATGCCATTAGTTTTGTCTTAAGTAATTGGATGTGAGCGTGTATGTGTGTGAGCTGCAAGGGTGCTTGTTGACCTTTGAGAGAGAGCGAAAGAGTCCTGATGTACTCACCCTAACTCACCCCATCTCTTCTGTTTCATCCAGAATGACACATGGGGACAGCAGTACTCCTACGCACTTTTCAAAGCTATGAGCCACATGCTGTGTATTGGGTATGGCATGTACCCCCCGGTGGGCATGACAGACGTGTGGCTGACCATCCTCAGCATGATTGTGGGCGCTACCTGCTACGCCATGTTTGTGGGCCATGCCACCGCGCTAATCCAATCCCTAGACTCGTCTCGACGGCAGTACCAGGAGAAGGTGAGTCAAGATGATGTGTGGCTGTCTTGTGTTACTAAAAATTAGGGCATGTTGTGATAGGTGTCAATGTCTTCTCAGCTCCTCCGAACAGAATTTCTGTCTTTAGTCATGCTTTTGAACCATATGTAGAGAGGCAGGAATCCCAGCCTTCCCAGTTCAGGGAAAGGAAAGCCCTGACAGCTGGCCATGAAGGCAGAGTTGTGCTCCACAGTGCCATGCCCTCTGTGGGCCCAGCGTGGGCGATAATGAGCTGGGCTGCTAGGCTGCCACATTGCTCACCGTCTGTAACGAAGAGGAGACTGGAGAGAATGACCTCCAGGGAATGGAGGAAGAGGCTCGAGAGACCGCATCCGTATGAAAGAGGGAAGAGTGGGAGTGAAAGAGGGCATAGAGAAAAAGAACTAGGCAGACAGGCAGAGGTACACATTAGATGACGTAATGGGTGTATGTGTGACTCTGAGGTGCTTCGACTTCAAAAAGAGCAACGGATAAATGAAACACCTCACAGACCTCTGGGGGTGAGTAACAAAGAGACTAGTTGTTCACCAGGTTCCCAAAAGAAAGAAGAAAAATCCAAAAAGTAACATGCAACTTGGTACATCACTAATGCTGCTGATCTCAGTAGCTGTTTAATGAGAGGGGAGCAAACTGACTCCCGGCACAGCACTCTCCACTCATCTGCTGCTCTGCTTTAGAGATGCATCGTTGCCAAGTAGACTGAACAGCTGGCCTGTCTCAGCACCCGTCAGCATGTGCTACCAAAGCTATTTGCTGCCGTTTGTGGGATCACACCCTAAGGCGCCTTAAGAATCCCCCAGCTAGTTAAAAAAGCTCCCCTGTGCTCCCCAAAGCTTCCCACGGTGCCTGCCTACAGAGAGGTTATTACTGGAGACTGCAATTAATTTTTAAGAGTGTGAATTCTCTCATTTATCTTCCCACATGCCTCAGTGATAAGGCACTCTCTGGGTGCACTGTCACTGCGTGCTCATCTGGCTGTGGGAGCCAGACAGTAGTCATTTCTACTACACTGTACTATACCCACTCCTCCCTGCTTATCAGGGCTAGTTCCTTCAAAGACATAAACCCTTTTTGTCATTGGCCCTTGCCTCCATTGTGTGACAGCGGGATCTGCCTCCAGGAGATTTCACTCTGCTTTTCCATGTTTGACTAATGCCTTAATCCACACACACAAGAAGTGGACAATCCGCTGGTCAATCCCTAGAGTTTTGAAGAAGACAGGTGGCTGTTTTCAGATGGCCATTGGGCCACCATGACGGAGCCAGCTGTTCTTGTCAGCAGGGACCCAGCCTAGAGAGAAATCTGCTCAGTGAACCACCACCAACGCGGCAAGCAATGGCCAACCTGCCATCATACACAAAGTTATTATACACAACTGTGTGAGATGATTCTAGTTAGTGGCAGTCATTAGTTAAAACATGCTGTGGTGGTTCTTTGTTACATCTTTGAAAAAAAAAATCTTAGGATCATAATATGAAAGATATTTATATCTTTCATATAATGATCCTAAGATTTTCTTTGATGATTACCAACATTTATACAAATATTTGTTCTCTAATCCAGTGACGAATGTGGCAATAAAGGAAGGCATCATTAAATAACAGGTGTTAACTCATCATTCACACCTTTGTATCACCCACTAGTGAGTGTGGTTTGTGCAAGGAATTCTGCATAAAAACATTAAGCACACCAACAACCCAGCACTTTGAAATATCAAATACAAATAGTGTTCAACGAAAAAAAACATTTTTAATCATATATGCTTTCCCTCTTTGGATATTTGCATATTATGTGGAGGATACTTTAAATAATAGTATATGTACTTGTATTAATCTGTCCCGTCAGAGCACTTTCATGAGTGTTAATGAACTCACAAACTCACTCTCAGGGTGGGTACTTACGCAAAGTACAAGGACACTGAGGAGCTTTAATTCTTGACAACAGTACTCATCAAAAGTAGAGTGCATTTGTAACACATTATATGATTATTATAGGATTACAGAGAGTGGTTGTCTGTGTATTTAGTGTGTAGCGAAATTTAAGAGGAAATTCAGAGGTAAATATGCAACAAAATCCATAAGAAAGACTGCAATAGATTTTTTCTCACATGGGTATGAGTGCTTAATTTAAGTGGCCTAAACAAGCAAAACCATATACTTAGTATCATGTGAAGTTGTGACGTATCTGATATTTATAGATGCCATAAAATGTGCAGATGTTAAAATAAATGAGTATGTAATACATAGATATAGTACGTTTGTATGTACTGTAATGAAAAAATGAAATATTTCCAAATTTGATATTTGATTTGACTATTCACTGTTGTAGACCTACAGTATTACCCATATTAAAGATTCAAAATTGTGGCTACCTAAATATGAAGTCTATTACTGTATATATTTGAAGAGTTTGAATATTGGATGGAAAATTGAAAAAAATGTGATCTATGTACATAACAAACATCTTACAGTATCAAACAACATGAATAAGTTATAATAATTATTATTAATATTAATATTAATTCATCGTAATAACTAAACTTATTTTTATTGTAGTTCAGTTATTCATTCATTCATTAAGTTGTTCAAGTGTTTTTCTTATGTTAATCCTTCTATTTAAAGATCTTTTGATCAGTTTCAAAGGAAAAGCATTTTGTGATCTTGTGTCTTGATTTTTCTTCTACATTTGGATCACAGACTGCTGTTTTTGATTCACAAAGTGTTTATTGATTCATCAAATATTTCAGTATGTTTGACGGTGGGTCTTACTGGAAAAATCTGTTTGTCTTTCAACTCTCATGAATATGTTTACCCACAGCTCTGACACAAGATGTAGCTCTTCATCTTGGTTGCAACTCTTGTTGTTGGTTTCTAAACAACATCACAGTTGTTTAGACACTCTTCTAATACTTAATTTAGCATGCTGACTCAACACATGCATAGCTGATGTTGCAGATTACAGATCGTGAAATATGAAGAACTAGACATTTAGCCTCATTAGTAAATGCCGGAAATGCCACCAGTATTTTTCTCTGTTGGATGTTGGCAGACTGTAATGATTCTCTGCAGTTTGCAGTTTGGAGTTTTTGTGTTCAGAAGCCAAAAATGTTCATGTTGATATTCCAAAGATGCTGTCAGCAAGACTACAAAACTGCATCATTTGCATACACCACCAGTCTGTGAAGTAGCAGGAATTGTGAGTGTAGACTCTCTGCAGCCCTATAAATCACTGACATCTTTTTTTAACAATCATGCTTATTACACAATATTCACAAATACTGTGTATATTAGATACATATAGTAATATGGAAATTAATATTTGTAATCCGTGGAGCTGGATGCAGGCTAGAGTAAGCTAATGCATTGTGCTGTCTGTGTGTGGTTGAGTTGTGTTTGATGTTTGACCTGAGCCTGCCAGTTGGTAAGCACCTGATGCCTGATGACACAAACTTACTCACAGAACTGTCGCAGAGGGACGGAGGCTAGATACTGACCTCAGGTCTCTGTTTAGTCAGTGAAGGAAGTGCAAAGTTAATGCAAAATGCTGATCAATGCTGAGCCAAGCACCAACAATGTCACATTTAACTAACTCATTCTGCTTTTGAAGTGACGCAGGCTCTACATTCATCCACTGTAAATGAGCTGTAAAAAGTAGAGCATGGAGCCCTCATACACACGGCTGTATGGCCATGATGAGAGGCCATCTGTTCAGTTGGCATGCAGAGGTGATGTCCAGGTAACAGTTAAATTTAGACGGGAAACAAATCAGTGAAATCCCTCTGGGGGATGATGATGAAGAGAATCAGTCTATGAAGGAATCTCAGAAGTGTACAGACGAGAAAGAGCAAAAGCATGTGAAAAAAAATCTCTGCTCTCAAAGATGGTGAAAATTATCATCAGAAAGCTGGGGTATAATCTTTCCTGAATAGAATTCTATTACAATGTGGCACCATGTGATAAATGCCTGGGCTGTCAGAAGCTAGCAAGCAGACTTAAATGAGCTCTTAAATAGGAATCAGGCAGGCTGTTAACTGTTATACAAAGTGGAGAGCCCAGCAATCACACTAGATACTAAGGGTTGAAGTGTTGCCCCCGCTGAGATGAAAAACAGCTTTATTAGATTCATTTTCACGCTGCTAAAAAATATATGCCTGTTGCCAGTCTTTTGATGTGTGTCAACAGAGCCCGAGGAAACAGAATACTAAAGGAGCGAGAATTTTCTACCTGTTTTTAACTCAGTTTGCTGCATGGATTAGGTTGGGTCCCTATCACATCTTAATGCAATAGAGACCGACTGGAGCTGCACATGTTGTAAGCTTTTTCTTAGTGACACCTTTTCAGTGACTCCCATCTGCTAGAGGTGCAGAGTGCTAGTTACTGAGTGCTCTAGTCATGGGATTTTAGTTAAATTGTCAAGTAGTGATACATTCTGTGGTGGCTTCATTTGAACTCAGTACTCCTTTCTAGATAAGATGAGTTTAATTTAACCAAGTGGTGCTCTGACATGGATCATTTTTATTTTTTAGCAGCAAATACTCAAAATCAGAATCCATCTGGGGAAATTGAATTTGTTGCTTGATAAATAATTTGTAAAGTGTTAGAAAAATGTACTTTTTTCTTTTTTTTTCAGTAATTTTTTGTACCAACCTTAATTTGGTATACTGTAAATGTCCCTAAAGGAGTACATTGTTAACCCTGTAGCAGGACTATACTGGTCCGTGTACCCTCCGTCCTCCGTGTGTTCAACTTTTTTGATAATTCACACGTTTTTCATGTGAATTAAAAAAAAAAAATCTATGTTATGGATGGATAGCATAGCTGCGGGAACATGATTTCAGTTGAGGGCAGGGGGGTGCTGACTATTAAACCCCCCCTTGCCCCCAAAAGAGTTTCTGACTTTATTAAATTCCTGCAGCGATCGCCCACACAGAGACACGTTGTACACATTTAAACACGAGGCACAGCAGCATAACTTCATTGATTATTTAAATCTCCTGACACGCTGACAGGATCGGTCAGGATCTAATTAATGTTCTATGTTCTTCTATACATCCAAAAAGTCACAAACACAGTCCAGGTTCATACAGTGAAATTGTTTGGAGTAAAGCAGCCGTCTTCCTGATAAATCCTGAGCTCCATCAAAGCTGTCTAAAAAATTTATTTCAGAAGCTAAAAGTTTAATTCTGTTTCCCCTGGAGAGTTTCCTCTGTCCTGTCAAGTTTATAACTACAGTTTTTAGTTATGCTGCTTAAGTGTCCCACGATATTTGCTTCAGTGACATTACTGTGCGCATTGAAACATTTACAATTACTGAAAGCAGCCTCTCTAATCTTTAAAGTAAATCGTTAAAGAAAACACTCATACATCAATACAACACAATAAAGAAATCATCTGGAAAGCTGGCGCTGCTCGACATAATTTAAAAAGCAATATCGCCTACAGGGACCAGTAGAGGTGGAGTGAAATATCCACTGTAAGTGGCTCGGTCGGGCATGCCTGGTTCTTGTCCCCACTCCCCTATCTTTATATGCAAGGTCTATTTTTGCTAGACCAGCTCACACACAACATACACACAAAAAAAATAAATTATTGCAATACCACAAATGGGCCTATGGGTTGCCAGCCACCTGGAGGTGGGGATGCTGCACCTTGGAGTGAAGGTGCTGCAGCACGAATAAAAACCTCAAGCAGCAAATCTTAAAACTGTAGTTATAAACTTGACAGGACAGAAGAAACTCTCCAGGGGACACAGAATTAAACTTTTAGCTTCTGAAATAATGTTTTTCAGACAATAGTCAGCACCCCTGTACCCCCAACTGAAATCATGGTCATGGTCACGTCTATCTATCTATCTATCTATCTATCTATCTATCTATCTATCTATGCTGTGGCAAGCATAGCCAATGATAATGTTTTTGTAGAGATGCAGTAGGGGCAGTTAATATAACAATAAAAAAGAAATTGTTTTCTGGTTTTGGCTGAATTTCTATTCCAATTGCCAATTTGAAGACAAAAACGGGAAATGCACATGGATTTCCGTTTTTTTTTTTTTAATTTACACGAAAAACAGAAAAACAAAACAATGCATTGTATATTTGTTTATCGTGTTATCAAACAAGTTGAACACAGCTTTAGATGGAGGATACACAGACCTTGCAACTAACAATTCATTATTAATAAGTCTGTTTGATCTGATAAATCCAATTATTTTCTCAAATAATAATTTGGTCCATGAAATGTCAGAAAATAGAGAAGAAATGTCCATCGCAATTTCCGTAAGCCCAAGGTGATGTCTTCAAATTACTTGTTTTGTCTGACAAGCAGTCTAAAACCCAAAGATATTCATTTTACTTCTATATATGAGAAAGAAAAGCAGCAAGTATTTACAATTAAGAAGCTGGAAAGAAAGGATGTTGGCATTTTTGTGAGATTAATGACTTAAAAAATTAAGCGATAGTCAAAATAGTTGCTGATTAATATTCTGTCGGTTGATTAATCGACTAGTTATCTCAGCTCTACCCTGTAGAATTACACTGTAGTGTAGAATACTACAGTACTGTAATATTGTAATACCCCATTAGTAGTATTATACACTAATCTGCTGGGGTCTCTCATCTCCACACTGAACCCTTGTATTACCCAGCAAGCAGCTCTGCTACACCACAGTATAAAACATTGTGAGCTGGAACAGGTTAAGCATCTGCCAAATTCCCCTGAGGATTGCTCCCTCTTGTCTCAGGCATGTAGAGAACCATTATCACACAAAGAGAATTACATCTCTCCAGATTGGGGGCACAAGATGGCTGCACATGTGACTGTGCATACAGGGTATGCCTGCCACTCCAGCTCTCAGTAAGCCGCTGCTTATCTTTAACTATGGCCCTCTACAGTGCAAATGTACACAGCACACAGAGATGGGAATGGGGACACAAAACAAAAAAGATAATCTCACTCATTTGTGGGTGACTTGTGATCCATGTTGTCTTACTTACCAGCATATGGAAGCTCTGTGATCCGCAGCATTTCTCCTCTCAGGTTTTTAACAGTATTTTATTCATATTATTCAGTGCAGGATAAGTGAGTTGTTCTGTTTGTTGTTGGTAATCGGTGATGAAATCGACTTGTATATGAATGGCATGTTGTGGCATGCCAGTCCCAAATGGCTTTAGAAGGAAATAGCAATGGGATGCTGCACCCCTCCCCTTTAAATCTCTAATTAACACTTGGCAATTAAACATGGCTCTTTGGGGAATACTTAATAAGAGGCCCAAAGCTGGTTATTTGTGGGTGAAGAGGCTCTAGAGATCTTTTGTTCCCCCACTTCAGTCCCTTTGGAAATGCAGTAAATAGTCATCAGAGGGAGACTATGTTTGCACTTGATAGAGATCACCCATTCTTTCCAAGGAAGGGAGAAAATATAAATGCTGTACCAATATACCAATACCATACTCAATACCCAAATACCAATACCACAATCAACCCAAGGACACAGCTGTCAACAAGTTGAGGAGCTTAAGGCTGATTCTGCCTTACAGTAAAAGCTGTTCTCATTAGTCGGGACCTGACTGTTGGCATTAATCTAAACCCTGTTAGATTCCCTTTTCCTCTCTGTCTGCCACATAACTTTTACTGCTGAGTCAGGCCTGTTGACATGCCCCAGAGGTACTACATTAAATCCCAGATTATTAAATGCACAACGAAAAGCAAGTGAAAACAGCAACCAATGTCAATATACTGTATATTTCACTCAAGTCAATTTTATTTGTATAGCGTAATATCACAGATCACAAATTTGCCTCAGGGGGCTTTACAATCTTTACAGCAATACAATATCCTCTATCTTTAGACCTGCGATTCGGATAGGGAAAAACTCCCCAAAAAAACCCTTTAATAGGTCATGGCAAATGTAAACCCCCCGACACATTTTCAGTCTTCATACTGAGATTGTCATTCCAGTAATGACAGATAGATATTCAGTAGCAACATGTAGTTCTCTATGCATTTAACCATAATGCTGCTACGGGTGGCTAGTTCCTGTGTTTACTTTCCTTCAGACTCATGTGACAGACAGAAAAAAAAAGTTGAAGTGATTCATGTAAAAATCATGTAAAAATCATTTAAAAATCATGTAAAAATCATGTTTCTTTCAGAAGTAGTAGGAGGCTGACAGAGGGCCTTGCAAGGCCTTGTTCACCCGAATCTCAGTCTGAATCTCCGGAATCTCAATAAAAGACCTGCAGAGATCAAAGTTTGCAGGACATATAGAGTCACAACTGCCACATTTATGGGAAATACATCGGGTTCAAATAAACCGTAATTTCCCATTAAACTGGTGGAATAATTGGATATAAGATATGTAGCAGTCATTTTATGAGACCACCTGTCTCTCTGTGGCATAATTCTCACTATAGTATACAGACTGCTACCAATGATAGCTACTGCCAGTCCCTAAATCAATGGTGTTACAACCATTTGGCATTGAGCTGTCCTCTAACACATACAGAAATCAAAATCAAAGAGGATGGAGTATTCTCTAATAATGTGGTTTGGTAAATTCTTTGTTGCCCATTTTTGCAACTTGACGTTAGTGGATTCAAATACTGTATTTAAGACATAAGTAATCCTTGTTACATGACCTATACCTTTTGACCATGCAAAGCAAGGTTAGAGAGAAGGAGACAGAGAAAAGTGGAGAAAAATAAATGTTTAGAAAGTGTAATTAAGTGGCTGACATGTCTTTTGGGAAATGAATTATTCATATTTTATTTGGTAAAAATATGCATCTGCTTGGAGAGCTGCATGAGAGAGAAGGGAATTGGGGAAAAAAAAGAAAAGCATGATAAAAGAGAAGAGGGACAAAAAGAAAAAATACAAATGGGAAACAGATCAAAGAATGGCGGTATGGAGAAAGATCAAAACTGAGAAGTGAGGGAAAGGATTTGTGAAATGAAATAGCATGAGAATGCTGTTCTCTGTAGTTCAGAGGGCAGAGTATGCTACCAGTAATGCCGACTGAAGGGTAATAGGCTCACCCAAATAGACAAAAAAGGTCCTCTCTACTGTAACATACTTCAAGGTACAGTAAGATTCTTACAGTAAAGAATCTTAGTACCAGTTAGTACATGCAAGGCTAGCACTTTGTGTAAATTTAAATAGCATAAGAATTCAACATCTTCAGATGGTCACAGCCAAATGTTGCAATATGAAGCTGCCACCACTAGCTATTTAGCTTAGCTTAGCACAAAGACTGTAAACAGAGGGAACAGCTAGCCTGACTCTTTCTAAAGCTAAGAAAGTCCACCAACCGGCACCTCTAAAGCTCACTTATTAACACGTTTTATCTTCTTTGTTTAATCCACACCAAAGCAACTCGTTGTGGTTTTACAAGGGGTTATGATCTGGACTGTTTTTTTGGCTGGGCACAGTAACTTTCCCCTGTTTTCAGTTTTTGTCCTAAGCTAAGCTAACCAGCTGCTGGCTATAGCTTCAGTGTGGTATCAATCTTCTCATATCTTGACAAGAAAGCAAATTAGCATACCAAAATGTCAAACTATTCCTTTAACTTTGCCAGTGTGTTGTTTTAGCAACTTGTTTTGAGGCCATTTTTAACATTTTAGAGAGAAAGAAAGGGGGGGAATCCAATTGTTCTTATCGGCCACTTTTAAATTGGGAACAGCCCCCTGCAGCCTGAACCCCCTGGTTTTCAGAGAGCGGTGAGGACAGCTGATGATGGAATGATTAACTCCTTAATGCTGACTATGATTGGATTTAGCCAAGAAGAGCAGGAGAGCAGGGATCTTCCTGGTGGCAGTGTGATGGTGGTTGTGCAGCAATAAGATAATTTCCTGTCACAGGGGGTATTATCAGCCCATCATAGCATCAGGAGACCGCCGTCCCCCTATGGTTAGTGTCTTTAAAACCCTATCGGCTACTCTTGGGAGACTCAGCAGTGATTAATAAATATGAAATGCCTTTGAGTGAGACACCAAGCAACTGTATGTACAGTAGTACTCATAACAATATAAACACAATAGGGGCGGCTGTGGCTCAGGAGGTAGAACGGGTCATCCACTAATCGGAAGATCGGCGGTCCAATTCCCGGCTCCTCCAGTGCCGATGTGTCCTTGGGCAAGATACTTAACCCCAAATTGCTCCTGATAGCTGTGCCATCAGTGTGTGAATGGTTAGTTTCCTCTGATGGGCAGGTTGGGACCTTGCATTGTAGCCCCTGTACCCATTCAGCATATGAATGGGTGAATGTGATTTGTAGTGTAAAAGCGCTTTGAGTGGTCGGAAGACTAGAAAGGCACTATACAAGTACAGTCCATTTACCATTATCTTGCGTTTGTTCACTTGACTAATGTTCTTTCATGTCGGGAGAATCAAATTGTTACATGCAAAGCTGAGGATAAATGGATGTATTAAACGTTGACAGTATTTTCTTTTCTTTTTCTATGAAAGTTTAAAAAAAAAAAAAAGGTTGAGAGACATACTGAAGAAGATGATAATCCATGCCTGTGAAACAGAGTGCCGTGCTGTGGCAAGTCTAATGCAGGAGACATAAAGACATTAGATGCAGAACATGGGTTAAACCTGTCATCTTCACCCTTGAATCACACGCAGACAAGCCATCGTCTCTGCAATACTCAGCAACCAATGGGACTGCAGCTAGATGTCTGTGATTGTTTTCTAGAGCTTTCCGTCTCTTGGAGGATAGGAACAGAAGTTTCTCTCTGTGGAAGGATTCTGTTTCATCATCAGATCAGTAAATGCTCAATTTTATGCCAAAGGGATTGCAGGGATAAAGACTCAAACCCTTACCCCATGACAGAACTCATTCATCTCCCCACATGCACAGAAACTGGATATCTAAAAGCTTCTTTCCCCCTTCTTATTTTTCCTTGTGCAAGTATTTAATTTTCCAGGTCACTTACATAGCATTGACAAATGTACAATTCTAAGAGGTGATGGGATTTTTACCAGGTATCATATGAGCAATTTTGCTAGGTTGGACATAGAATATTATATTTTAGCTGATATGTCTGTCTGCACATGTGTCTTTGTATGCGTACATGTATCCTTGCACTGGCAAATATATGTATAAATTGCAGTGTTTATGATTGTCTTTGTGCAACTAACAATGTAAAGACAACACAGTAGAAAGTCATTATTACAAGCAGGGACATGCAACTGTTTGTATAGCTTAGCAGTCACATTTGTTTTTCTTCTTCGTCTGTGAGGGACTCAACAGGCTCTGGTCAAACAGATGAACTAAAACCCATCTAAATTTGGCAAAGACGGGTGCAGGACAAAAAAAGAGAGCATTGTACAACTGAACATTGTAGAAGAGGAAAATAGGGCTGCTTAAAGGAGGATTACAAATACAGCAGGGTGTTTGTTACCTGGAAACCTTGTTGCCCCCTGATCAAACTCATTCTAGGATGGTTTTAGTTTAGTCTGCCTGCATGTTTTATAGAACAGGTTTTTAATCCTAGTATGTGTTTCTCTCAAACTCCCCTTGCATCTCTTGATTTTCAGGAACCCTGACAGCTTTCCTGCTCTCACAGAAACAATCTGACTTGCATGAGACAGCTGTCCTTATTTACTGTGCTATATTTCCACAAGATTGTCCTTTTGATGATCCCCTCTAAGATTAGTGGTGACTAGGGGAGTAGAGCCAGATAACAAAGAGGGAGACAACTGAGGTCGGCCATGTCATTGAGTGGTAAGAGTGTTGGCAGTGTAGAAATGGTGATCAAAGAGTACTTCCAGCGTCGCCCTATGAATGGTTAATTTCTTCTTTTTTCTTTCACTGAGGGTCAAGGATTCTACCTGTTCTTATTCCCGAGGTGCTCTTGGTGGGCTTTGATCTGCATCTTTGCTTCCTGCACTGTAGAATCAATGCAAGGCCATTTCACACACATTTTAATACATTTATTTACATAAAGACGAGAGGATTCAAACACACACACACATGCACACACACACACACCTTTTCAGTGTATAACAGAAACACTGATAAGTGTTTTGGTGTGCATGGTGATTGAGGAGCCACAAGGCCCTGTACTAATTACAACCTTGCACTCACATACATAAATACATAAGGCGTTATTGGTAGTAGGTAGGTAGTAAGTACCTACTGGAAATGAATTTGTATTATTTAGGCAAAAACAAAAGTGAAACAAAAATTGAAAACATCTTTTAGATTGTATTTTAGTTAAAGTATTATTTAGTTATAATTTATGATATTATAGTATATTACACATACACACACCCCTTAAACACACACAGAAACATGTACTTACACCAGCCTACATAAGTACATGCACTCACACATAGACACGCACATAGGAAAACACAAGCATAAATGGGCACACAAACCATTAGTGTCTCTAGTATCTTGGACTAACTTTTTTTTTCTTTTATCTGTGGTTGCCTTGCTTTTTTTCCTACTGTTCTTTTTTCTCCTGCCACTGATTTAAAGGCATGATTTGAATTAGTAATCACATCACATCTTTCTAAGAACACTCTCACACATTCTTGATTGTACCATATCCTCCAAATGTAACAAAGAAACACACACACATATACAGTATATGTCTCAAGTTAATATGACAATTAACCACATTTTTTTCAGTGTCCTGACTGACTTGACAATGACATTTCTGTCCCCACTATGTCCATACTTTAGGTTGGAACAGCTCTTACCCAATGCAAAGGCAAATGCAAAAATACATTATTTCACTGTTAAATACTTGAAATGTATGAGATGTAACTCTGGCTTGAGCTTTGAAATTGAATGATAACTGTAGAATGACCAAAGAAGTTAGTTGAAAATGACAACTCCAACTGGATATTGGAGTTATACATTTACTTTACTATGAGTGGCTATCCAGGTTAGCCACAATGGTGCAATCTTTTACAAGCTCACAGTGAATTGCCAGCATGACTAGACACTTCTTGACAATGATCACACACTTCTCGATATCTAGAGAGCTGATACTATACTTTTAAAAATATTTAAAACAGATATGGAGTTAGTACATTATGTCAGACTGCCTTCCGTCTTTTGAGGGAGTCAGAGAGACTGTATGATCACAGACTGGGAAAATGCTATCTTGTTGGGCATTACCTGCAAGCGCCCATATGCCCTGTATGTATCCGTCTCCATTTCCTTGTGTGTCTGACCTCAGTGCCAGCTGTTCCCTGTGGCTGTGTATCTGTGATGCAGCACTATGGCCTTTGAGTAACCTGATTGTTGTGTGTCTCTGTGTCCCTGCAGTACAAACAGGTGGAGCAGTACATGTCGTTCCACAAGCTGCCAGCAGATATGAGGCAGAGAATCCATGACTACTATGAGCACCGTTACCAGGGCAAGATGTTTGACGAGGAAAGCATCCTGGGAGAGCTGAACGAGCCGCTCCGAGAGGTGGGATGAGTGTTTCTGTCTGGGGTTTAAATCTGCAGCAAATGTGGCAGTGATACATTCAAACGCCTGTGTTCTGCTTGACATTCCCCTCAGTTCAGTTCACATTCACTGACATTTTACCCTTACACAAGTGCACAGTGGGAAAAAGGTTTTTTTCTCCTGAGGCCAAATCCAAATGAGTAAAACTGAGAGGATCTCACAAAAGAAAAACAAATGTCTGCACAGCTGACATTTTTCCCATTGTTACTCTTGTCTGAAACTGTGACAGGTCAATGCATTTTGTAAAACACCAGTTCTAGCTCTTTTCTGCTGTCCTTACTAACTGCTGCTTTCAATTTTTATTCTGTGTGCTCACACAGGAAATCATCAACTTTAACTGTCGAAAACTGGTGGCCTCAATGCCTCTGTTTGCCAACGCCGACCCCAACTTTGTCACTTCCATGCTCACCAAGCTGAAGTTCGAGGTGTTCCAGCCTGGGGATTACATCATCAGGGAGGGCACCATTGGCAAGAAAATGTACTTCATACAACATGGGGTTGTCAGTGTACTGACCAAAGGCAATAAAGAGACCAAGCTTTCAGACGGCTCCTACTTCGGGGGTAAGACGAGTTGGTGCTGCACCAGAAACACAAACTCAAAGGTCACATGCACTCACGCACATCTTTATGTGGAACCTAAATCTGTCCTCTTTTAATATTAATAATGGTGTCCTTTAAGACATAGGCCTAGGCTTGAATTTTGATTTGTGAGGCAACAGCATTTGGATAATGCTATTCAGGCTCAGATATTAGCTCCTTGTGAGCTTTCAGTAATATATTGTGCATTGCTTGTCACCTCACCTAAAATTCTGCTTCATGGTTTATGCAGGATTTTTCCCTTAATTCACATCACGAGCTGTCTCTTAAATGTAGGGCAAATTAAGAAAACAGTACTCACTGTGGTGAATATTAAGAAATATGCATTTGAAGGTCACAGAGGTCAGAAAGCTGTGAAATTACATATTATATGAATGCTTGAGACTTAAGCGATAACCCAGAGTTGTTATGTACTTAACTCGTGTTATGTTCTTAATCAGGGTCAGATAATGCGTAGCTCTCTCATGGTCCCAGAGAGCCTATGACACATGTAGGAGACAATGCTGCCATACTGCCCTCACCAAATACCAATTAATTTGCCCAGTGACAGCGTATCATTTAGACTACACTGTTAAGTAATGAGAAATGGTGGCAAAGCGTTTAACAGCACATGACCTGCCTGTGGAAGTTTAATTACGCTTTGCCTGCTCAAGTCCATCTCCATGCCCTCTCTCCGGGGGTTCCAGAGAAATAATGAAAAGATGGCAGGCAATCTATCTCTACATATGCCAAAACTAATCAACATTTTAGACAACATGGCCCTGGCTCTCTCTAGAGCCATGTTGTCTCAAATGTTGTCCAAAATGTTCCCTCCTTCAGTCCCTCCTCAGCAAGGCGTAATTCAGATTCAGGGAGAGGTTTAGTGTGCTTATAAGCTTGTTTCCAGCACACACGTCCTGGTAATGTCACGGTTTGTGCGACAGCTTGGACATTCTGTCATTCAAAGATCATTATCTTCTAAAGACATTTGACTTTTTTTTTTTCCTTGAGTGAACTTAAATGTGAGTAGTGAAACCCACAAAAGTGCAAATGCACTGGTTTTGGAAAAGAAACTAGCTTGCTTGCTGTAATCTTAAGCCTTGGATCTGTAATTATTTTCCCCTCTTGCGCATTATAGGGACAAGGCTTTTGACTCCATTATCTTGTGACTATTCCTGGAAGTGCCATTTCTCTGGGGGTGTAAGGGTTGGGGCTAGTGAGGTAAGCCTAGAGCCAGTGGGAGTTTGTTACCAAACACGAGTTAGTCATTCATGAAATTAATTGGTGCAGGATCAGCACAGGGAGTATGTGGCACATGTGGATCTCAGTGTGGCTGTCAGTATCAGCAAGAAGGAAGTCTAAAGCAATGAGCAGTTGTTGTTGTTGTTTTTTTTTATGTTATGTGCAGGGACACGGACACCTGCTCGACACGGATTGCAATGTTTTGTCTGTGTATCGTGTACAGTGTGAATGTGTGAGCATGTGAAGGAGGAGCAGAAGCTGTCCAGTTGTTGAACAGCTTTGTTTTTTGTCAAACAGGCTCCTTGTCAGCAGGCTGCAGTTTACAGTACAGCAAATGGCAGGCGTATATGCTCATCAGCATCTCAGCAAACTCATGTACTATAATTCATTCATTCATAGACAACCTGAATTATTTACACAATTATATACTCAGCAGTCTGCTCCAGTTTGTTAGCTGTTGGATTAGCTCGAGTCAGAGAGCCTAAAGTCTAAAGTGGACACGACATGTCCTGGATAGGAGCGTCGGCTGGGCACACAGCGATCCACTGGAGAGGGGAAATGTAATGTGACTGCAGTACTAACGCCAAGGGACACATGGATTGCTGCCAAGCCTGCTCTCTGGACGCTGCTCTGGGCTCAGAAAGAAAACATGCACACCCTCCCACCCCCACTCCACTTCCCTCTTTCTCTCCTTATAGTTCAGTATTGAAACACTTATCCGAACAGCATCTCCGCTGCCCTCTCAGTGCCCAGACTGAGCAGGTTATTGTGTTGTTATAGTTCATCCTTTGTTGCCTGCAGTAATTGATGTGTTGCCAGTGCAGACTGCGTCTCTCTCTTGTTAGGAGGAGAGCTCCATGACCTTGTGGTGGCCCTGAATGCCAGTCAGAGGTGCTTATCAAAAGTTGCCTTTGATTGCACCTCTAAGATGGCTCACTTTGCCTCTGAGTGAGTGGCTTGCAGCAGCTCTGTGAGTAGGGGGAAAAAAAGAAAGTGAGACAGAGTCAGAGGGAAGGAGGGGGGTTGAGGTGGGGAGTAAGTTGACTGCACAGTTTGCAATCTCATGTGTCATCTTTTTGGCTTTACTCAGTCTGACTGGTTCTCTGTGAATGGTGCTCTTTTAATCCGTAGTCTCTTGAAGTTCTGGGTTAGGGAACTAATACTCCTCCTATCTCCGTTCTCTCTATCTTTACTTATTTGGCCTTTATTTTTTTCTTTCTCTGAGCTTAGACTGGCTGTGCTATAGAGCTGCCAAATGGCCATCTTGACTGAGTGAGTCAGTGAGAGGGGCTGGCAACAGCAAAGATCCAGGTAATCCTCCCGGTCCTTAACCCAGTTAACATCCCTGCACCTCTCGTTCTGCAGCAGCATCACCTAAAGATTGAGGAATGCAGCAGTTGACAGAACGGGGGATATGATGACAAATATAGATGATATAAGATATATTTTTGTTGCCAAACCTCCAGTGCAGATTCACAATGTCTGTCCTTGCAACAGACATTGTGAATCTGTTTTAAAAAAAATACAAATCAAGACATTGCTCACATAATTCTAGTTTCACAGAGAGACATTGTCATTGAGTCATGGATGAAATATTATACTCTCCTTCACACAAACATCTTCTGGTCTTTGAATGTTGTTTTATTTTGTCCTTTGTCACTCACCAACATAAACATCATCCAGCTTCTGTTCAGG
Source organism: Thunnus maccoyii (assembly GCF_910596095.1). NCBI lineage: Eukaryota > Metazoa > Chordata > Actinopteri > Scombriformes > Scombridae > Thunnus > Thunnus maccoyii. The sequence continues at coordinate 12,742,372 of NC_056533.1, read as the reverse complement.
GGTGAAAAGGAGACAATGGGATGTGACGGGACACCAGCATCAGCTGAAAAAACACCAGATATCCCCTACCAGTCTGTGCATGCTAGCCAAACGGAAGGTGTTTGCGCAGCTATGCTAATGCAGTGAGGGAGTGAGCATGGCATGTCACGGGGAATCAGGCAGCCCACTGCGGATGTTTCAAAGGTTAGAGAGTGTCCGCTGCATGGGCTGGGGGCATTGTCGGGGAGGGAGATGGGAGCTGACAGCAGGACTCAGAGTCCAGGTGAGCTTTGCCAGACCAGGCTGCAGGACACAGATACTTCATCACAGACCAAGCAGCCCTGCTCATACTCATTAATTCACATCCATGCACACTTGTGAGCAGAAGAAGAAGGCAGGTACACACATACAATCACATGCAGATACATGGACACACAGACTTATGTAAAAGCACATTCAAAGGCCAGTATTTGCATTCACTCAGAATCATGCATAGTGGTTTGCAGGCACTCACACACACACACACACACACACACACACACATACATATATTATAATCTTGAAACACAGACTTAAGAAGAATATTCACTGCAGAAATCTGTTTCATTTACAAAAACAGTTGCACCTGTGCAGTAGATCTCTGTAAGTGTGGTTTGTGTCTGTGATTTTTATCACACAGTATGATGTCATAGAGCTTATGGGGGTTGTAATCTAGTCTCACTACATTAATTACCTTAAAGTAATTCAAATTCTTTAATTAATATAGCCTTGTCAAGAAGCTCAGTGAAGAGAAAAGAGTTTAGAGTTGCCAAGTTATGAGCAGCGTAATGTTTTGTTCATCTCTAAATTTTATTTTGCCATGTAATCACTGAAAACATATTTGCATGTTATCGTGCGTTTTTTCTGGTTTCTACTTACTTTACCTTAATATTATATCATAAAAGGAATTTTTTATTTATATTTTTTACAGAATGACTTGGAATCACTTGGGATATTTAATTTAAAAAATTTAATTTAAAAAATTAATTTTATTTGTACTGTATATCTCCATACTGCAGTATTTTTGTATGTACAACAAAACATTCAGCTTGCGTAGACTGCGGGTTTTGTTAACTGTATTTTGCACAGCTACCTGTTCCCAGTGTGGATGTAGCCAAGAGAAAGTCAGTAAAACCTTACAGAGAGCATAGTTAGTGACCCTCTCTTTCTATGTAGGACATGTGGACATTATACTGTGAGCATCATGTATAGGAAAATGGAGATATATCATGCCTTTAAAGACCTAAACAATTGTATTAATTTTATTTTATTTAACCTTTATTTAATCAGGAAGTCTCATGAGATTCAGTTTGCCCATTGGAATGAACCCAACGAGAAGGTGAAGGAGAGTGGCTATTGCACTTCTATAAATGGTGAGAAACATTATGTTAGTTGAATCTGAATTCAAAAATTGATTGTGATTATTCAGTCCTTTAATTCTATTTTCAGTTCCTTATCTATTGCACTGCTTTCTCCCCACACATACACACACACTGACATCTTGCATGGCATGCAGTCTGCTCTCCACTTTGAGAGCTGGTGCAGGGACACAAGGGAAGCATTTTCCCCATAAGAGCCCAAGACACGTGTGCTGCATCATCCAACAGAAAGACCAGTGTTTTCTTACCAAGGTCACAGAACATGACATCTTAGTCCTCCTGAAAAAGAAACACATAATGGCAACAGAAAAGTAACATCTTCTAGTGCACAGAAGCAGTTTTCCTTTAGGAAACAATGGCATCCTGACAAATAGTTTTGGGAACAAATATCACTGCTGGGCCAGATAAACTCAAAGGAGAGCAGGACAGCAGGGGGACGGGATAGGGAGATTTATCAAGTAGTAGAGTTATTCTCAGAGTTTCATCTTTAGAGCTATTTTGTTGTTTTCACTTTTTTTGTTTTTAGAATCAAATATTTTGAGTATAATGAGATATTTAATTCACAGCCAATCACTTATCTTGTATCATGACAGATATTATAGCTTTGTTAATTTGAGCTAACAAAGCCCACAATTTTGAGCTGATTATGAATCATCTCATTGCTCGTAAGGACCACACAAAAAGGGTAATTGTTGAGGCAGCAGTCAGTTTGAGAAGAAAAAACACGCCCCTTACAGAATACAGAGGCAGAGCGTTCTATGATTTCATGCAGGATTTGGGGAGCGTTGCGATGACTCACAGCAGATGTGAGTAAGCAGTGAGAGTAGAGCATTCATAAATAAAATAAATGTAACTCACAATCCATCAACAAAAGCCATCTAGAGTTGAACAGTGCATTGCACAAGTTAACTTGTCATCCAGCAGTGTGTTACGATTTTCACTGTTACTATACTATCTACTCACCAAATTGTTGCTAACATGAAAGCAACAAAGAGTAGTGACTCTGTGATGGGGGGGGGGCTACTGTCTTACTTATTTTAGTACTTATTTTTGTTCATGATAAAATGAGTATTATTCGTGGTCACTCAACCTCTCTCTGGCCTTATGAACCAACACCTTTTCATAAGTCTTTTTCTTTTTGCCAATACGTGTTTATTGGCTGGCATTTTTGATTACACATATTTTTCTGCAAAACATAGGATAAGAAAGATCTGCTCTTAACCATGTGCATCTGGTTATGTTTTAAAATGGGGGCGCAAACTTGGAAAGATGTATAAGTGGTAGAGGGGGGGCTGGGTGTCCTCCTCCAGAAAAAAAAATTGCAATTTTAAACAATTTTCCTGCATTTCTACACCACCTAACCTCTTGGATTAAGTCAAGAAACAGCCACCTGCACTAGTCTAGATTAGTTAGATTGATGGTGATATGAAAACCAAGAATGCATCAAGAACGGTATATAATTGGGTGAATCAGGACACGAAAAGATTATTGAAAGAATGGCTATTTCATATTTGAAATTATATTTATAAAAAACATTATGTAGCCTAAAATGGTTGTAGGTTTCAGGCTACTAGGCCTTCTTCAAGGTCAAACAAGGAAACACTGTTTATATAAATGAAATATTGACATTGTTTAACAGAAATGTAAACCTGGTTAAACATTGTTAAACCTGAGGGTTGCTATTCTCAGTACTCACAAGGCCATCTTCAAGGTCAACAATTGCAACAAAGTACAAACAATTTGGATGAATGAAATAACCAGAGACAGAGACACAGAGTGTCCTGTAACTATAGTAACTCATTCTAACTCCTGCCTGCGTGCACACAGTGCGAGAGGAGAGGGAGAAACGCTGTGCTGTTGCCAGAAGAGCCGCTGACTGAGATTACTCTGAGCAGCATGCATGGGAATAAATTACAATAACATAGATTTGTGTATATTTCTGGCTTTCGTCCTGATGTCTGAATAACTCGCTGCTGCACGCTGCTGCACGGTGCTGCTGTTGCGCTGTGCTGCTCTGTCTTGTCTGTCCAAGCGCTGTCAGTGTCCTCTTTACGCGCTATGACGTTATCAGTTATGAATTCGTTTTTCACTGCGTAAGAAAATAGATATGTGGCATGAGAGCATGTGAAAAGTGTCAATTGTGTGAGTCTCACGGTCAATGTGTGAGACTTGGCAGACCTGGTATGATGTTTGCTATGTTCACCATCCTAGTTTAGAAAGATAGCATGCTAACACTTGCTAATTAGCACTAAACACAAAGTACAGCTGAGGCTGATGGGAAGTCATTTGTTTTACCAGGTATTACTATAAATCTTTTTAGGAGCAGTAAACCTAATAATCTTAATCTAGTATTATTTCTATCGTTTACATACAAACATAGCATGCTTTTTGTGATTTTCTGTTATTTTTATACTGTTAAGATGTTGGATGTCTATGTTCAACATAGTCAAAGGTCTAAAACTTTAGGTGAACGTTTGTAAAAATTCTCCCGGCAAGTCAAAAGCCCAGGCTTCAACCTGCTCTGAATGCTTCTTTTCCAATGTTACCTCTACTTCCTCCTTGTGATGACATCAGATTGTTCACACATGCCCACAAATGGCCGTCTGTTCCATAGTCTTTGTTGCTTAAGTTGTTCCATGGGTTGTTCGTGTTGTCCACTCACATATTTCAGATCAGAAGTTTCAAGTTTCCATTTCAAGTAAAAAACAAGTGAAATCCTACTACTACTCATTGTGTCATGGTTTGTAGTAGCCTCCTGAGCTTCCCGGGAAGCTGGCGGAGACGTAGCTTCTGGAGGCTGGCCAATCAGAATGGAGCGGGCTCATTGGGGGCCTTAAAGAGACAGGAGCTGAAACGGCCTGTTTCAGACAGTGGCTGAACTAAGGGGCTGCATAAAGGACAAGTATAAATGAGGAGTTTTTTAAACTGTAAATCATGCAAAGATATTCCAGCAGAGCCCCAGATTAAAAACATAGACCTGGAAAAGTGCATGATACATCCCCTTTGAAGATTTGTTGTTTTATATTACATTTTAAATTGAGTTTTTAAAAATATATTTATCTTTTTTTTAATGAAACACATCATATTGCACATCTAACTTTGCTCCTGTTTTACAGTTCTTGATATTCAGGACAGTGTTGAGCTTCAGGGCAGCCATCTGCATTTAGCCCCTCAGCACTGTCCGCTAATCTCTTATTGTTTAGCTCGGAGCGGGTTGCACCAGACCCAAACCCTGCCATGGATTTTTTTCCCCACACTTGTAGTTCAGATGGCACCACTAAGTGTCTGGGCTTCACTTGCTTTCTGCAAAGACAGTTAGATGGGGCCACAGGGCTCACTGCAGCTCACCGCCTCATCTTGGCAGTGTTGGCTTCATCCAGAAAGCCACAGGACAAGAGGATTTAATAAAGAGCTGCGATGCTCCTCTCCAGAGGGGATTACTGGAGCATTGCTGCGGGAAATGGACCCCCCAGCACAGCTACAGCCAGGGCTGGCCCGCTAGCACACACTTACAGTACACGCACACAAACACGTGCAAACACACACATGTACACACATATATGGTACAAGCGTGGTATTTTTACTCTATCTTTCACATTCACAGCTCTCCTGCTAACTTGGCCATCGTCTATTCATCCATGCTCTCTCTCACACACAAGCACCCACCAGTACACACAACACAACAGTAAGAGCAACACACAACATGAGATTGTTCATATGCTTCATTTACAACACATATTCCTCGCTCACTGTCATGTCAAATCATGCACTCTCCCTTTAACTGTTCCCCCATCTCATTTTTCAAACCATCACACACAATCATAACTACTTTACACTCAGTGACCAGAAAAAATATTAAGTCTTTCTACAGTCTAATGCAATCCAGTCACCCTGTAGTGAATGTGATGTACTTATAATGTTGACATTTTGCTGTTCACTCAGCTCGTCAGTTTCTGAAGCCATATTTAGTGATGTTTTTAATGGGTTTTATTATATTGAGAGGTGTTTCTACTGTCCCAACATATGTGTAAATAGGGTAGACAGTGGAAACACTTCTCAGAAATTACCCTAAACCTTCTTGACCCTCTCAAAAATTAAACAGTACAATTGTCGCAAAGGGAATATTTACTGCAGGGTTGTTGTTTTATTACACAGTACAGGTGTTTTCTGTCTACAGAGGATATATTATAAGATTTCACTCATCCAGATGCACAGATGCTGTAACGTATGCTTGTTGCCAGATGAGTCACGACAAAAAAATAAAAGTAGCATTTACATACTCATAATCAGCTCCAGTTTAACTCAAACCCATACTGGCAGTTATGGTCTATGTGTGAGTGTTGAGGCTGTATTTCCATGGTACGGTGGGTTTTTTTCCTTGCCACTGAGCACATTTTGGTACCTTGCCAGTGGGAGGAGAAGTACAGTTGGGAAGTGTCACTGGTAATCGAGCAGCACCCTGCAATTATGGAGTCAACATTGACAGCATTTTTTGCCGTCCGCCTGCTCAGAGTAGGTGAGCTATGCACTACACATGGCGCACCCTGAAAGACCTCTCCAAGATTACCTTTTTCATCTTTTTCATTCATTCATCATACATTTTTCAACCTATACACATAAAGAAAAGCATGCTGTAAGAAGGCTTTCCCTTTCAGTTGATTAACTCCCCATGCAGCTGTCTGTTACAGCTTTCCTTTTCTGAGGGTTTTTTTCATCTGCAGTGCCTAATGTGAGTGGCGTCCATTGTCAAATTACAATTAGGCACATCAGATCCACTGTGGCTACTTTGAATCTTGCCCAAATAGCACCAGGCTGTTACAAATTAACCACATAAACTTCTACACTCTTTTGGGTATCAAACGATCATACAATGGTGTTCCACACAGTTTGCTAGTGAAGCTGTGAAAATCAACAAGACTATGATTTGCTCAAGTTAGGGTTGAGTTTTTAACCAATAATGTATCTTCAAAAGGCTTTGGCAGAGAACATTGTGCAGATATGTTTAATATGCATATTTCGTTTATAGGCTGATAAAAGAATTTAATCTCGGCAGCATTTCTCTAAAATGTGTTTAGCTATGAACATAATTCTTAGGAGAAACAGGTATCATGGGAATCATGGTCATTTGCAGATGAGAAAATTTGCTTAGTCTGAAGAGAAGCTCTTCCAGACCTTCCTGCCAAATGCACATCACGGTGAGGACAGAACTTCTTTTAGAGGGGATGAGAAGAGCAGTTGTGATTTGCCGTGATCGTTAACAGCCCCTAACACACCCAGACTCATTGACCACATTTTTATCACACACCCACACGCAGCTCACTGTCATCATACCTACATACAAAAACATCCACAAAAGCCAATGCTACACATGTTGTTGATTTAAGTGGACATTGCCTCATACAGTACAAGGAGGCTCTTGGTGTGTGTGTGGCTGCAGGTTTGCACAAACATGATCGTTTTAGAGATATGCAATATCGGAGGGTAAATTTGAAGCAAAGAACGATGGAGAGAAGGACAGTTAGGGTGGAGAGTGAAACTACATGTAAGATACACAGCAATAAGTTGGATGAAGGATTCTTTAAAAATTTGATTTGATGTAGGCTAAGGGGGGAAAAGTAGGAAAGTGCATGCCATGGGAGAATTGAGAGCATGTGTCTGTGTGGATGAGCTGGAAATGGGTTTTTGAGAAAGAGAGAGTATGATAGGAAACACAGGAAGGGCGGGCGGAAGATGAGATGAAAGCTAAAGAGAAAAGACATTAGATGATGTGTTCAAACACATGACGCACTGGCAAATAACACGTACACCAAAACAATATAACCCTGTCCATATAAATACTCATATACATTCAATGTATAGTATTTACTGCATGTATACGTTATCCTCATATATGTTTATCCATATCCATATATAGATGAAGTATACAGAAGCCTATAGTTTCAGCATACCTTACTCTCTTATACTGCCTTGCTTTCATGAATAAAACACTTGCATGCACATACACACACATATACTACATTCACATATGTTTGTTTATGCACACATGCATGCACGCACACACATTCTGTGCAGGCTCTCACACAGACACATTGCAATTGGATAGTGCATGCATCCACATGCGACATCTGCATACAGTACAGACACATTTGCACCCACACACACAGCCTCTGTGCCAGAGCTCTACAGCAGTGCAGCTTGTTAAATGGAGCATTATTTTCCTGAGCGGGCATGGCAGATGAGGGCTGGCAGACCTCTAAGCTCTGAAAATGGCATTAAGTGCTACACCGATGGATTATAGAAAACTTGTAGATTTTAATGCTAAAAAAATAAAACAAAATAACACTGGAGTTCACATTTTGCTTAGTTTTTATTGTGTTCACTTAGCATACTTTATCTACAGAGAAAAAAAGCTATAATTCTAAGCTTTAGGTCATGTTGAAAGAGGTGAAGGTAAATTACAGGGTCTTATAGTCTGTGGAGAAATGGTAGGTCTTAATATGTTTCACTCTCTGTTGTAGTTGAATGCACCACAAGTAAAATTCTTGTCTACCACCACAAAGACCCGGGGTAGATTCCCAGTAGCAGTGCCTTTGACTCCATATTCATTGGTGGGAGAACTGGGGGTACTTTTCCTAGCATGATATGCAAAAACGAATTTGTCCTCAGTGAAATGTATTCTGTATATAAAAAAGTGTGGCCATTGTGGAAATCTGGTTAGTTTTGTTTTTGGTTTTTTTATGTTGTTGTTTTTTTGGTAGTTTGTTTTTGATATGTAGGCTGGGTTGTGTTTGAAAAATGATAAAAGTCAATGCTGTTGAAAGTGTTTTATGTGCAGGGGCAGTTTAAACCAGGATACATTTATACCTTTTAGAGGTTTGTAGTGATTATGGATGATCCACTCAAATCTGGGTCTCTTCCAGCTAAACTGGGGAAGCCTTTAGCAGAAAATGTTACCTGTTTGCATTTTTGTGACTATGAATGATGTGACTGTTTATGATAGATCAGGAGTGGCAGTAACACTGGTATAGGATTTCATTTACTCAAATAAAACAAATAGATGTCTGAGTTTAACTCAATCATGTTATTGTACTTTCTCTTTTCTTATTGTACTTTCTCTTTTCTGCTGTGTTTTGTTGCAGAGATTTGTTTGCTGACACGAGGCAGAAGGACAGCCAGTGTCCGGGCAGACACGTATTGTCGTCTATACTCATTGTCTGTGGACAACTTCAATGAGGTGCTGGAGGAGTATCCTATGATGAGAAGAGCCTTTGAGACTGTTGCTCTGGACAGACTGGACCGTATTGGTAAGAAAATAATCTTTAAAATGATCATTTACATCACTGTAAATAATATGCCACCAACTGCATTTTGCAACTTTTTTCACTGAAAGTCATTGAGAACTAGTGGGGACAGTTAAGGCATACAGTACTCATTATTCAGTTTGTAAAAATGCTGCTTCTGTGTGTTCTCTCTTCAAACTATAACTTTCAAATTATTTCTGCAAACCAACACAAAATTCTCAAATAGTACATGACATGAAACATCAATTCAGTGACATTTATGCTGCTTGACGGTCATGTATAGAGTCTGAAATTGTTATAATGGAAAACATAAGATTTGTGTACTTTTTTTGTTCAACATCAACTTGACAACTCCTCAATGTACATTTGTAATATTTGAAAATAAAGCTTCGATTAATTGTATCTAACCCAGTCAGCACATCATTGAGTAGATTTCACCCCTGTGCTATGAAAGGATCACTCTCCTAGATATATTTCACTTTATGCTACTCATGAGTATGTGTGTTCAGCAAGACACACTGACAATGAAGAAAACCAAAGTCTTTCAAGCCAGAGCTCACAGACAAAACTTTAGGATTGTAACAATCTTCACATTGATACTCAATGACTTAAATTACTTTCAAAGTCATCTGCATATAAACATGCAGATGGAGCTCTGGTTTTGAAATCCCTGCGTGACTTCTCTTATGCATACAATTGATATTCTCTCCATATCCATCACTCTTCCCAGGCTCAGCCTGGGCAGATGAAAAATTCACAATGAAAGGCACGCCTGTATCATCACTCAGCCATCGCTGCATGCTCTGTTTTATCCTCTGCTATGTTTAGAATGGAAGATAGAGAAATTGCTTCAGGGGGTCTCTTTGTAGAAAATGGCTGCTTTGAAAAGATGTGGTGGGCTGATAGTGATGTTTCTGTGAGATGGTCTCTTGCGTATGTCCTTTCTCCCGGGCTTGATGCTCATGTACACCCTTCTTCCCTAATAAAGTCACTCACACGGCACTGATCCACAAATTAATTACTGTCTTGATGGACTTTGCACAATCTGATTGGTGGTGTGCAAGTGATAAAGGGTCAGGTGGTGCCAGGGTCAAGCCGGATACCTCACAGCAACACCTCTACTAATCTGCTACCAGTCATAACAGAAAATGGAGAGATTGATCTGGGCCTAATTGCATTTACAATATTTCTGGATTTCACAGCCTTTTGTTAGCATCAAATTGAAAATGGCAGTCATGTGAATTAACCCTGTCACTGCTAATGCGACCATTCAACAATGACTAATGGACTTTGAGGTCAGAGTTTCACACTTTTCTCTAGTAGGTAGGGTCAGCAGATAGTATGCCTGTCACAGTGACGCAACTCCAACTTGTCTCTTTGACCTTGTGCACAGCTCACAGTTACTTTAGTTTCAGAGCACATATTCCGAGACTGGAAAATGAAAGAGTACAAATGATCTGGAGCAAGATTTGTGGAAAAAATTAAATTGTGGAAAAAGTCCATACTTATATTGAATCTCAAATTTTGTTTTTCATTTTTTTCTGTGTCATGAGATTGCTTACTCCGCAGAAATTGTAGCAGTTTAGAACAATAAAGGTTTCAGGTTGATCTCTGATTTTTAAGATGCTTTCCTTTTGATATTAACAGACAATAATAAGAGAGAAAATATGAATAAATACCAAAAAGATAATTGTAGACTTGACCCATACCTCAGCATAGCTCACACTCTATCAGAGGCTCAATCTACACCTTCTGGTACAATGTTTGCTTTATGTTTTGTCCCTGTTACCTAGGGAATCACAGTAAGAGCTAGACAAACATACACTGCCTACACCTTAGGCTGTCATGTTTTCTGAGCTTCTGTCTCTGGGTAGTTATCTCCCACCTATCTTTTGTTGTTTCTCTTATTCTGTACTCTTTCATACATTGTCATCTTCTGCTACATCTCTTTCTTGAATCTCTTTTCCTCCCTTTTCCCTGTGATTTTCAGTTGCACCTTTTTTCTTTTTCCCCTCTTTTTAACTGTTTGTGTGCTAGCTTCTGTTAGAGAGCGTTGTTGGAAAATAAGGTTGTTACTAGAGTTCATCCACAATGTCAACTGGGCTCTATCTGCTTACAAGATTTATGCTCATGCTCCTTTTTTCCTTTTCTTTCTTACCTGTAACTCTCTGCGTGTGTCTGTTTTTCTGTGTGTCTGTTTTCATGTGTGCATGTGTTTTTACAGGCAAGAAAAACTCCATCCTGCAGCACAAGGTACAGCACGACCTCAGCTCTGGTGTACTCAACTACCAGGAGAATGAGATCATCCAGCAGATTGTACAGCATGACAGGGACATGGCCCACTGCGCCCACCTCATGCAGAACGCCCCACCCCAGACACCTCCCTCACCTACCCCTGTCATCTGGGCCCCACTCATCCAGGCACCTCTCCAGGCAGCAGCTGCCACCACCTCAGTAGCCATTGCCCTGACACACCATCCCCACCTCCCACCAACGCTCTTCAGGCCTCCACTTTCTGTTCTGGGGTCCCTAAAGGACCCTCCTAGCCGGCTTAAGAAGTTTCACACGTTTGTCCCTCCATCCACAACTCCTGGATCTGCTGGGGACTCTCCCTCTAGCACACCCTCTAAACTGCGCACTGGGGTGGACATGCCATTGCTGGCCTCTTTTCGGGCCCAGCACATGACGTCAGGTTCTGGGGCAACTGGTTCTAGCCAGCAGGCCTCAAGTAGCGGAGGCCAACGTGGGCCTTGTGGGACAGGGTCTGGGTTCAGTGGAGGTGGAAGTGGGGCCTCTGCCTTCCCCTTCGGACCATACTCATCCTCTGGTTCACCCTCATCTAGTATGGCCCAGCTACACCCACAACCACAGCAGCAACAGCCCTTTCGCTCCAGCACCCCACCACTGTCAAACCTCTTCCACCAAGGATCTGCAGGTGGAAGCACAGGGTCAGGAATAAGTGGAGGTGCAGTTGGAGCCTGTGGTGGTGCAACAGGTTGGTCTTCAAGTGGAGCAGTTGGAGGTTCTGTGGAAGGGGCCAGTGGAGGAGAGACTACCTGGGCTAGAGAGGACTTTACAACTGCAGTGACAGAAGCAACTCCTGAGGGGCACTTTGGGTTGGGAGGAGCTATTAGTGGATTAGTAAGAGGGATCTCAGGGGAATCAATGGGAGGGATATCTGAAGGATCAGTGGGTGGTGCTTGTGGCAGGTCAGCGGGTGGGGCCTCAGGTGGATCAGTGGGGGGCATTACCTGTGGGTCAGTGAGAGATTCAGCCAGGAGATCAATGGGAGGGGTTTCAAGAGGATCAATCGGAAGAGCCTCCAGGGGATCAGTGGGAGGGGCCTCTGGAGAGTTACTGGTTGCAACGACCACTGGAGGATCATTGGGGAGGGCTTCTGGGGGATCAGTGGGAGGGACTTCTGGAGAATTGTTGGTAGTGACGACCACTGGAGGATCATTGCACAGGGCTTCTGGTGGACCAGTGGGAGGGACTGCTGGAGAATTACTGATCGCAACAACCACTGGAGGATCATTGGGGAGGGCTTCTGGCACATCAGTAGGAGGGACTTCTGGAGAATTACTGATAGCGACAACCACTGGAGGATCATTGGGGAGGGCTTCTGGCGAATCAGTAGGAGGGACTTCTGGAGAATTACTGATCGCGACAACCACTGGAGGATCATTGAGGAGGGCTTCTGGCGTATCAGTAGGAGGGACTTCTGGAGAATTACTGATAGCGACGACCACTGGAGGATCATTGGGGAGGGCTTCTGATGAATCAGTAGGAGGGACTTCTGGAGAATTACTGAGATCTTCTGGGGGATCAGTGGGAGGGGCCTCTGGGGGACCCCTTGGAGGGGTTTCTGGTGATTATATGGTAGGAAATCCTGGAGGATCGTTGGGAAGGGCTTCTGAAGGATCAATATGTAGCCATATAGGAGGAAGTTTGAGTGGGCCAGGGGGAGGGATGATTGGAGGCCATAGTAGCAGAGCAGCAGGGGGTGCGGTAGGGAGTCATTTAGGGGGGTCTACAGCTTGTCCTGTAGGAGGGGCTTCTGGTGGAATTACAGCTGGACTTATTGGTTCCTCCCGTTGTCAGAGTCCCATTTCTACCGGCTCGTCCAGCCCTTTGCCTGGTCAAATTCTCCAGCCACCCTCTAAGCCTCCTCACTTGGCTCCTTTGCAGCAGTTTGCTGGAGGAGGCAGGACTAGCAGTGGCTTAAACCTCTTCCACTCCCCTCCACAAGGCTCCCCATCCTCTAGTAGAGGACATCATAGCCAACAGCCTGCTGAGGACTCCCCGTCATCCCTCAGCCATTTTAGCCTGGCAGGCCTCCAGTCTGGCTTCCTGCCTCACCAGATGTCCCTGGAGAGGTCTGCCCTGGCCTCTCTGGCCCAGTATGGCTCAGCAAACGCCTCTCCCTGCCTTACCCCAGTGGCACCCAGCCCTACCATTCAAAGCCCAGTGGCAGGCAGGACTTTCCATTACAATGACCCTTCCAGTGCCACAGGATCCCACAGTTCTCTGCTCATGCCTCAGTCTTCTCTCCCTCCACAGCTTCCCAGCCAGCCACACACAACAGGGAGAGATTCTCCACTGGGCCGCTTTTCAGAGGACCTAAAGCTGTTATCCAGCTCACACCCATCTCTGCCCCAGGAAGTAGCCCAGGCATTAGGCCACCAAACACCTCGCTCCTCTGTGGAAACTGGATACTACCCCTCACCCTTCTCATCACCCGCTCTCGTGCCCAAACCCTGTAGCTCAGTACCAGGGCGCATGACTCCTCCAATCCAGATGTCTCCGGGGCACCCTCACCAGACTCAATCCCCAGGGGCCTCCCCGGCCTCGCCTCTACGGAGAGGCTCTGCTGCCTACTCATCAGATCTAGAACCTCAAACTGTCCGCTCTAAACTCCCTTCCAATTTGTGAGGATTGATCACACCCTCCTGTGCTCCTCCGAACTGAAACACACACAAACTATATCCATGTGTGGCATTATTTTCTTTCTGTGATCAGACTTCACTGTGTTCCGCCTCTCATTTTACCAAGATCTTAAATTTACTGTGATTTAAAAGACACTTTACCAGGTAACTCTGAGCATAGAGAATACTCTATATTTGTTTTATGCTTTGTCCTCTTTTTTATTCATACATACTGTATATAGATAGAGATATATTTAAATGATAAGTTAATCAAGGGACTAGGAGGGTGTGAAAAACGATCTCCATTTAAAGGACAGTCATTTTCTTTATTTCTATAACTATGCCAAATTCATCTGGTGATTTTTGGGAAGACAATTCAATGGACTACACAATAATACTCTTTTTCTGCAGGAACCTATGCACTAATACCTGCATGTATAAAGGCTTTTTGTGTGTTTCAAAAAAAGTTATCTAAATTTTTAGCTAAAACAAAATGCTTCAACAGGCTGACTCTTGTACCATCTCATACAGGATCACATATTGTTGATCCTTAAATGTATCTATTAGATTGTACTTATTTATCCTCTGTGTAAACTCTTCAAAACCTGATGAGAGATGGAGAAGAGACTTTAGGAAACCAAAAAGACTTTTCCTGTGGGGTAATAATTCACCTCCTCTTGGCCCTTCTATCCTTATTTTGTACCACTTTATCATACCAATACTGTTTTTGAAGCAGGGGGAGAGGGGTTCAGCGAGCTACCCTCCATCTCAATATTGAGACATAACAGTATGTGAGCGACTGGCTTTCTGCAGAGTCCTCAACCATGTCCTAACAAGCTCACTTTGTCTTCCAAGCTCATGCCGCTAATGTGTGTAGAAAGCATGTGTTGTTTTTCTTCCTGACTGCGTGCAACTGTTAATGTGTGAGTGTTAGTGAGAGTAAGTGTGTGAATCAGTGGGACAGTCAGATGCAAGGCAAGACTTTTCCCTGGACTGATCAAAAGGAAGTTTGCCTTTTTTCACACAAAAACTAGGACTTCCATTAACCCCAGCTTGTGTGTTGCATTGTGTAGCACTTGGACCATTCAAAATCAAAAATAATCAAATATATAGTTGCCCCAAAACCAGACTTTCAATCATTTAGCAGATACAGTATATACAATACACAAGCTGAAAGATCCAAAAAGTGCTGGAAATGGAAATATGCCACTTGATATTTAATTTGTGCATTACTTCTTCTACTGTAGCTGCTATATGGTCAACATAGGCATGTCTCCTCATTGATGGCCAGTGCTGAGTTTGAGATGTTGAATGTATGTACATTTTTTGTTGCTAAAAGTAAGTACTGTAGCTATGGTAGATGCACTGAAGGGGAGTTAAGAGACTGTTCCATAACAGGTCATTGGTTCAATATCTTTGACTGATGTTTTCATCAGCAGATATTTCTCCTGCCAAAGTGTCCTTTAGCAAGACACAGAACCACTACCCACTCATTTGTTGTAAGGCAATCTGGATATATGACTCAGTAAGTTGTGTACAAATGTGCACTCTTTACTGCATATGCTCCATTACGTATTGCCATACAGCTGTGCTGCTGCTGTATCTCGAGAGAAATTGCTTGGGAACTTCAAATGTTATTATTGAGCCCATGAAGGTGCAGGGAAGCAATCACTGACAAATATTGTGTCAGAATGGACATTTTAAAATGTACCCCACACTATTCAGTTTTGATTGCATTTCTGCAGGTATTTTTGAATTCATAAAATATATATATATAAAAAAATATATATAAGTACGTACATATACCTGGAGCACCTCTATGTAGGTGGCATTTAGCTGTTTGCCATCAAAAATCAAAGATGAGAAAAGGCCCTTTATATTTGTGTATTCATTCAAAATCCGGTGACACTGTCAGAGAGCCTTACAGTTGCCAGAAAACAGAATACACAGTAGAGCAAGGTATCACTAAACTCCCAAAGGAGAAAAGCTGTGTTATGCTTCTACATGTTTGTCTGTAGCTCATCATCAAGACAGACCCAGGTTCCACTCAGACAGCTGAGTCCCTAACTCAGTCACAGCACTCAGCCACAGCAGCCTAATTTAACAAGACATGTCTGTAATCCCTTGACCCTCACAGGCTATCATGCACTCACACACAGAGGTGCACAGTGACCATGTTCTCCCCTCATTACAGTTCCCAGAAGTCCCTATAATAAGGTATAGCAATACACATGGCATGACACACAGCTGCACAAATGCACATTTACAGACATGCCTACAACCTCAAGAACACTCTTTGAATGCTCTTTGAAAAACAAACAAAAAAAATTGACAATCCTTTTTTTCTCCACGACATTTTATGTTGTTAAAAATATCCTCAACTGAATTTGCCGTTAGCAAATATATGAGTCTCACTTTCTCATCTTATTCAGATCAGCCAGGCCATTAGCCCTCACCACTTTTATGATTAGGAATTTCATGTATAATGTTGTTGATGACATGGATACACACACTGTAACCCTAGACAGAAATTTTCATCTGTTAAGTAAGCATGTAGTCCTCTGTAAGAATTAAGCCTCATAAGATATTGGGGCAACATAAAATAAAAACAATCTCTTATAATCCACCTGTCACCCATCATGTGAAATGTAGAAATTCAACTACTGACATTCAATTAAACGAGGCAGATTGAGGGGAAATGAATACAGCAAAAACTCTATGATTATTTGGCATATCATTTCAGAATTAGATTAAATAGTTGAAATCAATGATTCACATGGCCTTTTCATGGTCTTCTTCACGGACTGAGTAGGTGCTTCTAATGGCTAGAACAGCTTTTTTTTTTTTTAAGCTTTCACACACTGGCTGTTGTTTAACACTTTGTCCTCATCTACAGTTCAGCTATTTAAAGGCTCTGAAACATTTACACGGGCTATGTGTTTATGTGACACGTGAAGCCTTGCTTGTAGGAAGCCTGGGTCTCTTTAGACCACCGTCCAGTGGGGCAAAGGGTGAAAGGGACAGAGCACTGAGACAGAATGACAGAAAGTAAACACCAAGAATGGTTTCACCTCTGGAATACTGATTGTCTGCACACAGTGTAGGTGTTTAAACCTTGGTCTTCCTGTACCTGCTAGTCTTGCACTGCACAAAAGCAGACTGCTGTGCCCCCCACATCAGGAAAAAGTCCCCTTTTTCCTCACAATGTGACCTTATTAAGGTGTATAGTTGGAAAACAATTTGAAGCTGGTCTGAGACAAAGGTGTGTATGTGAAGAGGCGTTGATGCAATGAGGGAATGATGTAGTCTGACACTCAGCCACAGGGAAGACAAGTAGACAGGCACCCCATTAGGTACTCATGTTGACGGGGTAGTTGTTTCTTGGGGATTTGTAGCATGTCACCCCTTCTTTATGATTGTTCCTGAGTGCTAGTGGATGTTTGTCAGTATTGTATTGATTGGAAGGATATGAGGGAAAGCTTTGAGTGTTGCTATGTAGCTAGCAGCTAGTGTGTGTGTGTGTGTGTGTGACTGTGTATCCCGCTCTGCCTGGCAGGGTCGATGGCTGGGGCTGGGCGCTGTCTGAGGAGGGTGGGACAGGGAGGCACAGGTCAGAGCTTACAGAGAGATAGACATTGGACAGGGATTGATTAGTTGGCCTGAACTTAGTATGGTCTATTATCACAGATAAGTGGTTTAGGCTAGGGGTGGGTGGGCACACAGTGTATCAGTTGAATCTGTCACTGTCAGTTAGAGAGCTGCCACAATCTGCATGATGTCCTGTCGGTTTCAGCTAGACCAACATATTTGCAAAATCTCCTGTCTTGGACTTTTTATGTAAGAAAAGTGCCAATTTTTATGAAATTAGAAGAGAAGTTTTTGATTGATGACCACATAGTGTTGAAATTATGTAATGGAAATGAAAAGGGGTTTCATAATCCTTTGGGTCATGAAATTTTCTTAACTCACAGAAGACCATGTAATCCTTCATTCCGTGTAAAGACATGAAAATAACCAAAATTGGAGTAACAAGATTTTCACCTGACAGCAATGTTTATTCTTCAAGGGGATTTGCTATTTCCATCCACCCAGACTATTTGCTGCAGCCGCATCTGTAGCGTAATGTAGTATGGAGACAGTGTTTTTTAGAGGAATCAGCAGGGAATTAGATAAGGAGGCTTTGAAACTTTGTGTCTTTTGAGAAAAAGCGAAAGAAAAACAAGGGTGACTCACTCGCTCATGCAGCAAACTATTTTCATTATGTTTCCCTATGTCACCCATCTAAACATGGTAAGACCACTGCAACAGAGAAAATAGCAACCAAGGGCAGTTGAAGGATCCCAACAGCTGCCAGCGTTCTGTCCAAACGCCCCGAGCTAGGCTGTTCTGAAATCAGTTCAGAGGACGACAGTGGAAAAGCACCTGACATGTCTGTGTTTTGATCCTGTAAGGTACCACTGTTTAATTTTAATGCCCTGCCTGAGTTGGTTGCCCTATTTTATCTGAATGTAACTAAATCTAATCTAGGTCTGACAGAAGTAGTTCATATTTTCCTCTGTTTTAGGCCATACTTTGCTCTGGCCTTGCTGTTAGCCATGGCTAGCTACGCAGACTGGCACCTCTGTACCATTTCCAATTCATGGTTGTTTCTGTAACGCAGCATTCCCACAATCTGTTTGGTGCACTTCCAATTTCGCTGCCTAATCTTAGCCTGCCTCTCCCTTTGTGCTGCCCTGCTCGCCCATGAATATGGGTTGGTGAATCAGCGATGCACACTAATGAAATCATTTGCTGTGATTGAGGATTAGATGTAGCAGCAGCGGAATCGAACCTGCAATTTCTCCGGGGAGAGACGGCACGTGTTTTTTTTCCGAGGCCCTCGTTATTCATTCATAACTGCAAATTCCCCCAACCCTTCCACAAACACTCAATTTATTTATCATACGCAAGCAGCAGAATCAGGTGTTCGTATGACAATGTACCTCAGAGTGATTGGATATGATATGAAGATTGCTATATGTGGTAGAAGGTTCTGTTTATCGTAGCGTCTAATACAACTGACCTCTTTTGCTGCTGCTCCAATGAGATGGAATAACACAACAGTAATGTTGTTCTGACCACAAAGTTGGCTGTTGGGCAGTGTAACCTAGATATGACCCAGTTTAGAGATACTGTGCACCAGTAGGGTGCCTGTAAGTTCACTCCAAGACTGTATGACCTTGAGATCCTTTATCATAATGACACTGTTTGTTCATAGTAGAGACAGCTAAATATATGAAATTTGACTTGGGTTGGTAAATTCAAAAATTAACCAATTAGAAGCTATGATTTGGTTCTGAAAATATGTTGTCTGTATGTTTCTCTGCTGGGGGCAGCTGATCAGAAAATCCTGTGTTGCAGCCAAAGGTGAGGCTGCTCTTCACTGGATTAGAGTTGGGGGGGAAACAGAGAGAGAGAGAGATGAGGGTTTACATAAAACATTGTGCTTCTCATAGCCGTCTTTCGTTTGCTGAAGTATGTACTATAATTCCACTTAATCTGATGTTTGGGAAAATAATTTCAACAAGGTACTTATAAAGATTTATATATTTCCATAGGACCTATTTATATTTCTATATTCATTTTAGACTCTCTTAATAAGTGATGTCATCACCATAACAGATAATGATAAGCAATGTTCACCAAACTGTGTATGTACAGTTCATAACATGTCCATGATTTTTAATGAAGCGCAGGAGTGGGACATTTTCTTCACATGATGCTACAGACCAAGACTTTCTACTCGAAGGCTCAACCTTTTTGTTTCACAAAGGCAGAGACTGGTTCAGCACTTCTTACAAGGACACACAACCTTTTGGGGAGGACAGTATTTTGACCGCTTTGCTAATCATCAATGGATATCAGTCTATTTTTTCTGCATTTAACACGGGAACTATGGGAAAAAGCAATAAGGGAACTGTACAGGTATGGTGTGACTGGATGTGTACCTACGGGACATTGCGCTGACCCACACAACAACCACACACAGTAGTTTGTGTGGCGGTAAAAGGAGTGAGGCAAAAACTGCATTGTCGATAAGCACACATACTGGATGAAATAAAACGGTATAGAATAAAATATAAGGAACACCTGCTTGGAGTATTTTTTTTCTCTGTTGTTCGCAGCACATGCAGCATACTCTCAGTTACGCTTCACAAGGTCGCTTAGACATAGCACAGTGCAATATGCACACCTTTTCTGACACTGCCTTTTCTGTATATTACTGTTTCTCACAGATTTTTGGGATATTCATTTTTGCCTTCCTCTGTGTACGTGTGTGTGACTGGGTGCAGGAGATGGCGAGTTTGTGAGGTTTTTCCTATTATTTAAATAAGTCTTTCACACACACTCTCAAACACAGATGCACACAAAGAGCGGTCAAGAGACAGGTGAAGCTCCTCAGAATGCTGGAAATGTTGGCAGAGTGTAAAAAGGAAGACAGTCTGCGTCTGCCCCTGTGAGCACTCAGCCATCTGCTTCATTAGAATTCCCCCTTGAGGTAACCTTCCCTTCTCCAAGAGGAACTCATTGAAAGTGAAGGGCTTTATTTTAGATTGTCTATTGTAATTACACATTATTCTCCTCCTCTGATGCCTGCCTGCTGAGAGGAGAGGAGCTGGCTTACAACCGCCCGCTCGGCATCTGACGGTGATGAAAAAAGCACACGGGAGTGTGGTGTAAATGGTGCATTGCCGCTGCTGCCACGTGAGCCTCCTGTATGCTGTCTGAGTGTGGTTTTGTGCAACGGGCCAGCGAGGTCATGGTGACATCCTCGTGGCTGAGGTGGCTGTCTCTCTGCTGCCATAGAGGGACAACCAGCACTAATGCCTTCCTCTGCAGCATCTGGGATAATCTGCTCTAGTTCTCCTTGGGTCAAACTCAACAGTAATTAATCCTACCATTACCCCGCAGGCCTCAGGGTTAAAGCACTGTATATGCGTGTGTCTCAAGTTTTTTTTCTCTTTTTCCAGATAGGCCCTTTCAGCTCCTGCCATCAACACTGGTGCTGGAGGAGAGGGAAAGCACGGCATGACTTTAACAACCACTTTAAATTAAAATGTTTTAATAGTGGCATTTGAGAGGTACATGGGGATTTGGGTGGATTTCAGAAGGCCAGAGGGATGAAACTTGAGTGTCCTGAAAGACTGAAATCTGTGCAGAGCAACAGTAGGTCACAGGCATCATCAGAAAGTGCTTTCATGTGATGTGAATGGCCTCTTTTTTTCTGTTTGTCGTTCACAGCAGCCACTTTTATTTGTTTGTTTTTAAGGAAAATGCTTTTACTTTTTCCACATCTTTTCACGCTCATAGTAGGCAGGCCTGGCACTATATTTTTTGGCAGCACGAGGCCCAGAGCACTCAGAAACACACACAGTAACTACAGCACATCCGTATTAGTGCTTATTTTCCTCTAAAACCCTGCCTTCAAAGCCTTTTGACATCTGCCAGTTTGTTCGTAAATATTGTCCAAATGCCAACTTTGCAATGCTCCAGCTTTTGATGCGAATGGCTAAAAGTTTTCTTTTTGTGTCAGTGTGTATGTGTGTGTGCCTCCTGGGATTAAGTTCATGAAAGCATACGCATGGATAACATCAGAAAGATGGCCACAGGTTGCCAACCTGATGTCCCCTCTCTGGCTCCCCCTCCCACCTTCCAAAAAAAAAGCCCTGGTCCTCTGCTCGGTCCTTCCCTCCCCTGTTGAAAAATCATGATGGTCAAAACTGGGCCATACGTGCCCTACTTAGAGGTAGAGGAAAGTGCTGACAAAACGACTGAAATATGCATGGGTTAGTATTAAAAGAAAAGGCTGTCAAGGTGATAATATGAGTTCTGAACTGATAGTTCCCATCATCAGGAGAAGAAATGTGATTAGCACAAAGGTCAATGTGTGTTTCCTGTGTACTTCAGTGCCATTACACTCATACTGTGCTAAAATCTTGACTAAGACCCACACTGTAATGTACATTTAAAGTATATCTTATATAATATCCACTATTTTTGAAGGTTGTCTGGCCATTTCCAAGTCACCGAGTGTTAATCAGAACTGAGAGAAATAGACTTTGATGTGCCGCCTTGAGCTGCGACCCCACTGTGATATGTAAACACAAGCACCAGCAATTCAAGTTGTCACCCTGCCATCTGCTAACAGTCCATCCTAAATGTCCATTTCTGAGTACAGCCAAGCCACCCTCCAGACAAACCCTCAGAGGTTGATACACTTAGCTGCATATTTCGGACTAGGAAGGCTTAAATCTGTGTTTGAGTGCTCTCAAAATGTTTAAATACTGTTTATTGAATCGGTCCTTGAGATCGAATTGCAGAGATTAATTCCAAAATGTGACATCCACTATTTCAAAAACATGACCCCTTCTCTGCTTAACTGACTGCTTGCATGACTGTGAAATACTCTAGTGGGATATTTTGGGGTTGTAATTTAAAGGAGAGTGATGTTCAGTAATGGTTTATGAAATGCGGAGCAGTAAGCTGATATAGTTTTCTCTCCACCACAAACATAGCAAAGAAACCAAATGCATCTCAATATATTAGCATGCTATAAAGTTCAGTGGATGATTCCTACATTTTTCATAAAAACTGTCTCTCCACGAAAAATAATGATATTAAAAGGAACCCAGAGGAACTCATTTGACAGAGAGGAAATACCATTTTCTTATTTTTAGCAATTATAATCCTCCATGACTGGTGATCCCTGCAATACCATCCTCCTCCACTTCCTCCTGCTCCTCCTCCTCCTTTCCCCCAGTGAGAGCTGATGGGGGGAAAAAGATCTCCCTTCCTCACATCCCTCTTCCCTCTTTGCTCCCGAGATGCCGCATCCCTCATTACACCAACCGCTTGCTTTTCACAGGGTGGGGGTAAACTGTAGAGAGCAGAAGGACCAGTCCCCCCCCCCCAACCCCCACCCAGCCTGCAGCCTCTGTTCCCTGTTTATCATATTAGCCCATGCCCTTGAGCATTTTGCAGCCAGACTCATCCTTTGAACTAAGGGGAGAAAGCAGACCGGGGCAACCATACCATAAATCATGTGGGTTTAAATTCTGACAGTAAATGGCCTTGTACTAAACCATCGCCAGGCTTCAGAATGGAGCGTCTTGATTGGCTGTCTTGGTAGGCTTGTGTTCCTGCCATGGCTCCCCTTCCAGCCTTGAGAGAAGACAAGCAAAACACAGCCGTTTATCTCCTTTATCTTTATCTCTTTGGCTATTAAAACAAAATAAGTATTAGCAGTACAATATATTCTGTGATAAAATCATGCCAATGTGGGAGTCAGCCATGAAGAGCTGAGGAGATCAAACTATCACCAAACATATGCATCTAGGAAGGCTTAATTACACCAGTGCTGGACTAGCCATTGTTCAGAATAATTAAGATAGTTTGAAGTGTCATTACTGACTCCCATAATTATAATTTTGCAGAAGAGCCAGTCTGTTGAGCAGAATCACTCTTGGAGGGGAGCTGAGGATAGGAGCAATTTTGGAGTCAGCCAGCCAATGCAGTGAATGTCACGCTGGCCCTGCTGACCTCTATGCTTCATCTCACCTGCAAATTAATGTCTTAGCCACTGGTGGGGGGGTGGGGGGTGGATGCAGCCCATTCATGCAGTGGATTCCAGGCCCATACCAAATGTGATTGGAGCAAATTTAAAGACCTCATTAAGTTAATCCTCTGAGGTGAGAAGCATCCAATTAAGTTCTTATCATTTGATAAACAAACAAGCAAACAAGCAGGCATTCCTGAGGTAGCCATCTTATACCTAAACAAAACGTTTCCCTTCAACCAGGTAACAGATGGCAGAGAGTCAAAGTCAACCTTGCAGTCAATGTCCTTATATGTCAAGTGGCCTGTAATGTTATGTCATATAGCCCAGGAGAGCTGTTACATATACCAGTGCTGAGTGAAATCAGAATCAGCTGTGATTGTTAGAGGTTAGTAAATGGAAAGCAGAGAGGCCTTTCGCTGAATGATTTTTTTTTTCTCATTATCGAGCACAAAAATTCCCTATTGCTGACCACCTCTAGTGTGCTTAAGAGTCAGAAATAGATCTAACCATAAGGCATAAAGGACTGTCTGTTGAACAATCAGCAGCATCCTTTATAAAAATAGGGCTATGGAGGGGGGAGAGCGGTGGGAGGGGAAGGAGGCAAAGGCAGAGATGATAGAAGAATGAGAGGTGGGCTCAGAAGTGGGTGCAGAGGGAGTCCTCCAGCAAAATTAATTAAGTTTAACACAATGGCTGCATGGTTGAAATTATAAAATACCTCTGTATTTATTGACATTTCTTATTGACCTGATCCACTTCTGGCTGCTGTTGCAAAGGGCACTTTGAAATATTTTCTGTGCTTTTACAAGAAAGGACTTAAGAAAGAAAGAAGTCACATACAGCTTTAGGAGATGTGAAGATCATCCAGGTATTCTCTCCTCCTACCTCCAGCAATGCAGGTTTGTATCAATTATGTCAGCCTTTCATCGACAGAGAGAGCTACATGATGAAAAAACGGACTTGTGGCCGAAAATACAAAACAGGGTTCATTCATTAAAAAAAAAAAAAAAAAGAAGTGATGTGGTTGGGAGTCATGTGTGTTCCCTACAAAACCTCATCTTTGTATTAGTACCAACATCCATCTCATGAAGCGGGTTTCACAGAGGCTATAGAGTCTTTGCATAGCATGAAGGAAGCTGATGCTAATTTGTATAAAGGATGACTCACTTTCATTAGCAGAAGTGGATCATTCTGAGCTATTGTACCTTTGATGTTTCTTCCTTAGGTGTGTCACAGGGAATATTTTTTTATTTGCAAAATGATCAAGATTTACATTGCATGTAATTGACTGTGTGTGAGTGTATGTTAGTGTGTAACCACATAGCTCACAGCAGTGGATTCAATAGACAGTTACAGTACGGTGCCAACTTCCCCAGAGCAAAACAGAGAAAAAAACAACAAGAGGGAGGAGTGAGGAAAATTGTATTGTGTGTGTGCTCACATGTGTGCCTCTTTGGCTGTGTTTATGAGTGTGTGTAAGTGTGTGTGCCAGGACACAAATGCTGTAAGTATGTCAGTATGTACAAATGTGTGTGTTTTGTGTATGATAAGAGGGATGGAGGAGGGGGTGAAGGAGAAAACCCAGAGCAGAGATAGTGTAGGAAGGAGGAGGACAATGTGAGAGGGTTGTGCAGGGAAG
Organism: Thunnus maccoyii; assembly: GCF_910596095.1. Taxonomy (NCBI): domain Eukaryota; kingdom Metazoa; phylum Chordata; class Actinopteri; order Scombriformes; family Scombridae; genus Thunnus; species Thunnus maccoyii. Next base: position 12,717,512 of record NC_056533.1, on the reverse strand, counting down.
AGGAAAAAACTGGTGAGGTGATGAGTGAGCGATGGAGGGTGTCTGTGGCTGGGGTGAGTGTAGGTGTGTGTGTTCCTGAAGAGTGTGAGACAGACAAACAGGAAAAGAAAGAGGCGGTGTTTTTGAACATCCAGTTCAACTTCATTTCTAATCGTGGCACAGCCTTTGGGATTATATGAGGCAGTTCAACTCTGAATATTTCATGATTTCTATGTGTCATCGGCATAGAGGTTTAGATTAACATGCTCTTTTCTCCATGATTAGAAGAGACAGCAGTGCTTGTTGTATTTCTTGTTTGGCGACTGTTGCCCTCGCTCCTATTTCCTGCTCACCGAACTGACCGTAGACTAAACCCCTCCATCTAACAGCGATTTTCCAATCATAGCTTAGCGAATGTAACTAGGCACAACAGATCTGTCAAGCCTTGGTCTGAGCTTTCCCCACATGTTGTGTGTAGAGCTGTAGTAAGACCAATACCTACTCTACATTTACGATACAACTTTATTGTCAGCTTACACTGAAATTCATTTTGCGACTTATGCTGGCCTCACACTAGAAGATAATTGGGTATGTTGGGTTTGATTCACCTCTCTCGACAATTGCGAGGGTGTTCCCGATTGGAGGCTGGTCTGTCCAAATGATCCTGTAGTATGAGGGGGTTACAGACATAGTCTTAATGTTACGGACTGGATCGGTGTTCCCCAATTTCGAATCCTAAATATCAAACATTGATATTTATGATTTATTTATGATTTGATATTTATGACTTGAAATCTTGTAGTGTGAAAGGAATAGCAATAGCAAATGAGTGCGAGCTGACCGAGAAGCATCACCAACCGGATGTTGCATACTTGTGTAGAACAGAAACATGGCTGCCATCAGCACAAATAGGACTGCTGAGCTAGGTGGACGGTAGGAAAGGGGGACAAGCATTTGAGATTAACAACAAAACTTTATTTCCAACTCACTTCCAGTTCATGCTGCAAAATGTATAAGCCAGAGCCTGTCCTCCCAAGAAAAACACTATGGGTCATAAATTCAGTCGCTAAAAAGAACCTATGGTTATGTTTGTTCCGGGGAAGTGACACAGTTCAGATGACGTCAATATGAGGTGACTTCCTTCTTAGGAGGAGGCAGGTTGGGTGGTTGTCTATATAGTTAGTTAGATGGCAAAAAGTGGACTTAGCTGCAGGAGACCACTGTTTGCTTCCTGTTTCAACCGTAAGTCAGGACATTTTTAAAAAAAACATCAACTGGTGTTTACTGTTGACACGACGATGGAGGTTGCCTAACTTTAAGGAAGTACTAACCACGTTTCAAGTGATCATTTTAACCCAAACAATGATCTTTCGTTAATCTTAACCAAGTGGTTTTGTGCCTAACCCAACCAGACCTTAACCACAGCGTTGTCACATCATAAAACATTATTATTTTTTAACAATGATTTGTAATGGTTTTGGAAAGCGGCACGTTATGCTCCAATGGGTCATTCTGAACATACTTCAATGAGTCATTCTGGAATGCAGGTGCAAAACACCTGTGTGGTTGTTTAATTTGGAGGACTTGTTGGTAAGCCATGACTTCATCCACAGTTTCTTTTCTCTATTTTTGTTTTTCGGTGCAAAATATAGCACACACAAGTGCAACCAACTGACCATGGATGTATTAAGACGACGACAGTCCGCCTCAATGTTTATTTTTTTTCTGAGGTCACATTTGATCATGTGAGTTTGTGTGGGATAGTACCAGGAATCACCGCTCTGATATCGTTTAGTATAAACTCCAAGCATGTTCATCTCGTGTGTGCATTTATACAATTAAAATATTAAAAATCGGTTAAATCTGTCGTTATGTCTGTGGTCTCCGACGTTTTTAAAATCAGTTAAGATTTGAAAATCTTCCTGTGTGCAGATATTAAGCATACAGATACACATATGAGACTTTTCATAGCCATACATAACACAATCATAATAATCATACATATCACATCATATCATCTGGATTCAGAACTCAATTAGCAAAACATTGATCTTGGTTAAGTATCAGGATAGACTGATGTGTAGAAGAATTCTTCAACCTGTTGGATTTAAATTCAGGGACTCTAAATCACCTAGTAGAGGGCAGAAGTTGGTACCCCGGATTAACTAGCTTCACACTATCTTACAGAACAATGCTGTTATATTAGAGCTGCAACGATTGATTATTTGATAAATCAATCAACAGAAAATTAATCTGCAAATATTGATAATCGATGATGGTGAATTATAACAAGCATTTTTTTTTTTACTGTTGTTGACATTTTATAAACAAAATGATTAATTGAGAAAATTATTGGAAGATTAATTAATAAAAAATAATCGTTAGTTGCCGCACTATGTCATGTCTACTGGATCATCAGCTGTTGAGAATGCTCACTGTTTTTGTATGAGACATGCAGCTTTAGCCTTTTAGCACAATATCATGTAGCATCAAGTGCATATTAAAGAACCCTCAAGAAGATTCTCTTTATAAAACGAGTCAGCTGGAAACATTTAAAAGTCAGCCAGACATGGTATTTTGAACCAATTCATGGAGCTAGCTAGCTACAGCTGATTAAGTCTGCTAGTGACCGTCATCTTTACAATAAAATGTAAGGCGTTAAGGACTGCCATACCTGGAAACAAACAAGAGAAGTTCCTCCATAGCAGTCAAAAATCAACTTCTATTTATGTAGTGGCATAAATTAGATCAGTTCTCCTGCACAGCTCCAGGATCAGTACATGTAATGATGAATGGTCAGAACACTTGCATTTGTATTCGTATTATGTGTATATAGCTATGTAACATGATTTCATAGTAGTATGGCCATTCAAAAATATGTGCTACTACAATTCTACACCCAAACACAGAGTGCATAGAGACAGCAGATAGTTTTATTTACATTATTCCTTTATTTATTACATTAGTCACTATTAGTTATATTATTAGAAGAATATATATTTGCGTGAGAAGCAATAGTTTAGTTGATCTTTATGATCCAGACCAACAAAGCAAAAATCTGCTAGTTTAGTGACTCTTAGTGAAGAATGAAAATAATGCTAATATCTCAATAACCTGCATTATCGTACCATATCGTACCATAAGTTAAACATTTCGGTCTTCAAACAGAAAATTAAAAAAAATTTTTTTAAGTGCAATAGATTCTGATTCATTTTACTTGTGACGGCACTGACTGAGATTATAGTTTATGCTACTGTCCACTCAGAAAGACTGAACATGAAATATTGAGCAGATTCTTTCATTTATTTATTCCAGGGTTCAGAGTTTTACACTTACCCTATTTTGGGATGAATTGTGCTTACTTTGTGAGATGGTGTGACTAACTGACTGTATCCAATCAGCGAGTGGAGTGGCTGCAGTGAAATATCTTAGCCTGCATGGAGGGAGTTGCTGAACGAATTCAATAATCTCCACATAAGACAGAGCTTGAACTCAAAGAGATCCCAGGGAGGTGAAATCCACTTCCTAATCCCCTGCCAAAAACTCAGCTGGAAAAATGAGCAAACTGGTTTTTCCCTGGTTCTATGCTGGCCGCTAGTTAGTGGGCTCTGTAGCCCCAATAAGGATCCTATGCTGTCTCTTTCTTTTTCTATCTCTCTCTCTGGCTCCCCCACTGACATTTCTTCCTCCCTTCACCTTACTGCAAAGCCCTAAATCACTCTGACTGTGGACAAGCATACAGTTAATAAACCTAACAGCCGGAAGGCAAGTGCTAGGAAGCGTTACCAGTGTGTGTGCATGTGTGTGTGTGTGTGTGTGCATACGCGTGTGTGCGGGTGCATGAGAGGGCCAGTGTAACCTGCGTAGCTGTATATAAAGTCACTAGGCAAGACCGTCGTATCTGATACTGATAGCAGCTTGTAGTGATAAATCCATCCACCATTTTTTCTAGGGCCATCTTTAAACCTCACAACCATATGAAAACATGCTCTATGACCACTGTGGAGAAACTACTGCATATATGGAAAAAATATTTCTCAGTGATAATATTTAACAAAGCTCCAAAGTGATAAGGACATGATCCATTATCTGTAGCACAATGATGATGGGGTGTCAAAGCCAGAGCTGTATTTAGGTATGGATGTTCTGTGCTATGTCACGGCCGAGAAGCTGGGTCACACAGTTTGATATGCAGGTGCACAGGAGCGCAGGGTTTCCTGCAGCAAGCAGGCAGCTCTCTTGTCAGGGGTGTACCGAGGCATGAAACGTAAAGACACACACATGCATACACACACACACACACACACACACACGCGTCTCCCCTCTCAGCAGCCATCCGCCACAGGGCGGCTGATAAAAATATCACAAGCCCTATCAGGCAATTAAACAGGGAGACGCAGCGGAATGTGTTGGCTGCTTAATGGCTTCGGCCTCCCCGCAGAGGAGCCAGTGTGACTGGCCATCAGGGGGGATACAGACCACTGATGGAGTGGGAAATCAAAAGGTGGGTGAAGCAGCGACATTGGTTTCAGTGAACAGTTTTTCTGTCACGTGGTAGAAGAAGGGTGCTCAGGGAGGTCTCAACTCCTACTGAAAAAAGGCGGACTACGTCTAGAGGTTACAATAAAGAGAGTATTCATTATGAATCAATCAACTTCAGTCACATTTTTTTAAATTGTGCTTGATTGTTGGCAGTTATAACCAATGGGGTTTTTAATAAAGCATTTACTAATACCTTATACATCAGTAGTAGGTCTTTAATAAGGACAAATTTGCTTTGCCTTTTAGCTTCTTTGTTGCCTTTTAATTCATTAGGAAGATCACTTTGAGCTGCAGAGCATCGAGACCAAAATCCATAAATAAATAAAAACATTTAAAAATTAATGTATTAACAACTAATAAAGCAATTAATTACAACTTACACACCCCTTATGAAGAATTATGCATTATTATGAAGTGGCACCCACTTGTTTTACCCTCCTCTTGGACCTACTATCTCCATCAGTGACCAGAGTCATTATGACATTTGTACTAGCTTGCAAAGGTAGGTAATTGGAGTTAGCAAGCATCTGCTCTGATAATTGCCCTTTAGCAAACCACTCAATTACCACCAGCTCTGATGATACTCTGATGTTCCTGGACAACAACTTTCCCTTTATAAAACGGTTCCACATCGAGGAAAAACTTGTTAATCTAAGGTCATAGCGACCTCCACCTCAGCTGTATTCCATGTGCATGCAGACATCATGACCCTGATACTGCTTCTCCTCAGGACATGCAAAACATCTTGGAGGTGATGGATCTACACTCCATAATGGACATTCCTCAAACCCAAATGGACTTTATCAGCTTGACAACAAAGGTTGGTATCTGCCCCATGTCTCAGCTCCTGCCATGTCTACCACTCTCACCTCAGCAGGGGCTCTGTGATGGATTCTGTATCACCTCACACAATCCCAGCCAGCCAAAACAAGTTAGCACCACGGTAGATAGAGACACAACTTGTTTTTGTGTGTTTGAGAGAAAGAAGGAAGAATAAAGAGTGAGATTGAGAGAAAGTGTGTCACATGTTCCCCAGATTCAGGCTGCAGTTAATAGAGATAGATAGTACTTACTCAGTGAAACAACAACACTGATAAACTGGACAACTTCTTCAGCACTCAAACAGATATACACATTCCCCACAGAGGCAAAACCTCTTCTCAAAGGGCTTCATTTGTTGGTTGGTAAAACCCCCGGCTCCATTAGATGTAAACACTATAGAAAAGGAGACATATTTTATCACACTTGTAATCATGAAAGTATTTGTATTTGTATCTGTATTTGTTGAGGTAGCAAAATTATTTGTATTTGTATTCGAATAAAAGTGGAAAGAGGCTTAAAAATCCTGTTTGGGTTTTTATTATGCTTTTAATTTTAGAAAATTAAAGTGTAGCAATAAATGTTGAATAAACATGCTTACAAAGGAGGTCCCCACACTGAGTCTCGAACTGGAGTCTCCCAGATCATAGACGACTGCGCTGACTACTGAGCTAAGACTTTAGTCGTCGCCTCATTGCAGACAGACCTCTACCTATTTATACACCCATAACATGACAACAGCATGTAACATGTAGGGAGGAACTTCAAAGACGATTCCTGCTTTGCACTTTATTTATTGCCTATTTTTAACAACCTAACTTTGTGGAAAGGAGAAGGGGAACAACAGGTTATGGAGAGTCCCTTGGGAGCACTTCACTTGTGTCAGTAGCTCAGCTTTATCTCTGGGGAACACCCCTAATTCTGGGAATGATGTCCAAATTAGGAAATGTGCGTCATGTAGCAGGTGGATGTGACTCTCCTTGTTGAGACCTGCTGATAGACGTAATGGCAGCGCAGAGGAGAGAGACTGAGATAGCGATGCATCCTACCTGCGCACTGTTATTTGACTTGGTCTTTTCTCTTCCCGAAAACAAATAATTTTTGAAATATTTGTATGAAGCAAGTATTCCTTAAAAAAAACCCCACTATTTGTGCTTTGCTGAATAACGTATTTATATTCGGGCACACCCCTACTGGCTAGAATGAAATTATCAACCATGTGATAACCAGCCTGCAGACATATTGCCCAATGAGTCTTTCCTGTGAGTGTTTACATCTTGGAGTGTTGTGCAGTAGCCATATGAAGAGGGCAGAGACAGCAGAACTCACCCCAGCATGGAAAGTGTGGTTTTGACTGAAAAAACCCTCTGGAAACACAGAATGAAGAATGGTAATTTGATGTAATATCATGTGTGGCTGTACTGACTTTACGTCCCATTCCCCTCCCCATCAGCACTAACGCCTTGATGCAGGGCTGCTAAACTAGTCAGCTCTGGTCCAGCCTGTTCTTGCTCCACAGCTCAGCCTCTCAGTGTGTGTGTGTGTGCTGCAGACAGTGATAGGACTCTCAAAGGGCCGGCACAATGCTGGGCGGCTCAAAGGCTCCTATTTCTGCTTGCTCCTCTCAGTCTCCCTCTATCACACTTTTTCTAATGGAAAAAAAAATAACCCGGCCCACACATCAGAACATGCTGTAGCATTGACAAAATGACTTATTACTCCTCGCTGCACACTTCCCTCTCCCTCCCTGGATTCATCAAGCTCCCAACCTCCCCTCAAAATGGCTGGCACTTCCTGGCGCTTGTCTAGCCTGTCACCCTTCCTCTGCAGTGACCTTGAGACAGAGATGAAGGAATGATGGTGCTCCCATAACTGCTGCAATACAGTCCCATCTAACTCCCCACCCCCCCAAAAAAGAAAAATACACAGCAGCAAGATGGCTCTCACTTACACTGACAGCTGGAGGAGGAGGAAAAAACCCTCTGCATATCCACATCAATCAAAATAGGATTAAGGTGCCTCTCTCTGGTCCTTTTTATTTCCCATTAACTTGAAGTTACTGATGAAATACGGAGCTGTTACATGGTAACTGGTCTTGCAGAGCCGCATTGTATCTATTAGTGTCTTCAAAAATGATGTTAAATTCAATAAGAGCTAAACAACACCAATATTTTTTTACAAATAAGAAGCAAGCTTTAAAAAAAATCTTCTTATTTGCTCAGTTTGGGTTGTAACCTCTTTCAGGCTTTTCCAAAAAATACTTTTTTAAAGTATTGACATGATCACACACAGAATTCGAGTTTAGAGGCTTTAGAGTAACACTGGTTTGTTGCCATTGTCAATGACAAAGGGGGACGGAGTCTTTCTGACAACAAGCTACACAAATGACATAACTTGACAATGTGTGAAACAAAACTGTCTGCTGTGATCAACCACCTTCACAGACAAAATGATCCACCCCTAAGGAAACTGTTGTGACCGGTCACGTGACCCATGCCATACTTCCATGGACTGGTGGAATGGGGAAGCAGATAATAGATAATGCATGAATTCTTAATCAAATAAAGACAGGGAGAAGCAATAGGAGAGGAAGGCAATCATCCTGGCCATGCTGAATTAATGAGGCGCTGGCTTCCTTCTGTATGCCAGGTTTCTGAATGACTTGGCTCATCCCCGTTCACTTTCTGGAGCCGTCATTACTGCCCACCTCCATCCCTGTGCCAGGCTGTGCAAACTCAGAAGCTCAGGGCCCCAAACTCCACCTTGTGATGACCACTCATCATTAGAACTGAAAATTTGATCAGTCTATAAGATTGTTCTCCTCATGACCTTGAGTGCAAGCAGGGGAGGGCGGCTGGCTTTTAGTGTGTCCTGAAAAGTAGGCATCCATGGCTCAGCTGAGCGGTGGGGTCCCAGTGCACGGCTGTCAGGCGACCCTGTCCAAGTCTTGTCCAGAACACCCTTCTCTCGCCACCTGAGCCTCTGCATTGCGTGCCCGTCTGCTAGCAGTCAAGTCAGGCAGCACAGAATCAATTCAGTACTTCACACCAATTCAAAATCTAGTTGCACTTGCCTTGTCAGGTTACACCTTCTCACTCACACTCACTAGCTCCTTTCTTAGCACTTGTGGTGATGTCACTGTGTAGTCCTGCCAGATAAGTGCTGTTGTCTTTTCCCCCAAAAAAGTGAAGAAGAAAAAAAACAATTACTCAAGGAGGAGTTGGGTATTCCCATGGCAACCAGGTCCTGTGGTATAGGCAGGGATATCAGGCCAAGCCCAATGCCATTTGCATACAAATTGCCCAGCTGGTACCTTGTTGTTATGACAACGGCACACAGCTCCCAGAATTCATTTGGAAGTGAAACACAAAAGGAAAGCAGCCAGCGAGGAGAGTCATTGACAAAATTTATTTTCTTTCATAATGAAGACGTTGCTGACACTGACACTATGTTCTCATGTAAAATCCAATCATAATACAGTACCTGCAGGAAATGAGAAAATGAGAAAAAAATCATATACAGACTGGAATTATTGGACAAGATAATAATTTTAATGTAGGTCAAAATAAATGTGTATGTATCTACAATATTTTTACTGCAGAAGAGAAGATGTTAAAAACACAAAATGTGTAAAACATTTGGGAAATTATAGGAATGCTGTGTAACCATCCTGAGATGAAAATATTTTCTTTTCCTTACAAACTGATCAACACTGTTTTGATGACCTCTGGCAGTGCATCTGCCTTCTTCTTGGTTCACCTGATTTTGCAAACCTTTATATAATTCCTTGCAATGAGCCATGCCAAATCCTCAGACTTGAGAGAGAAAGTAAACTCTGCTGACAACACAGTGTCCTCTACTGGCAGCATGTGGCAGGAAGTTTACACAACCACCTTGTCTGGCTAAACAGATAATATTTAGCTCAAGGGCAACTGAGATGATGCTTTTCCATAGTCATCCTGGCTCAGCTTACTGGCCAGTTAAATACTGGCCACACACATTCTGTGAACCCAGCTATTTATCCCAGCAATCCATGAGACTCCAGATTAATCATTGGCCTCTGTGCAGTTGTCAAACCATCACAGGCTAATCAGTGCCTCTCTCTCAGTGGGAAACAAAGCAGCTCCTGCTTCCAATACTTGACCTGCTGATCTATGGGCAAGGTGAACCCTTGCTCTGTACACATTAAACTGTGCACTTATTCCCCTTGAGCGTGTTAATGATGGGCGAGAGCACCATTGATAGCCCAGTTACAGATTGTTAGAGACAACTGGTGCAAACCACTTCAGCCCAGATTGAAAGGCCTGTATCAGCAACAACACAGCAGGATGTGTGTGTGTGTGTGTGTTAATATGTGTGTATGTATGTGTGTGTGTGTGTGTGTGTGTGTGTGTGTGTTACACCCTTTACCTCAGGGTGGGAGCAGAAAGGAGGTGACACATGCTGCCTCCCCGGAATATAAATGCAGGAGCCTTCTCGCTGAAGTGCTGCTGGCTCTAAGGCATGACAGTTTAGTACGTTTCTTCCCCTGAACGTGCATCCTTTCCCAAGGTCACAACTCGCCTGTAGCTCAGAGCTTTACTAAAGCACCACCCAGCTCATTTGTCACTTACCATCCATTTCAACATGGCAACCCGTTGGGGACTTTGTGGCGCAGGGAAGATCAGCCATGATTTCAGTGTGGCCATGAAGACTCTGCCTCCTGGAGATCACCAGGTACTCTATCCAAACAAGCTCACTACATCTTTACTGTCACACAGGATGTCTCCCGTGCACTGACCAGAGCTGCTGACAGAGCTGTGTTTGTGTTTTTCTCTCATGTACAGATAGCAGTCATTGCATCGAGGAGCTTGGAGCGTGCCAAAGAGTTTGCCAAGAAGCATGGTATTCCTAAGGCTTATGGCAGCTATGAAGAGCTGGCCAACGACCCAGACATTGGTGAGTTAAGAGCTATGAACAGCCTCGCTGCACAGGCAGAGATAATGTCGTGTTGGTGTTACTGCTTGAAGCTGAGCCTGGAACATCTGTGTCCTCACAGACATTGTATACGTGGGGGTGCTGCACACAGAGCACTGGCGAATTGGCCTGCTGTTCCTCAAAGCTGGAAAGAATGTCCTATGTGAGAAACCCTTTGCTATGAACTCCAGGCAGGTGAAAGACCTCGTTACCATTGCCAAGAAAAACAATGTCTTCCTGATGGAGGTAAGGTTGAAAGGATATCAGTCATTCAGGCATTCGATGTAGATCATGATGCTTAGGGGCCACTAGCTGGCAGTAGGGGTCATTACAGGTTCAGATATGGAGCTAACACAAGAAAGAAGAGAGTGTTTGGCTGTGAAAACTTGAAGATAATATAAACACACATTTATCTTCATCTTTAGAAAATGCAAATGAATGTACAGAAAAATATTTTGTTTTTGTTGCCGTTAAGAATAGAAAAGGAACAGAATATTTCAACATTTTGGAAAATACTCTTATTAGCTTTCTTGCTGAGAGTTTGGTGAAACTGATAACTCAGTTAGATATGCCTGGTAAATATACTGCTACAATCAGCAGTTAGCTATGTATAGCATAGGAATGAAGTTACTGCTCCAGGTCAAGAAACAGTGTGGCACGTAACCCATCGTGAAGCTGCAACCTGTCGTTTTTTCTTTAAAATTTAAACATATTAAACAAATGATTTATAATGTGTTAAGTGAGCTAGAGGTGCAGAACGGCAGATTTTGTTACCTTTGGACAGAGCCAGGCTAGCTGTTTCCCCCTCTTTCCAGTCTTTATGCTAACCTAAGCTAACCAGCAGCTGGTCATTACCTTGACAGTGGTACTGATGTTCTCTTCTGACTCTCAGCAAGAAAGCAAATAAGTATATTTCCCAACATTTTGAATGATTGCTTTAATCTGCCACAGACACTACTGCTGCAGGTGGCTGCTAGGTGTAAAACTACTAGATTTTGGAAACAATTTGCAATTCATATTCTCATACAGTTTGGTAAATAGTTGCAGTACATTGCTATGAGTGCAGACAGGGGACTCATGTAGGAAGTATAACCCTGCATGTCCTGGGAATATTTATAGCTCATGGTAGAGGAAAACATGTTGTCATGTCATGTATGACAAGCACATCTGCCACGGTGCTCATACAGGAAGTGGAGGGCTGTGGTAATAAACAGCTTCTCAGGTGAAACTCCAATATAAACTGTCTGCTCTGTCCCTCTCAGGCCATCTGGTCCCGCTGTTTCCCTGTGCACGCTGAGGTGCGCAGGCTGCTGGCTGAGGAGGCAGTAGGTGAGGTGAAGCTGGTAAAGGCCTACTTCGGTTCTCCTCAGCTACACATCCCCCGCTCGGTGGAGAAGGAGTTAGGCGGAGGCGCTCTGCTGGATATTGGAGTGTACTGCCTGCAGTTTGTGCTGATGGTGTTCAATGGGGAGAGGCCAGAATCCATCCAAGCCACAGGGGTGCTGCTTGACTCAGGTATGATTCAGCACACAGGTCACACAGCAGAGGTGGGATGTAGATTAGTATCATTACCCACACAGCATGAATCAGGGATCACAAATTGGTGATTGAAACTGCTTACCATAAAAAAAGAGGAAAAGAAGAATCCCCTGTGTGACGTAGAGGAAAAAAAAAAACACATTTTCATGAACTGTCCAAAATGTAAACACCTTAGGGAAGAATTCTTCACACAGAAAATCCCAGACTTATCTTTAAAATGTCACACTAATCCAAATCCTCCCCTGAGAATACAGTAATGCTGTAAAACTGGCAGGGGAGTATGTAACTGCGTGTCTCACAGCGAGATATCCTTCAACGTAAGACCATCACATTATATGTGTAATTTTCTTTTATCTACCTTCATGTCACATATTTGTCAATTTAATGAATGCATGAAAATATTTTTTTCATGGTGTATATTTGACACCTCTTATTTCATCAAAAAGTCATGCTGAATACAATTAAACTGAAGTGACCTAAGTGAAGCGTGTCTGTAAAGTGTGCCCGGAAATGACCTGAAGTGAACTGAACTGAATAGAACTGGAAAAATACTGATATAAACAGCAGTATTGTTAGCATTCCTTAATTAATTTATAGCTCAAAAACTTGATTGACCCTTGTCATGATTTACTGTTTTTACATGTTTGTCAGGAGTGGATGAGTCAGTGGTTGTGGTGATGAAGTTCTCCAGGAAGAGAATGGCCTTCTGTACCTTTTCGATTGCTGCTCGACTTCCAAATGATGCTGTCATCAGTGGCACTAAGGGCTCCATTAAAGTATGTTATGCAACAAGTCCTGTACAAGACATTTGATTTAATTGAGAAATGATTGAGACATGCAAAGACCGAAGTGACTGCTAATTACTTTCACATTTGATTAAATTGAAGTATTCAGCCACAAATCTATACACGCTGCACATGCAGTATGTTAGATGAATTACCAGTTTAAGGATTCAATTGACGCAAAAAATGCCCTTTGTTTTTGCCCTTTAGGTCCTTGGCCCCATGCACTGTCCTACAACTCTGGTGGTGAACGACAAGGAGACGGAGTACCCACTGCCTGAACCCTGCCTCCCTCTGAATTTCACCAACAGCACTGGGCTTTGCTATGAGGCAGAGGAAGTGAGGCAATGCCTGCTTAAAGGTAAGTCATGATAAAAGGAAAGGTGCGTATTTGTCTTCAAAGAGATAAAATTGTTTGAACAGCCCAAACTACCGTTTCAAAGGTAAGGTGAGTTTGAAAGGAAGACATTGCAATTCAGTGAAATAAGATGAAAAAGATGAGTAGTCATACACTAATAAACTCATCAGATTGATTCAGAATCACTGCTGTTATCAGTCCTTGGAATGTCCTCTAGCTTGCACAGTATTACACTCCTATGATTTGCTTCCTACATTAATTTACATAATCTTTGCATCCCTGCTTACATAATTTATGCATGATTGTGAATATGTGCATGATTTAAACTCTGTTATAAACAGACGGGTCTTTCTGTCATTCTGATTTCCCTGTTAAACTGTGACCACATGGTTAATATGACTCCTCTTCATCCGCAGGACTTAAGGAGAGCCCACGGATGCCTCTGGCAGACTCTGTCTTATTGACAGAGATCATGGATGAAATCAGGAACCAGGTGGGAGTCGTCTTCAGCCAGGACAGCCAGTGACATCACTCCAAAACCAGGCTGTTTCACCTGACCTAAACCTACTCAGATGGAACAGAGGGAGCTGCTCGAGGCAGGCTTTGGATCTTTGGTATAAGCAGATCACTCATGGCACTGTGTGACAAAGCCTGATGCAGATGCAGTGTCACCGAGGAAGCTGTGACTTAGAGTGTGCTGTCACTGAATTAAAGATGCAATCTGTAAATTAGTGGAACATGTAAATCTTGGGTGTGTTATTAGGGAGTTTGTTTTCCATGTGCCTTTTATAGTTCCAAATATAATGCTACCCCAGAGTCACCATGTAAACACATTGTACACAGTACAATAGACAAACACTGTCAGTTTTTCTATTACACAGATTAAAAATGTCAGGTTGAAAACATGTGTAAACCAGCCAAATCACAATGTAAACAAATATGGCCACAGTGTTGTGATGTCACCATCGTTTAATTAAGACCCAGGCCTGTAAAAACAAACCCTGTTGTCACTGTTAGGTGTATGATTGATGAATCCAATAAAGGACTGATTGCAAAAGCCATGTTTCATTTCAAATATCATCCTCTTGAGAAAAGAAGAGGCTCTGAGTAGCACATTTGAATCAAAGTGTTCTGTCATGTCTGACCCTTACAGCGATGTACAAATAGATTCATGTTCTCCATACAAAAATAGGTTGCACTGTCTGCTGTTCAAGGTTAGGACAGAGAAAGGCCTTTATGAGTCAGCAAAGAGCATGGCTCATTTAACACTTGTTCTCAACCTTTTGGCCTCACAGGACTCCTAAAAGCTGGAGGATGTCTCATTGATACAGGATACAGCCCACAAATGCAAAATGGATCATGAGAAAGCGCTGCGGATATTTTTTTTTCAAGAAGAAATAACAAAATTACATTACCAATGTCTTTTTTTTCTTAGAGTTTGCACTGTGTCTGTGCTACAGCGCTAATTCTAAATTTCATTTATTTAACAAAGAGGTTGCTTCAGGTGGATCACTCAGCTTTAAGTAATATGATGATGAACATCAGCCCTGCCACAATGTCCTTGTCTGTCAGCTCTTACCAGCATCGAGGGGGCTAGTATTGTATGACCTCTGACCTTTGACCATCCTTGGTGGTCACTTAGGAAAAAAAAGGAAAAAAGAAAAAGAATCCCTCTGGGAATCATTATAGCACAAGGGATGATATGGAGTGTGAAGATATCTGCAGCTCTTATCTGTGAAATACAGTTTATAGCTTGACATGAGTACTTAGTAGTGGCATTAACACTATTGTCAAAATGTAAGATGAAAGGTCATTATTATAGTGAAAAACGAGTTAAATGTAGCTTGTTTGATACACTTTTATTTGCTCTATCATCACTAACTAACTGGAGGTCACGTACCTGTCAAGACAATTCAACATCTTTGATAATTATCATCAACAACAACACCACATCATCATGTTATTTTGTGCAACGTTACGTCACACAGTCAAAATTAATACTGTGTCTCCACCTTGTGGCGAGAAGCCTGCGCAGCAGCTGATATGAACTCGACCTGTCAGTTTGCTTTGTCCAATATGGCAACCAGATGGGGAATCTGTAGCGCGGGGAAGATCAGTCATGACTTCACTGTGGCCTTGAAAACTCTTCCTCCGGAAGACCATCAGGTATGAGTATTAGAAGACGCTTAGACACAAATGCACCCTGTGATTAAAATCTTAAAACGTTTCACCAGGACTGCGTGAGGTTTATTGCTTCGTGCGGACTTCGTCTGATCTGTTCCTTTCGATTCTCACTCATTCTGTTCAAATCAATTTTTCATCAAATTACTAAGACATAATGTTGCAGGTGTGCAACCTGCAGCTTTAAAGAGCAATAAATCACTGAAACTCGACGTCAGATTATGGGATTTGTACACTGTAATCTGCAGTGTTTCCAACACTTTGACTTACTTTTACCGTAAAATACGCACTAAACGTGCACTGCAAAACCGAAGAATTACGGTATATATACGGCTTTTCGTTTTTGAAAAACTCAGCAATATAGTATTTAAATTGCAAAATAAACTTTTTACCAAAGAGACAAACTTAATGTATCACGTGTCTTAATTCACAATGTGCAGTTTTGAAGACTAAAGATAATTAATAAATTAATTATTGGACCCCCCCAAAACATGTACTACTGATTCTCAGTTTCTAAACTGAATATAATGGGCAGATTGTGAAAAAGTGCCAGTTCAGTTATTTTGCAAATTACAATTGATGTCAATTCATTGAGCAGAGTCTGAGAAAAGCAGAGTTCTGTTCTTGCATACCATCCAATTATTATTTGGGTTATGCAGAAAATCTAATAGGGCTGTACTGAATTGATATACAGTAGTTGGGAAGATAATATTTGACTTTAGTCTAAACATCAGCCTTGGCATATAGACTGCAACAAGTTAGATTATAACAGACCTTCCATCAAGGTAGGAGAGGAACACCTTGTTGTGGTAACAATTTTGAATTGTATTCATAGGTTGTAGCCGTGGCAGCTCGCAAGTTGGAGGATGCACAGAAGTTTGCCAAAAAGCACAGCATCCCCCAAGCATATGGCAGCTATGAGGAGCTGGCCAGAGATCCAAACATCGGTCAGTGTGTGTCAGACCTGGGTCAAATTTGAATGGTTGATGGCTCTTAGCATTTGGTATTTTAATTGTTTTGTACAATGTTGTTTTCTGTTCCAGAGCATTCAAATCAAAGGTGAAACTTTCCAACACAGCAAACCCCAACCACTGTTCAATCTCCATTTATTCACACTTCAATTTGACCCAGAACTGTTTCTTTAATTCCTGCTAGGTTATTTTTTCTTTTTAGATACATATTTTACAAAAAGAATAATCTCACTTCCTAAAGTATGCTCTCTGGTCTGTGCATTTCTGTGTGTGTGTGTGCGCAGATGTGGTGTATGTTGGCGTTATCCATCCCTACCATCTGAGCACTTGTTTGCTGTTTATGAACGCTAAGAAGAACGTGCTGTGTGAGAAGCCGCTGGCCATGAACACTAAGGAGGTGAAGGAGATCCTGGCCTGTGCCAAGAGGAATGACGTCTTTCTCATGGAGGTACAGACTGGAGCAGACCAAACGGACTGCAGTGTTTTTTTATGTAATACTCAATTATTCATATTTCCTAAAAGAGCAGTAAATAGACCACATAAAGCCTGACTCATAGGTGGACAAACAGTCCTGTATTTAACTGCGGCTAAGAGCGTTAGTTACTCTGCATAGTAAAACCTACCAGTTTAAGTACTGAACTAAATGTAACTGTAATCACATCCCTCTGTTCTTTGCTCCAGGCTGTCTGGACCCGATTCTTCCCAGCCTCAGTAGAGATCAGACGGCTGTTGGCCCAGGGGGAGGTGGGCGAGGTGAAGATGGTGAGATCGGAGTTTGGTGTGCCAATAATGCACGTACCAAGAGCAGTGGAGAAGGAGCTGGGTGGAGGAGCAATGCTGGATATCGGCATCTACTGCCTGCAGTTCATAAGCATGGTGTATAACGGAGAGAAGCCAGAGTGCATCCAGGCCACAGGGTTCTGCCTGGAGACAGGTAACAATAAAGAGGGTGTCACAGATATGATTTCCAAAGCAAAAGTATCACTTTATTGAGTTACAAATACACTAATACTAATACACACTAATGCTGGGTAAGTTCATCAACAGTGGTGAGAATTACTGGTTCATTCTGAGTTTTTCTTGCTGTGACAAAACAACCCTTTTGCTCACATATTATGTGAAGAGAAGAAAGAAGTCTGTTGTCATGGCCAAGTCATCCTGCTCACCACTGCTTCCTCTTTTAGAGAAAGAAATCACACACAGGTCACATGGGTGACCCCATTGAGTTTTTAAGTTGGAGCTTGAACAGTTTTTGCTGTGCTAGTATGATGCCTGTGTGAAATGAGAACAGAAGTGCTCTGTTTTATTAGATCTCATGTTTTGATAAGACTACACCTCTTATCTCTGTCACTTTATTTTTTACGTGTTAACTGGCACATGATAAGGTTTGAAAGTCCAGACACGAATTATTGCGTTGCACACTTGTATTCTTCTTCAATATAAAACACAATAGCATTTACTGACTCAAGCTTTTGTTTGCAGTCAGCATGGAAGACGTCTTATGCAGCAGTGGAAAGCATATAATAATCATTTATGTAGCACTTATTATTATTATTATTATTGCTGTATTCAGGCTCTGAAGAAGGCAGGCTGTTGCCAAAACATCAGCTCAAAGAATAAAGTCACTTACTGCATACTGTCGATGTACTCCTGCCTCTTTGCAAGTTTTTGTGCTTGTTTGCTGCTTACAGTGTTTACATTTTTTATTAAACATGGATGATAAATATGTATATGTTATTGCAGGAGTGGATGACACTATGGTTGTCACTCTGAAGTTCTCCAAGAACAGGATGGCGGTGTTCACTTGCTCTTTGGGTGTACAGCTGCCCAATGATGCTATTATCGCAGGCACAAAGGGAACCATCCAGGTAGGTCATCACATGAAGACTGCATGACCCAATTATATTCAAATCATTGTCTGAAATACAGCACCCCCTTGCACTGTGTACATTTGCATGTTCAATATAAAATTGAAGG
The DNA here is from genome assembly GCF_910596095.1 of Thunnus maccoyii. Classification (NCBI taxonomy): domain Eukaryota; kingdom Metazoa; phylum Chordata; class Actinopteri; order Scombriformes; family Scombridae; genus Thunnus; species Thunnus maccoyii. The sequence continues at coordinate 12,699,408 of NC_056533.1, read as the reverse complement.
TTGGTAAGTGAAATAAGGTCATCTGTCAAGCAATAATGGAAGGACATTAGAGATTAACATAAGATGTTTTTTCACTGAGCGTGATATTCTGTACACACAGTAATTGAATATCTGCTGTCATTTTTGTGAAGATTTTCTGACGGCATGTTTTTTTAGATCCCTGCCCATATGTGGTGTCCCACGGCATTAGTGGTGAATGGGAAGGAGACTCAGTACCCAGTACCAGAACCCTACTTGCCTCTTAACTTCATCAACAGTACAGGGATGCGATACGAAGCAGAGGAGGTTCGACAGTGTTTGCTCAAAGGTATGTGTGAGAAATTTTTAATTCATGTATAAACTAAATGGCTCAAACAAGCACAATCAGTAATCTGTCATCTGTTCAGGCAAAGTTACTTGTTATACACACTTTCAACACAAGGTGGCATCAGAAACACTGAAACATCAACAGCCATTCACTGCATATGTTCTTAATGTTTTTTTGTTTTTTTTTTCAACATAGGGCTGAAGGAGAGTGCAGTTATGTCTCATGCTGACTCTCTTCTGCTGGCTGAGGTGGAGGATGAGGTTCGCAGGCAGGTGGGGGTCGTGTATAGCCAGGACTGCCAGTAAATGTTAAACATGCACTGATGTCTCTTGTCGAATAGAATGAGGATATAATGGAGAATAAATTGTTTTCACTGTAATTTACATTATTACACTGTCAGTGAGGACTATGTTAACCTTTTGTGAGGATAAAGAAAGCTCATTTTCTATGACCTGTTTATCTTTGTCTTATTTGGCTGATCATGTTTTGTTTTAAAAGGATAAATTTGTTCTGATCCAAGATGCTTAACATATTTTTAAGCTGCAATAATAAACCTATCCACAATGTCACTGACTAAGTTAAGTCTAACTATTCACTGAAACACTGTACAACCTTTGATCATTTATAAAATACATTTTCAATGCCAACATTTCTAGTTTTTCCAGAATTTTTCACCTGAGTCCAAGTTAATTTAATGTAGTACCATCTGTAAAGTTACACATAAATCCATGATTATTCACTGTCAAACAAAACATTTGCAAGGCAGAGTTAAGTGCTCATCTCTTTTATTGATGGAAATCCAGTCGTTAAGGACAGCTCAGAACACCAGCTAAACTTTATATTACCCCTTTACATTTAGTTAGTTCTTATACTCTAGCATTACAATCAAAAGCATGTTAGACACATGAACACAGCAACAGTGGGTCACTGATGTAGAAAGAGACAAAGACAAAGACAAGCTGAGGGGTTCTACCCATAACCCAACGGGGCTGAGAGGGACAGGGCTTCATCCCTACATCAGGTCCCCTGCGAAAAAACCCTAAAAGTGCTCATTTATATCAGTCGACTTTAGTGAACCATACATGATTCATAAGTAAATATGATCCAAATGCAAATAAATTTAAAGGCTTCATGACACATCTAAAAACACAAATACAGTAACTACCTTGAACAACTCTGAAGTGGACATCCAAAACTAACATTTCTCTATAGTTAGACAAAATATAAGTTGTCTTGGATGTCTCAAAACACAACTTCACCATTCACAATAGTCAAGTATAATATAGAATGTAACATTGTCTGGAGTAGTTTAGGAGTGCAACAAGTACAGATACACTTAAAATACAGTGAAAGCTGGCATTAAGAGAGGACACTTCAAACAGACAGCACTACAGAAGGATCTGTTTGGGTGGAGCGGTGGAGCTGAGGCTGCACTGTGGAAGGAGCCCTTGACTGAGAATGCCACTGTTTTGTTCGTTAATTCGGCAGAGGAGTGCGATAAGTGAACTGTTTCGTTACTAAAAACTGCTCCGTCATTATCAGCCCGCTTGACCACCAACTCCACCTAAACAATAGCCAGTATGCGCATGCATACGGATCGGGATGCATTCACTCTTATACTGGTTCACTTTAAAGAATACAAGTGCTTGAGTGAATAAATACAGCAGTTTCTGGTCAGGGTGTATTAATCTGAGGCCCTGAAGACTGGTTTGATTGAGAGATTTGAGAGGAATGGACATAAAGTGGAATTGTACAGAACAAGCCTCCACTCCCACCCAAAATGGCTCTTGGGTCATGAAGGCTATACTCTATTCATTTTTGATCTTTTTTTTGTATTATTGCCTAAATCCTAAAATAGTTCAGGGGTTGACTCTGAGCCTGTGTGTTGGTTGATAAGGTCTGTGAGCAAGAGTGGAGTGTGGGGTGGAGAGCTATGAAAGATAGATGAAGGTGGAGGGAGAAAACAGAGATGCTCTGTTGGCCGTTCAGGGCACCAGAACCACACGCATGGTGTTGGTGTAACCAGAGCCTGGACGCCAGCCAGTCAAGACGATGACGACATCACCTGCCTTGAAGAAGCCTCTGGCTTTGCCTGGAAATTAAACATAAATCAACAAAGCATTGTTTATTTAATGTATTAAATTCTGTCAAGCAGAGTGTCTTTGATCAAATGCTCACAGCAGTAAGTAAGTATTTTCATCCCAGGATTCCACTAAGGTTTTTTATTTTTTGACAGTGATTGTTGCTGAATATATGTGAACTTCTTTTGCAACACTTTTAAATACAAGTATTGCATAGTGGAAATGATACAGGTGTAAAGCCTTACCCATATCCATGGCAAAGTTGACGCGCATGTCGACATCCTCAGCCCACACATCGTTGGCGGGCTTGGTGTAGAGGACGGGGAAGATGCCGCGGTACAGGTGCGCTTGGCGAGCTGTCTGGGCGTTACGGGTTACAGCGAGGATGGGGGCACGGGGCCTGTACCTGGAGATCAGGTGGGCGGACCTGCAAATACACACACAGAAAGACATGGTTGAGCATTTAAGTTACCTCACTCTGTATTTTTCTTTAAACTAATGATTAGAACAGTATGGCCAGTTCATTCTGATGATTAGAAAGAGAAATGGCAGAGTAAGGTAAATGCTAAAATATTGAGTCATGGATAGAGTTATGGAGGTACTTCAGGTATCTCCGAGCACACAAAATCTGTTTCCTCTTGGTTTGCAGAGTCAGAAAGAGGCTCAGTTACCAAAGCAATGTGTTCTATATGTTACATAAAGAGTATAGATTATTTAGATATACATTCATAAGCAGAAAATGAAGTTAAACACTATAACTCATTAACCTGAATACTTTGTGCATGTAAATTAACTCAGTGCAGACAGATTCCTGGAGGAATCTATGCGGTGTGATTGCCAACTTTGAATACCCATAAACATGTTTTCAGGTATTCTGATTGATTGAGGCTCCTAAGATTTAGTAGTAATATGCTTTGTTAATAATTAATTAAAAACAATAAATCTGCTGAGTTGTCCTAGCCTGATGGGTGCAATAAAACAACAGGATAGTCTGGGAAGCCAAGCACAGTCAGTAAATGCCCACACAGTCCTGAGAGGTCTAATCAGTCAAAATAAGTGACAACATTTATGGTGTATCATGGGTGTCCAAAGGCTTTAGGTCACTATCAGTGGCTAAATCCAAATGTCCACCCTCAAACACTGAAGGCTCAGGGCTGTCCCGCTGTGAAATCAAGCTTTTGTAAGGCTACACTGCTGCAACAAGTCTATATGTACATGGCAGCAAGCACTGTGTGTACAGCCAGTGATTTACAGTAATGTTTTGATATGATTTGATATATTTGTGACTATGTGGCACTCTGTTTTATTAGATCTCATATGCAATGCAACCTTTTCACTTCCCTGGTCAGAGAGAGCTCTGCAGCATTGTTGTTAAGCCATTAAGCCAGCAGCAGAGGTAGTCACATTGCCGGATTGACGTTTGTGTAAAAAGGGACAGCCGGCATGGTGGGACTACACACCACAGACGCCAACGCTGTTGTGTTACACGTCATGCCTTTGATTCCGTAACGCCGGCATGCTATCTAAAATTCACACACAGGGATGGCATTATGTTGGCTTTGTTTGGTTCAGTGTAAAAAAAAAAAAAGCAAAGCTGGGAAAATGATGGGCCTCCTTATGGCAATATTGCAGGATTTCTGTATAAGAGGGGCAACTCTTACAATCAGCTATCTCCACCCACCCTATGTAACAGTGCAATTCAGACACGCACACACAAACACACACACACACCACACAAAATCGAAAGGAGAAGGGATATTTAAGAGCACATTAGGAGCAGTGCTGGATGTGGCTGGCAACATCTTACCTTTTAGACTATAAGTGTTTTTCTTCTATCCTTTTCTTTCTTACCTCCCAGTCTTGGTGAGAACAATTATGGCACTGGCGGAGCATTTGAAGGAGGACTCAACAGCTCCAACAGCTACAGCCTCTGAGGGGTCTCTGGTCAGTTGAGAGTGTCTCCTCAGCTCCTCGAACAGCTGTCTGTGGAAGGTGGCCGCCTCAGCCTCCCGTGCTATCTGAGCCCCAAACGACCATGAGGGAAGGGTGGGGGGTTACTCTCAATCACACACCACTACTACTGCACACCGAGTCATTCACACTCCTGGGAGTGCCTGGAAAACACTTAGCTAGACTCCTGGTTAAAGTCAGTTGTTGGGGTAATGTTGGGCTGATTGCTACTTTAACACTGCAGCAAATTAAGAGAGGCCCAACATCAGTCAAGGGTGATATTAAGAGAAAAACTGTTGGGTTAATGTGTTAATTTGTACCTTCTTACATTAACATTTTACTCTTTAACTTGTGATCACGTGCAAAAATCAACCAGCAGTCTACCTTGGGTGTTTGCCAGGCTCTCCTAGTTACCTGCTCAGTCAGTCCCTGTCTTGCCCTACTCTCCCTCTCTCAGACACTTTGAGCACCGATACCAGTGTCCTCCTCGACCTGCGAGGATTAGATATCCTGCCTACCTTCCAGAGCCTGTGAGCACAATCATCGCAGAGGCTAAGCTCTTAAAGGAGGCCTCAACAGCGCCGATTGCAATGGCCTCAGCAGGGTCTTTGCAGTGCGGCGTGGAGCGACGCAGGTCCTCAAACACCTGCCGATGGAACATGGCTGCCTCGGCTTCACGAGCAATCTGGCACAGGTGAGGGCAAGATGCATCAAGCAAAGGCATTCCCACACCAGGCAAACGCAGATGTAAAATGAGGGAAATGACAGGAAAAGAGGAAAAGGGAAAGGAATACAGGAAACACAAAAGGGACAATGTTAGAGACACAAGTAGAGTGGAAGGTAATAGTGAACAGAAGGGACAGATGTAAAGAACAGGAGAGATAGTGAATAGAAGAGTTTAGGTGTGCAGTTAGTGGGGGAAAACATGAAAACATCAAAGTTAAAACATATCAAAGAGTCAAAATTTTGCCAAAACCACTTACATGATGTATTACATGTAAAATAGTACAACAGAGTTCATGCTAATCTGTAGTTAAGGTAACTGTACTACTGAAACTATCTTTTAAAAAGGACTATTCAACCTTAAAAACTATTGTAAAACTTAGGGCAACTGGGAGTTGAAAAGGGGAGCTAGGAATTAAAAATGCCACACACTGCACACAAAGATGAAAAGAAGCATAAATACAGGAAGAATGAACAAGACAATTATTATAAAGATTGAAGTAAATGAGATAAAGAAAATGTCAGTTGGAAGAAGTTGTTTAGAAGCAGTGTTAATCCGTGTATATTTTTACACTGGTATACTAGTTTTCACAATAAAAGTATGGTTTTAGGTGAAAACAAGCCATGTTTACGTCAGACTGTGAGGCACCCCATGCAACTTAAACATAAGGGCAATAAGCTCAGTGGCAGGAACTACAAGAATGCTGAGTCACTCCTGCATCTGCATAGCAGTGCAAAGAAAAAAACAACAAGTGGAGCCGAGAACAGTGGAGGTTAGCCAAGAAGGGCCTGAACAATGAAAGACAGGCGAGACAGCATTAGCGGGATTATCCATCTATGAAATTCATACTAATTGTGATTTTGATCAAAACATTCACCAAGTGTGAATTATTAACAACCTTCAAAAAGGTGGTTTACTTGTGTCTGTCCCTGACTAGCAAACCCCCCCCGTAACAAATGTAGGCATTAAGGATGCAAATTTTAAGCAATTTCCTTGTCAGCCACATTAATGATCAATAATTGATTAATCATTTAAAAGCTTACAAAATCTGAAAGTGTACAGTACCAGTCAAAGAGAATGAGAAGGTGTGACTGGTACTGTACATTTGTATCATTCAGGGTTAGACATGCACTGTAAATTTCTGTTGATAAAATTGGGCGGGTTAGTTTGGGGATACTAGAGCAAGAAACTGAGAAGAGCAGCCACGACGGTGGATTGGATAAATGAAGAAGTGCAGCAGCAGACATTTACTTCAGTGTGGTTGGACGCAAATGTACCAACATGTTATAAAGGTAATCATCACCTTTTACTGTGTCATTCTTATTGTATGACAGTTATCCCAACTGTGTAGAAAATTTGCATTAGTCTAGTAACTGAAAACACCCTAACAGCAACTTTGCACATTATCAATATTTTTAGCCTTGACTGATCAAATGTTTACTGATTAATTTATTGATTGTTTATTGACATAATTAATAGGCAGTGAAAGTCTATCAAAGCTTCCAGTTGGCCTGACACTCCTTCTGACACCACCTTTAGTAGCTGAAGTTTGGCCAAGTGGAAAAAAGATGCTGCGCCAATGGGCAACTGACTGAGAAGTGATAGATGTGTTCAGGTGAACACAAAAAATCAGAAAACACAAAAGCTTAATCTCCCAGCAGCTGCTAATGATTTTTTTTCTGTGACTAAACATTTTTTAAAGTTAAAATTGACAAATCATGCAAGATTATCTCATGAACATAATTTCTCCAATCAGTCTTACTTTTCAATTATAGCGATTTGTTCTTTGCTTATAGATAATTTCCATGCTTATTATGGTTATATTTAATATACATTAACTCACCATGTGCTGTGTGCGTACTGCCTCCAGAGGGTACTCTCCCTTGGCAGTCTCTCCGCTCAGCATGATGCAGTCAGCTCCGTCCAACACGGCGTTGGCTACGTCACTTCCCTCAGCGCGGGTGGGCCTGGGCTTCTTGATCATGCTCTCCAACATCTGCGTGGCGGTCAGAAGGTAACATCAACAAATCTCAACATAAGATGTTTCAGGGCAAGTTAATTGGAGTGTCACATTCACACAGCAGCACATATATACACATAAAATCTTCCCAGTACAGCCAGTCATCTGCCAGTCTTGGTTAACGTAAGCTCCTGGGAGAAATATAACCCAAGAAATACAGTATGACCTTTGATGTTATCTGACCTGAGTGGCACATGTGATCGGCTTGCCAGCTCTGTTGCAGCGACCAATCATCATTTTCTGGGCTAGGAAGACCTTTTCTGTGGGGATCTCAATACCCAGGTCACCACGGGCAACCATGATACCATCGCTGGCCTCCATGATCTCATCAAACCTGGAAAACAGACAGAAAAATAACCATTTACATCACAAAGTACAACTATCAGATATCATAGAGATTTTTTGATAGGATTTGTTCTTGGGCATTTTCACAAGATATACCGCATGGCAAAAGCTGAACCCAACACATAAAGAGAAAAGAAAGAGCACTTGATCCACACACTCACCTGCGCACACCCTCGTGGTTCTCGAGCTTGCTGATGATCTTGATGTCTTTGCCTTTATCTCCCAGCACTGCTCTGACAGCGTGTACATCTGCCGCTTTGCGGATGAAGGAGGCAAAGACCATGTCGACTCCATGCTCCACGCCAAACGTCAGGTCTTTGATGTCCTTGTCTGAAACAGCGGGCAGGTCTACAGCAGCACCGGGGAGGTTCACTCCCTTCTTACTTCCCAGGGTGCCACCGTTCTCAATCTCGCACATGAGGAAATCAGAGCCTTGAGAGGCAAGAAAATATTAAAGAGCTTAAGTTTTTCATTGGGTATAATTACATGACAGTTTTCCAAACTTTCTAAATCGATCACAACAGACACACTACACAAATTATGAATGAATGAAAATAATAGACATACTACAAAATCATCATTTAACCTAGGGTGATTCAGCCACTCTTCCACTCACCAATCTCCTTGACCTGCAGGGATATGAGTCCATCGTCAATGTAGATCTTGCTGCCAATTTCCACTACTTTGGTGATGTTCTTGTAGTCGAGCCAGAGGACCTCTTCACTACACTTTTCCTGGTAACTATCATCCAAGGTAATCTTGATCATGCTGCCCTTCTTCAGCTCCACCTCAGCTGTGCCGCTCTGTCAAATTATCAGTTTTACTTTGTGTTAGGGTTATATTCATGCAACATTTCTAACAACAATCAATAAGAAATAACAAAAGAATACGGTTATGGTGCAAGCGTAGGAAACAGGTGGTATTGAACTCACTCCCTGGATGAGGCCAGTCCTGATCTCTGGGCCCTTGGTGTCCAGAGCAATACCGATGGGCCTGTACTGGATACTGCCAGGCTCGAAGCTCTCACATGCCTCGCGCACATTTTTGATGGTCTCTGCGTGGTACTACAGAAAAGAAGAGGATCACATCACATTTAAATTATCTTCAGAGTAAAAGGACTAAGCAAGATATACAGAAGAAGCAGCTGCTCAAAGACACAGACATGTTGATCAAATCTGTTACCCCTAACCAGCCTTTTTATCTGATCCTCTGCTGTTAGTGCACACATTGAAATGAAAAAAAAAAAAGAAACCCCAATTTGGTATTGTCACAGGTATATGAGTTACTGTACGATCTAGGTTTTATCTAGGGCAATTAAAAGATAAGGTGTATCCGACAACTCATACAGTCATTGATATGAACCATAAGGTCAGCACCACTACGGGCAAATAGAGTTCATTTTACCACCCTGACTGACATGTTAAGAGTCACAGAGAAATCTGGATTGATCAAGCAAAGTAACTGTGAGTCTTTAAGTTTAAAATACAGTAATTAAGTTTCATTAAATCAGATCCAAGACTTAACTTTCTCTAAAAGTTACAGATATCTATACAACTGTTGGGAGTAGTAAACTGAATCAAACAGTGTCATATAGTATGACACATAGAGTAGTCATCACAATTATGTGTCCTTGACCACAGGTCATATATTACTCTTATGATACATCAAACACCACCAATAAAGATCAGGGTATTTTGCTTCAAGTTTCCGTTATGAGTAAGTGCAGTGTTTCACAGTAGGAAATCCCTCAGTAAAGTTGGTGGTGAACAATAGACACACACTGAACAATCTGAATCCTAGCTCAGGGGAAAAAGTAGACTTCCGTAAAATCATTAATTCATGTGGTCTGGTGTGTTTATGCCACCAAAAAGGTGTGGCATCCTAAAATTCTATTTGAAAGGATGACAGAAACTGTACACTTTTGCCGTTGAAATTTTGCTGCCAGACAATTTATTACAGTGAAATATTAACATCTGGAGAATTTACCAACCAACGCACCTAACAAGGCTTGCTAAGGTAGTCCAACTATAAAATGCTGTGGAGAAATGCTAGAAGAGCGTTGCATTCAGTACTGTCATGTTACCAATTTGGCCATCTTTACCCAGGTTGATAAACATGTAGCACAGTGTTCATGGCTTTGGAGACAGCCGTCTGCTGCACGTGGCTTATGCTGCCCCCCTGGGGAAGGGTTTTAGGTAATAACTTAAGTGGCAGGTAATCACATTGGCTGCCTTTCATAATGACAACATGTTGAGCTATACTACACTCACTGCACTATGACAAAGAAAACCTGAACAGTGTCACCATCTGCAGAAAAGAGTACCTAATTCAATTATGCAAAGTGCCAAACCAGTAGCTTGAAGAGACATGATGTGAAGCCAGAAATACATATGGATGACATCTTGGCTGGTGTTATTCTCTAGTATGTTTCAGCATTTCAGTAGGAGAGGGAGGCAAAGTAGACAGTGTTGTGTTTTATGACCAATGCTGCTCAGTGAATTTAGAGCAGGTGACTGAGTTTATGGGTATGGGTTCAAGTCCATAATTTTCAATTGCTTTAAAATGTAAAGTGAACGCACAGTTGAATGTTCAGTTACATGGATTTAGTTCTCACTTCTTTCAAGATTTTTCCCACTGGTTTAAGAAATGTAAGTTGCAAAATAACGAACGTTTCACTTCCCACTTTGGTTAAAAGTGGATCGACCTTGGCGTTGGTTTGTGTACACACCCACTTCCAGAATCTAGGCATGCTGCCTGCTGAGTAGATAAAGCAAGGGCAGGAAGCTACAGATGACGTATTTATAGTACACCAAGCCAACAGAGCTCAGGTGTCTTTTGTTGTCCCTGAATCTCAGCCTGGACCAACCTTTGATCCTGCTGAAACAACAAGACCTATACAAACCACAGACACTTTACACTGAAGAGAAAGAAAGAATCCATCCCAAGACCTCAAACAGAATTTATCATTTCTATATCCTTGACAAGTAAAATACTAAAAGCAGTGCATGGTTAAGCATGCCATTTATACTTCATGCCTGTGAGTGCAGTGAAATTACATTTTATGGTAAGAAAAGAATAAAAAAAAAATCTGTCATCATTTTGCAGAATCTCAGTCTAAAAGGTCCTCTTGTACAAAAATGTCAAAATGTCAAAAGACATCTGATAAAAGTGACACACTGTAGAAAAGTTCAAATGGATTCTGGATAATTCTGTTGATACATTTGATGACCCTCTGGACATGAGTCTCTAACTTGGTCAGTCCTCCCTGAAAAGTGAACACAAACACTTTGCAGAGTGGGACACAGCTCTTAAGACTTAATCAGGCTGCATCACATTGACTTGAGCTTGATTAGCTATCCCAAACTCTAATCTTAAGTAAGTTAGCACTACTGTTTTTCTCCATTCAAGCTGGCTGGCTCAGTGTTGCTTAAAGCCAAGCTGATAACAGTTCGTCATGAATTACGTGCTTGTTAACTGTGAGCATTGCTGACCATCTTCTTTCACCATTGTTACTTTATGCATAAAGTCACCAAAATTGTCTGAAAAGCTAGAAAAAGCAAGATAGGAGAAAGCAAAGATTGCCAAAAAGATCAACATACCATTCAATACCATTCTGTGATAAAGCACAGAACCATGTTTAATGTAAGTTATCAGCACAGTTTGAGCGTGACTTAACAGTTTGGCTAGCTGTACCTGCCAAGTTCATTTACACACTAGAAAAGGTTGTGCAAAGACCTACCTCATGTGAGCCATGGGAGAAGTTCAAGCGAGCAATGTTCATTCCAGACTTGATCATCTCTTTCAGCATATCCACGGAACGAGAGGCAGGCCCTGGAAGCAGTTATTGAAAGGAAAGGATTAAAAAAGGCTTTTAAAACTTTTTAAATGTTGATGTTATTTATTTGTCCCTACACAGTTAATTGTGTATTACTTGAAATAAAAAATGTGGCTCCTCAAATTAATAAAACAGGAGCAACATGTTTAATCTGTGTAAGTCTTTATTTAGTTGCATGGAGAGTCCAGTTTTACTTATTTTAAGTTTAAAAAGACACTACTTTCATGTGAATAAAGAGACAGTACATATTTAGGGAGCTGTATTCATATGTTCAGTACAGTGTGAAAGAAGAGGCAGGTTACTGTCAAAATGCCAATGTCCAAGTAGCCTGCCTTGTTCCCAAAGATGGATGAATAACTGTTATAAATAAATGTGATCTAAAAATGGAACAAATATCCCAAATATCTCTAGCAACCACAGCTATTAGGCTGACAAGTTAGATGTTATCACAACCAAGAGTAATAAACTAAACCAAATCTATCAAAATGAGGCCGAGGCTCTACAACATGAATCTTCCTTTGAATGCATTATATGTTAAACCCATAAAATGCCATAACACATATCATGAAAGGCAATCTGGTTATGTTTGTGTTTCATTTCATTTAGTTATTTACTAATCAACATTTCTGTAAATGTGCCAAATGTGCCAGCTGGTCAATTGGCAAGATGTTGATGAAACTAGTGAGTATGTGTTTGAGTCTCTCTATCTGCAGGTGTGCAGAATGACAGTGTTCACCAACCAATAGTGCAGATGATGCCAGTGTTGCGGGCAGTGGTTGGTTCGGAGTCGATGTCCAGCAGGCACATGTGTTCCAAGAAAGTGTCAGCCATGGCAGCGTTGAGCTGCTGCGTCTGGATGAAGGCGGAGCCCATGTCTAGAGACTTTGGCTGAGGCATGGCGATCACTGGTGTAACTGGAGAGCTCCTACAGGAAAAAGTGGGGAAAAAAAGGTAAACTATAAGGACAAAAACTACACGGAAAGCAACCAACAACTCTCTTTAACCTTGGTAGCATTTTGAAGTAGCAAACTTTTCCACAAACTATATCTGTGAAGAACATTTGCCTGGTAGCTGGAGATAATTCTGCACTGTGTGTGTATTTATGTAAAACTCATAGAGCTAACAGAGGTACATCACACTGGCCAGCGATTAATGACCCTCAAGTATTCGCCAAGTGTCCGTAGCAACATACTGTGCATAATCCTGCTATGTAACTGACCTTGCAGTAGTGAAGTCAAGGAGAAGCAGAATCTCCCAGTGTGAATTACTTATCTAATTAATTAAGTTGATTGCTGGTGTTGTAACGTGTAGTAAAACAAGGAGCAATGGTTGCTGTTTTAACTCCACATATCTACTTGTGACTACCTTCAACCACCAAGGCTGAAAAAACGAACAATAAGGTTTATGAAATCTCACTACTGCAATTCTATGTAAATAACATTTGCACAAGACTATATTTTCTTGTGTTACTATTTGACTTTTAGGTAGTTTTGCACAATCTACAATTTATACAGTGAAGAAATGTATGCCAATGATAACTGAGAAAAGAAAAAAAAAAAAACTCTCCTGCTGCCTTGTGTAGCTGCCAACTGATCAGTGTTTGATAACAGATGAATGTTGATCTGACATACTAAGAAACATGCCACAGCTAGTACCATTGCACATCACTGCCTCCATACTATTTATTGAGAGTAGAATAGTAAAGCTTATTGGGCTGCTGTTGTATTGTACATTCTGTTCTCCCCCACCCACTTCCCCATGAGTTATATAGCAATAACCCATCACGAAACTCATCTGCAGGTCAGGAATTGCCAAGCTTTCATAACGACACTTTCATCACTTCTCTCTAGCAAGCAATGCACAAACGTACTGTAAAAATGTCCCTTGCAAATGCTGTAGCCCAAAACAGATAATACATCAAATCCTGTGCACTGGTAAATTGCTCAATACAGTCTTTTTTGTCTTTCGGGCTATCCATGACAGAATAATGAGAGGCACTGTATAAACTCTTTATAGCATGATATTAAGGCATGTTTCAACAAACCGTTAATGCTGCACTGTAGGTGTATTTCAGCAGAATGTAGCATTGCTACTCTACAATGACAAAGAATGCTGCCTCTGCTATGGCTCTGGTTGCTGTGGTTACATAACTACCCACGTCAGACAGCACAGCAGACTGAGGCAGAAACGTTTGATTCAACAGCCAATCTGGTGACATGATAGAAACTAGAAATGAGTGTGATTCACTGGCACACTGAGTCTGAGCCTCATGAGATGGAAAAAAATTGTCATAACTTTCATGTTTTCCAAAAAAGAAAAAAAAAAAAGTAATTTTTTTTGCCGTTGCTTCAAAATTTGCTTAAACAATTATTTCCATTATCAAACTTGTTTCTGATTAATTTTCTGTAACTCAACTAAATGATTGATCAACTAATCGTTGGAGCTTTAGAGGAAACTAATAAACATATACAGTATATAATGTATGACAATGGGGTCTCACAGCTGACACTAATTTTAAAAAAGTATAAATTTTTGTCAATTACCTTAAAAATTATACCTGCAAAGTAAGTTTTGGCTGTGCATGAACAACTATTTCAACAAACAAGGAGCTCACTTCTCTTTGTCAGTCTATCCGGCCTCAGTCCAAACCACCCAGTGGAGAGATTAGGTTCCTCTATTTAAATTATATATTGATGTGCTCATCAACAGAGAACACTCTCACTGGTTTCGTCTTTAGTAGAATAACAGGTTTACAAATTGATATCACTTTAAGGCAACATTCTCTCATCATTTTCTGATCCCTTCTGAAGGAAAATCTGTTCTTAATACCCGACAATGACTAGACAGTCCTACTGAAAACAAGGGACAAGATGTGCATCTAGACCCAGACTAGGACATCTACAACATTCATGTGAACATTTAATCCAAGTTTCTATAGTAAAGAATATAAGAAAATTGAGCCAGAATAAACAAACCTGAAAGAGAAAAGGCAAAATACACCAGAATGTGAAAGTACCAAGAATGGTTCTGGTTTAGTTTTACAATGTGGCTACCCAGTCCTAGGTTACAGGCTGCAGTGGCTGTTGGTGTACTCACGAGGGAGAGTAGCAAGACAGACAGAGAATAGACATTTTTAATGGCTGCAACTGTGGGTGGCACAACGGCAACTGAAGGTACATTCAGAGTAGGTCTCGCAGGGGAAAATCTGTTGCATTCGACCGTTGCATTTGTAGTCAGACATCCCCTTACTCATCACATCCTAATTACAAATGCATCATGTTGGGGGATTCCAGGCAGTGCCAGAACACCAATAGGCTCTCTCGACAGGAGCTGCTGACTGATTATGTAACACTTTAGTCAGTGGGGCAGTCCAGTGCCAGACCAGTGCTGTACGTGAGCAGAGTCACATCCCAGTGCTGCATCACACAGCCATGAAAAAGCTAGAGGCAGACATCTGAGTGGCTGAACCACATGGAGAGACTGCAGAGGGGACGAGGGAGAAAACAGTCTGAAATACCGGCAGTTAGTTCATGGAGTGGACTATTCCAAGATTTAAAAGAAACACCTGATGATGATAATCCATTCATTGATATGAGTATTTTATACATTAAAATAACAAATATTTGCTGGTTAAAGCTCCTATGTGGACACATGATGTTATCCTTCAGTTGCATATATGTTCTAACTTGTGAAGACCATTTGTTATTTGCTTTTATATTTGCACAGACTAAACAATTTCACTGAAAAAAAATGTAATTACTTAACTCTATATAATAACTAGCTGAATTGATTAGACATGCTCTTGACAACCATTTAATTAGATATCTTTCTTTTTACTGGTCTGCTAATAGAGTATGACCAATAAAGATGCACAGCTTCACAGTTATAAAGACATTGCAACATTGACAGTTGCAATTGCAAAACTTAAAGGGGATACATCTGTCTTCCAGTGAAAACAGAGGAGCTTTCAGACAACTTCCATATAAGAGGTGTTGTGATTCTCCACCAAATATGTGTATTAACAATCAAATTGCATGTCTATATGAACAGTAATAGCAAATAGTAGTGGTTGAAATTGATAACTTACTTGCTATGGTACTAAAGTATGTACGCTAGTCGGCTTTGCTACAAAATGGTGCAGCTTTGACATGTAAGAAAACATAGCTATTTTTAGTAAACGCCCCCCCCCCTATATAATTTACCCACATTTCCAGCAAGGCTTACTAAGTGATTACTAAGTGTCATGCATTGTTTTATGTTTAGCCTGTTTCCCCTTGGTACCTTTTTCAGGATTTGGATGAGCATTCACCAGAACGTCACTGAATATCTTTGTATTAGTCATGAGGTAGGGATCAATTTTCATTAGCAAACAAGCCATAGCTTGTATCTTTATCACTTTAATGAAATGTCATCCTCCGGCAAGACAACCTTAAATACTGCCTGTATCCACAAGCCATGTGTTATTTTTGAAGCTATCAGAGGGAATGGTATGGTCCTGGTATAGGCCTAACTCTTGAAAATCTGATAGCGACTAGTGCAGAGGTGTCTCGGTCTGTCTGATTCAGCTTGTCAACCCCTAGTTGTTACGGACGAACACAGAGGAGTGGCTAACTGACAGCTATGGATAGCACGTCTGACCCCAGCACAGCCAGTGAGCAGCCGCCACAGGCCAACAGCAGCAACAGTAACCCTGACACAGATGCGAGGCTAACTTTAGAGCTGGCTGCTAATAATCCCTTCCAATCCCTTCCCAACACACTCACCTTTGTGGCATAATATACTCTTAGTCACTATTACTCCCTGTCTTCCTAAACAAGTCCCTTATCACTTATCTATAAGATATCCCTGTGTAATTGTTAGCAGCCATAGCAGCATTGCAGTCAGGGTGACATGACATTTAGTACCATCTACTATGGATGTGACGTAACACTGGACTAATCCAAGTTGGCTCACAGAGACAGTAGATGGTTTCTATCACTCACACACACTCAGCCACGGCACCGTTTGCACGTTGCACTACATACCCCCAGTAGATCTTCCTGTTCCTCCTGGGGACAAACAGGCACGTCGCTGCCACTGACCTCCACAAGAGCCCCAGTGTGTTGGAGCCTCCAATGCCAGTAAGCAAACTACTCCTTGCAACAGCAGTGCAAGCAGAACTGACTGCTGCAGGACGCGTGCATACGAACAACACTTTCAGGAGCTCAAGAGTAAATCCCTTCAATGAGGATGAAGGGCATAGAGAGTGCCTGTTGTGACCAGGCAATCTCCATGACCTTATACAATGGGCGTACATGAGACTTCCACCAAGATACACCAGAGTAGAGTCACACCAATGTTACTGCGCACCTAGGTCATACAACACCCCAGGCCTAAAAACAGTCTTGGCTAATAATAACACATAGCATGCAAGTCTGTTTAGAAATCTAATACTGTACGATGGTATTTACATTACGCAGGCCTGTGAACTACACCTGTAAACTCCAATACAAACATTAGATGGGGTACAAGATGGGTTTAAGTTCATGAAGGGTACAGAATGCTGTGTATATTTAATGCGTTTCAAATAAATGTGCTAAACCATTTGGCAAAACCTTTAGCCCAAGCATCTTACACCAAGCTAAGTGCATACAGTTGTGTCAGTGCAACTCAGCTAGTCTGCAGTGGCAAAGACACACCTATAATTGGTTGTGTTCCAAACCCTGGCTTTCCATAGTATTAGTCAGCAAGTATGCAGCAACAGTAAGGTGGGGAGGGACTGCATGAGAGCAGTGCCAGCTGTAAAATGCCTTGTCTACAGCATTCACCGCTAACTCTGCTGTAGCTGATCTACCTAACCACAACAGCAGGTCAAGGACATTGCCACCCAAAAACAGAAAAGGGCTGTTCTGCCACCCATTAACAGCTATAACTGGTGGACTCCACAGTTTATTATTTCACAGGACAAATCATCCTCGAAAATGGCTAGTTTCTTGCCAAAGTACTTCTTTGAGTAAACAGACATCAACAGTCAAGCTAAAATTACAGCAGTAAGTAGGCCTATGCTTTTGTTTGGTTTACCAGATGTTTATATCTGTGGTTGAAGACACATCACAGTCTGGATTTATAGATTAAGTATACAGACTCATTTGAGCAATGAATAACATGAAAGATTATTATTTTTTGCTTCAATTTAAACATATATTAAATATGAGACTTGAGAACACATTTGTGCACCATAGAGTGTTCATTCAGAGTAGTCAAACCTCAACCAACAGCCTAGCTGTAAGTAATAGGAAGACACTGAGCACATCTGGGTGTTGAGCTAAAAACTAACAGAGCTCCTTCTTATTTGACAGTATGACTCGACTGGTCCTCTGGGATAAAGACTCCATTTTGTCAACAGGGCCTTCAGCCAGGAAGGGCACAGCAATGACAGTGTCTCCAAAATTTTGTTGTATGCAAAACAGTTATTTCTCACCAAAAACATAACAAAGTGTACTATATGCAGGCTATGTTACAGGCTGCTAACTGCAATGACTTCTATGATCTACACGTCACAGTAAATGTATTTGATAAAGGATGTGACATTACAATTTAAAATTAACCTTTGGAAACAGCCTTGTCATGGTCGTCTGGGAACAGGCTGACAAATAGCTCGCAGTTATCACACACCAAGAACTGCACTGTCTATGAGCTTTCAGATAAGGAGCTAAAAAGCCACATACGTCCTACACAGGCAGGATGACTACTGCTTTGCTGCGCATGTATCCTGTGTCAACTAGGCCTATACTTTTTTGGCACCACTGCAGCAACACGATGCAGTGAAGCTGCTAAGGCTGATGTCCACATTTCAAACTAGACTTATCATACGTGTGTTATTTCATAAGACATAACTAACCAAATTAGGGTTGATTTAAAGAGTATGGGCGGGTAATTTACAAAAAAAGATGGATGAATGAATGCATAAACATGATTCATTCATCTACCGGCATCTTCAAGAATACGACGATAACATAATACTATTAATAATTCAAGGAGGTTTTAAAGCTCCGGTGAATTTATGACTGCAAACTAAATTAAAATACAGTCGATACGCCGCAGACGATGCGCTAGAGGTCACGTTCTCATCACTGCGTCACATTTTCCTCAAGCAGAGACTTCACGATGATGACCAATGGGAGGCCGAGGAGTCGCAGCGGCCACACCCACCACAGGAGGCAACAGGAAGCGACTGCTTAACGTACATCACACTGAATTTTAACATTTTTTGCAGCAAATACGTTTTAGAATAAAACGAGGCTACAGCGTGTTAGCAATTAACAACAGAAATAGCTGTTCCCGGACAGGTTACTTCTGTTAATCCATCAATTTACTTTCATTTTCAGACGACCACGTTGTACAAATCTTACAGATACCAGCAACGCCGCACTTTAAAAGATGGCTTAGAAGTTAAAACACACACGTCCAAGTGTATTAGCATTTTAAAACACGGTTTTGATACAAAGCTTAGATTATAATGAGCCTCCTGTGAACTCATATATTACCTGGACTTACCAGCTCACAAGATACTAAGAAATAAGTCAGAAGGGTTAGAAGGTAGTTATGGTGACAGCATAAGTGTCTCACAAGCTAAAATATATCACTTCTTGTTATCTACTGACGACCACGCTGCTGCCCTGCTCCCTGTATACTCACCTTACCTCGTTGAACAACTGCTTCAAATGATGGAAGTGTCGCTACACTGACTCGCGCTCAAGGTGATCTCTCCCTAGTCCCTCACTCTACGGAACTACTTTGTAGGGATGCTGAGACATATCCATCCGAGAGGATACAGATACATGGAAATGAATACTCCGTGTTCATGAATTTTATATCAACTGCACTCGTTACAGACTACTCAGTAGTGTATTTTATTTCTGAATTACTCTCGTGAAAAGTCAGGAAATGGTGCAAAACCAAGCGCAATGCGGAAGGATATGCAGATGGTTATATGCGATGGTAGTGCTAGGTAAAGGTTCAGCCAATCAGAGCGCGGGTAATGCATCAGTAGAGAATGGGGCCGGACATGTGACTTTGGATGGCGTGCGTGCAGTAAATTTCCTGAAAAACGCAGTGGTTTGGTTACCGTGTAATTCGATACTTTGCCCTAAACAATGGGTCCACATGAGCTTCAAACGAATAATATCTCGTACTGTCATGTGAAATATGTTTTGTTGTACTCAATTGTCGTGCAGATGTGCAAATCAACGGTAACTGAAGATGTCAAAATGTTGTCTGTGGCTCCATTTAATCTTACGAGCCGATACAATAACATGAGACCCCAATACTGTTTATTCAATAAATATACGAGTTGTTCATCCTGAAATACATGGCCAGTCTGTACACGTTTGACCAAAGTAATACTTAAAAGAGGAAGCTCTGCTGTGTTAATACCTTACTGTCTGGTGTTTGAGGCAATACCTCCATCTAGCGTTTAAAAATAACAATAACAGTTTGGAATTATTTTACTGATATGCATTGTCTCTATGTTGCATATTAGAAAAAAATATTTAAAAAAAACAACATATAGGTCCATGCACCTGGAAATATAGCAAACTTATTATTGCAAGGGCTATTGTGTGCCTAAGTTCATGCTTGTCTTTTTTCCATTCATATTAGGTACATTTTTAGTGTATATTTAATTGATTTTAACTTTTGACTTTAATATTCCCAAATTACACATTTTAAGCACACAAACCATATCTATATACTCACACCAATATGCAAAATACAAATGTATCAACAGGAATTAGCAGAACTTGTGTTACTAGGCTTATATAATATTTATAAAAACACAAATTATAATTTGATTTGCATAAATGAAGGCAAGGAAACTTTGTTGGAGGTGCAGTACACAATTTTGTTGCTACACATCCTCGACATGATAGGTATAGTGCCATCACTGTCCTACTCAGCTGTGGGATATTGGTAATTGACAGTAACTTCAAACATAATGTTCATATAATACCACTGCTATTAGTTAGTCCAGTGCAGAGACTAGGCAGCTATGTCTCAGATGTTCCCCAGGATGATTCATTCCCTTGTTGTGATAATCAGCTCTGCCGAGGAGACAGCAGACAGTAACCAAATCCTTGACACAGACATAAATGCCCATTAAGCAAAGTGAGTTTAAAATTCAAACCTAAACATTTAAACTATGCAGCAGAGATTAGACAAAGCATTCCCGCAAAGATACTTCTCAAAGTGCCATTTACCTTGCAGATATGGGAAACACTGATGCTTCTTTTTTTCTGGATTCCCTCTGTCTTACTGTACAGGGATACCTTTCAGTGAGTCCAGGTCCCCCCTCCCTGTATCCCAGTTTGCTCTCACCTGTTGACAGCTGTGGTGGTGTTAGCGCTGCTGCTTCCACTGCCCATGTTGCTGTCTCACCAGGTGCTGTCAACCTCTGCCTGGATATACACTACTCCACAACCTGAGGCCAATGGATACACCTGTCCAGGTGAGGGACAGATCTGCCGTCCAGTCACTTTATCCACTGGCCAAGCCCCTGGCTGTCAGTCAGTATTAATGGCTGTTAGCCCCTGTGCCATGAGGTACAATAAGACACTGTGGGAATATGCTCAGATAAATCTCAGGCATGATCTGATAGGACGCCCTAATGCTTCTGAAGATATTAATACTGCACTAGTACAACCACTGCAACCTATGATATAAAAGGGGCTAAACGATCAAGCAAAAAAGTGAAACAAACAAAAGAACTAAAATAACACATTATGTTACAATTCTGATTACATTATGAAAGCAATAAGATCAAACAATAAAGACTGTTTGAGCTGATGTTTAATAAAAATAGAAATCACAGTATTAGTGACCACTTATGTTAGTTTTTCACTAGCATGGTTTAGCACTAGCATTAATGAGAATCACCAAGTGACAGTCAACATCAAGAATATTTTTCACCTCCCTCTTAACTATTGCATGACATCAAACTGTGTCATCCATATTTATATAGGCTACTGCAGTCAGGGTACGTGCTCTTCAGTTTGCCTTGTGTGCCAAATAAAAGTTTAAGGATCTTAATTTTCTCCTCCTCTCCTGACTACAGCCATACATCGAGCAGGCAGCTGGCCGATGCTCCATCCCCACCTGTTCATTAATCTGTCTATTCTTTAGGTCAGTTCTTAAATAGATTCCTTGAGATAATGAGGGTAAGGACTGATTATCTCAAAGGCCTAATGACACATGCACACAAAGACAGTGCTGTAGATACAGTGGGCATGGAAACAAATCTTTATGTTATATTAGTTTCTAAAGATATTACTGAAATATTAATATGACTATTGTCATATGTTTTGACAATATTGAGTGCATGCGTAGCTGCATTTATGTAGCATGACCTGCAGCTATGGATGCAAGCACTCAAGTGTAAAGCACAAATTTTGCATGCAACATATTTGTGTTCTTTCTTTTCTTGGAATACATTTAGACAAGATATGAAAGCATTTAAATATCGGCTTGAAGCTGCCTCCGAGGCATGGTGGCACATTAATAGGCACTGTCTAATGCAGCCACACACACACCATATGTACACACACAGCCAGACGAATATACACGAGTGGAGCCTTTTTCCTCCATTTTTTCCTCTTATTTCTCAGCAGCAGTGCAGTCAGCTGTAGGTCACATGACTGGCTGCCTGGTCTCACTGAGCATGCTCAGACCCCTCAGTGTTGTCAGGCAAAATATAAGACAGCAGTAGGAGCCGAGATCTGCAATAGATAAACACACAGACTCATACACACCAGCTGGCTTGCTTGCAGACACACACCACAAGCTCAGAGAGAAAAGCGCTGTAAAATTGGTGGATCACAGCTCTGGTTTCTCCAACATCTTATTTTAATGGGCTTATTGTCATCCATCATTTCAGTGGAAAACAGCCACCGAGAGAAAGAGGCAGGTGTGCCCTTTAAGAGGGGGAGCAGCTGAGGCAAGGACAGCATCCAAGTCTCCATCCTCTGTGAAGGTAAGTGTGGATGGATGGGGTGGGGGTGCAGAGCATTGGGGGAGGGGAAAATCCGCCTGACTGCATCTGTGTTTGTGTTAAATAGTTATCAGAAGGAGGAATGGGGACGATGGTGGGGTTGTTGGGAGGGGGTTCGGTCTGTCGGAGACTCTATTGGTATGTGAGATGACAGAGGCTGTGGGGATGGTGGGGGGAGGGGGGGGGAGTGTAGATGCTAGCAGGGTTGAGGACATGGCAGGGCAGCAGGCATATAGAGAAAAGGAGAGGAACTGAATTGGAAGACGCGGTAATGACAGGGGATCAGTGATTAAAAGGGTGCAGTTTGTGTCTGGAGGGGTGTTTAAGAAAAGAAAGGAGCCAAACCATCATAAAAATGTGATGTTATCAGGACAACGAAAACACAGTGTTATGATTTTTTTGTGTAGACATGGAGAAAATGGCCCAGTCTAAGGTAGAGATGAGCTTGCTGTCCAAAGATATGGCAGCAAACAAAGACAAAATGGATAACTGGTGTTCATTTAATTATATTGACCAATAGCATTGATGTCTTCATGCGTGATGTTGTTGGAAAAGCATTCTGTCCATAAGTGCCAAGCTATGTTGACATCCAGTCTTTGTTTGAACACATCTCAGAGTCCAGCCCTGAAATAATAAATGTTACAAATTCTTTATATTTTTGGTTTATTTTGTGCTTAATGATGTAAATTGTAATTTGTATTCTGATACTGCAGTATGAAATTTGCAGCTGTGTATCAGCAGCTTTATGTATGACACCACACTGATTGTTTACATGTCTGACACAAAATGTGATGGGCTGCTATGAAATACAGAGTGTACTGTAGCTGCGGGTGTTATATCAGTGATGTTGTTTACCCATTCAGTTTATCTTCTTATTTGGTCATAATTTATCTAAATACAAATTCAAGATCTCTTTTTTCCAAATCACGAGAGCTGTAACTATTCCCTTATAAGCAGCCATTATTTTATTATGTTAAATGCTTGAGAAATATCTTTTACTTAACACCCTGTAGCCACAGGGAATTCTCCTAATGCTAACCCAGAAAATAATATGTCATTTCAGAAATTCCCAATCCTCTTTTTACCAGACAAATCAAAAAATGGCAGTCTAACAATGCACTGACATAAGCACATGTGCTGTTTTTGCTGTGAGTCTATAAAGGAGTGCCAGCCTTTGGTGCTTTGGTATTAATTGATGTTTTTTTCTGAAGAAAAAAAACAAAACAAAACAAAGAAATGGAGACATCCTTGGTACTGAACGTACAGCACATATCTCCCACACATTCTCTCCACCGTGATTAATGCCACTCTGAAAGGAGGCAGAGATGGCTGTTGCTAGGATACATGGCAAGGTGAAGTGCAGACGATTCAAAGAAAAGAGGAGGAGGTCACTATTTACGAAGCCTGGCATCACTGGAGATGGCCTCTTTGTTTCATATTTGCTTGCTTTACTGAATTTTAATTTCTATTTTACCAAGGTTGTTCGGTGTGCAAGAAAGAGAGCTGGTCAACTCCGGTTTTCTGTTCTCGTTCCTTCCCCCTGGAAATTAGCTGCAATGGTTGGCAGTAGTCAAAGGCCTAAACCTGTCTGAGTGAGCCCTATGAACAATAGACCCAATGGTAAGACAGTAAGCATCTTATTATGGTAATCACTGCATATGATTAAGCAGTCTTGTCCTTTCATGGTTTTGTTTAAAATTCTTAAACTGGTAATTTTAATCAAATTGGATGTTGTGGTTACTCACAGATACTTGATTATATCAGACTGTTCAATTTTAGTATTATGTAAGTAATGAATGTAGACAGTTGTTTATGCAACTGGACCTCTGGGGTTCGGGCTTTAAGTAGTAAGACATTTTATCATCCTATCCCTATTAATTTGTTAGTTGAGCTCTTAGAATATCCTGTCTTTTGGAGATAAGTCACGCCTCCTCGTCTCTCCCTTTTGAGATGCTATATAAAGCACTGTTTTGAAGCCCTTGAACGGGAGGCTAAATAGGGAGACGCGAGAAAGGATGTGAGATGAAAGGATGATAGAAAGCGGTTGCATTTTCTTTCCGCTCCACTATAATGGCCTTTTCACAATGTGTGGGCCTACAGGACATCAAAGGCCAGTGTTGGACAGACGAGGAGTCGGATGGGGAGAACGAGTCGGAACAGTTCCTGTACGGCATTCAGGTAAAGAAGAGGCTATTACCTTTCATAAATCTCTATGTTGAATCTGATGTTGTTAGTATATTGTCTGTGTGCTCATTAAACTTCATTCTTGTAAAGGTAAATATTTTAGCCTGATGGTGGCATAAAGGAAAAGTCTCCAACAACATGAAAATTGATTCTGTATGGACCACATAAATCTGGCTACTAGTTTTTAAGATATTGATACATTTTGTCCTGATAGTCGTGCCAGACAAAAAGCCAGGGGTTACTAAATTCATTCAGAAGGATCCTTTTTGGGGATCATTAATGCCCAGACCAAATTTCATGAGAACGTGGTGGTTAGTTGTTGAGATATTTTGCTCTGTAAGTGTAGAGCAGATGAACCGGCTAAGTGACATTTCCCTTTCTAATGCCTCGCCGCTAGAAGGACAAAAATTTGAATTCATCAGAGGGAGGATATTCTGTTAAAATGTGAGGTGTCCGTGTTTTACAAGGATCTTGGCTCAATGTGAATTTTTGAAAATTGACAATAGCAAATATGACATTTAAAACTACAAAGTACAATACAGGTTCTAGAAAACATGTCGTATTGTCTCTCAAATGATGTATCACAGTGCTTTTCGGGTACTGTCACCCTGTGCTACCTGAAGTATCAATCACAGGCAACACTGTCATTCATTTCTGTAGTTCAAGGCTTCACTTCTATATAAGATCTTAATCTGTTAGTCATCCTTTTTTACCGTTATCTTACAAGTCTTGTGATTGAAATGTAAATCCAATCTGGGGCTTAAACCTCATTTCCATGCATTCAGAGAACATGAAAGCAGAGTAGTGAAGATAAGGATGAAAGTGTGGGATCTGTTCTACACACACAGAGCTGAGGAGATGAGAGTCTTACTTCAAGTCTAGACACCAGAAACACGTAGGACAGACTTGGGTCAATATTATTATTAATCTTTTTCAGTGAACGTAGAAAACGCAGTCGGGTAACCCCGGAAAACATTGAATGTGAGGATATAAAATGATCACTGAAAAACATAGATGGATGGATGAAAAACATAAAAAATATAATTTTACTTGCATAAAAATGACCACTTTTTTGACGTTCTGATTAGGTAAACTCATTCGATTTAAAGATATTGTCATTTCCTGTAGTCGCTCTACAAAGATCTCCTGAACACGTTTCCTTGTGCCACATTTGAAACTATGTAACTGTTGCATTTTATTTCAAATATAAAATGTGCTTGATGCTGGAACAGAGCTAGGAAAGACTGACTAAATGGAATAAATTACAAGCCATGCTGAACTGGACTTCCTAATCCTTTAAAGCAAAATTCTGGTATTTTATATCTGGAGTCTCATGTCACGATATGCAAATACCATGAGAACCTGGTCTGGAGTGTTATCGTATATTGGTTAACAGGCTTGTGTTTACTTATTGTTACTTCACTTGAATGTTTGACTTTCACTGTGCAGAATGATATACAGTACAAGTGAAAGGTTTGGACACACTTTCCCATTCAAGGGAATGGGAAGGTGTGTCCAAACCTTTCACGGACTGGTACTGTATGTGCAGAGTTTGACACAACTGTTTCTCTGTGCTCTGAGTTTAAGGTGTTTATCTATGAACATGATTTTGTGACATCGCTAATAGTGAGAGGCCAGTTTTTTTTATGTGGATTCTATTAAATGTCTTTAAAAATGCGTGGAGTGGGATCTTAACATAAAGACATACAGTCACACAATTTTTTGAAAAGAAAAAGAAAGGAAAGCTTCTGTTACGAATATGTTAGAAATGTTTTTCTTTCACTAGTTTGTCCACAGCCTTGTTCTGTGGGGATTCCAGTACTGTATGTGTGACCAGTGTTCATTTACTGCTTGTGGCAGGGGAGCTGTGCTGCTGATCTGTACCGCCACCCTCAGCTGGATGCAGATATTGAGGCAGTAAAAGACATCTACACTGACAGTGCTGTCTCTGTCAGGTACAGCACACACACACACAACTGTTTAGGACTAATTTGAGGTTTAACCAAACAAACAAAATAACCCTTTTAATAGGGCTGAAATCAGCTGAAAGGGTCAGAGTATAATGTATCCCATTACTTATGATCAATTAACTGTATCTTTTGTTGTTGGACAGGGAGTATGGAACCATTGATGACGTAGACATCGATCTTCATATTAACATCGGTTTCTTAGATGTGAGTCAGCATTTCTCTTTCTCTGCATCACTTCCTCCGTCATTGCCCATTACTATTCTAACGTTGACATTTTGCAAAGTAACACATCATGTATAATGCATCACATGCTCATAATTTATTTATGCAATGGGAAATGGCCCTAATAAGGATGCTAACTCTGTATATTTATGTGTATGTGTGTATGTGTGTGTGTGTCTGACTCAGGAGGAGGTTGCAACAGCTTGGAAAGTAATCAGAACAGAGCCCATTATTCTGAGACTGCGCTTTTCTCTTTCTCAGTACCTCGATGGACCTGGTGAGTAAAGATGTCAGTGTGGATGTTGGTTTTCTGGGAGGGACTTTATGTATTTGTGCCACTCACTGAACGTGGGAGGTGAGTACAATATGTGCTACACAAGAGGGAGAGTGAAAGAAAGAGTCTGTGTGTGTCTGCGCACTGTGTAATAATGTTAGTCATCTTCATTCAGAGCCGTCAGTAGAAGTGTTCCAGCCCTCCAATAAAGAAGGCTTCAGTCTGGGCCTGCAACTCAAAAAGTAAGTCATGTGATACACTATATTTAGCACCTTTATATTGAGGGATTTGTCATGCATTTGTTCAGAGTAGATTTTATAATTTAACTAGTTTCCTATAAAAATGAACCATTTTGTATAACCAAAGGCAGAAATATAAATCAGAGATTTATTTTTCAATTTAAGGTTTCAATTGGATAAACAAAATAGATACATAAACATTTAAAAGATGTTGCTTGTAAAACAAAACAATAATCTATACACACGGCTTAATTAACACTAATGACAAAAAGAAACTGATCACCATCTGCCATGTTCATTCACATT
This sequence comes from Thunnus maccoyii, assembly GCF_910596095.1. NCBI lineage: Eukaryota > Metazoa > Chordata > Actinopteri > Scombriformes > Scombridae > Thunnus > Thunnus maccoyii. Next base: position 12,671,928 of record NC_056533.1, on the reverse strand, counting down.
TCTTCCTGCTTGACTCTCTTGTTTTTGTAACATGGCAGGATCCTGAGCACGTTCACCTCACAGCAGTGGAAGCACCTCAGTAATGAGTTCCTCAAAGCCCAGCAGGAGAAGAGGCACAGCTGGTTCAAAGCCGGAGGAACCATCAAGAAGTTCCGTGCCGGGCTCAGCATCTTCTCCCCCATACCCAAGTAGGTTGTCTCTCTTTCTCATTTTGCATCTCTTTCAAGGCATCTTCACATTATTTTTATTGTAAAATAAACATATATGCAATTTCCAGCAATGATGTTCACCTGTTATACAATAATTTAGATGTTTGTTTGTGTGTGTATCTGTGATGTCTTCAAAAATGTTTTATTATTCTTTGTCCTGATTAGCTTTTAAGCTCTTCACTGTTGCCAAGTGTGTGCAATCACTGACGGAGAGGAGCACAGATTAATTTACCTCAAGTACAGAAAACAAGTAGGCTAGCATTATGTTGGCATAACAACTATTTTCTTGCATTTTTCCCACATTAGGTAGATATGTGAAAGCATTTTTAAATAAATATTAAAAAGGGTGAATCAGATTTCTGCAGTCTTCACAAATGTTCTTCATGCATTTCTAATTGGTTAGTAAAATCTCATATTTGGCCAAAATGTGTCTATTATAGCTAAACAACTGAAAAAACACACACCTTTAGCTTTAAAGGGTGCATCATATAGAGGTTTAGGTTTTATATGCAGTATTGTGCATCCGTCTGTTTTTGTGATTCAGTCTGTATCCAGATCACAAAAGGTTCCTAACATCTGGTTCTAGCTATGTCTTTATCAGGAAATAACTGCTTCACAGGGAATGATTTCTTTTATGTCTACAGCATACAACAAGCAAACTATTTTGTCAAGACTGGAGATTTCTGAGGGACTTCAGTAAAATCTTATCTATCTGCTCAACAAAGCATGAGCTGTAAAGATAGTGATGAAAATACTTTGTGATGGTCTGTCTGTAAAAAGTGAACTGTTGCAAAGATGACAAGACGCAATTGAAGCAGTCTGACACAACATAATGTAGACTGACTAAAATTCAAAATTTGAGACACACACACACACACATACACACATCCCGGTCCACGTGATGGAGGTCAGCTTTACTAACTACTAGACTGTCTTGATGTCCTCATGACTTGACAGGAGTCTCATGTCAAGAGGGTACATAGATAATGTACTGAGAGCAATGGTGCAAGTGAACATTTTTGCATTTTAAGTATAACACTGTTAGTGTCGTGTGAATGACTAGAATAGAGTGTGTAAGTGTTTTTTAAACCAGGTACTGACCGTGTAAACACGCTGCAGTCTTTACGATACAAGAATACAGCTGAGTAGATTATTGAAAATGATATGATTCGTGTTTGTAGCAACATTACAAAGATAAACTGATTTTTCATCCTTTGGTTGTAAAGGTTGGCAGGTTGGTTGTGGATGCTGTTTGATATATGGTCTTCTTCCTCTTGCCATCAATTTCATTGCTTGCAGTTGTATTTCTCTTCAGTCAAATAAGCCTTTCACATAATAGACTTCACAAACAGGTTATTCATACTTATATGTATATTGTGTTTTTTAGTTTCCAAATGTAATATTTATAATATTTGGAAAAACTGTATGTTAACAGTTCAGCTGCATGCACAGTTTACAGTTATTTAGGTGTTGAAGCCAAACACTCCACTGTGTAATTTTTACACACAAGACCTGGACAATGGCGACATTAGAGTTTTCTTATCCTTGTATGGTTGAAGTGACGCACATGCTTCGTGTCTCACTTTTTTCTAGGTCTCCAAGTTTCCCTCTGATCCAAGACACGGTTTTAAAAGGGAAGCTGAGTGTCCCTGAGCTGAGAGTGACCCGCCTGATGAACCGTTCTATCTCATGTACCATGAAGAACCCTAAAGGGGAGCTCTTCAGCTATCCACCAAACAGCCAGGTCAGTGTGAACCAGGAAAAATCGGCACCTATACATCCACAGTATGTGGAGTCAGTTGCCTTTCAGTTTAAAGTATAATTTGTGAAATTAACAAAATTCCACTGTTGCCACTCATTTGTCCTTAATGTGTCTCACTCACACATCATTTTGTGGTTGTTTTGTTTTTGTCACAACTCTGAGACTTAACTTTATGCTCCTTAGATTTGTGTGTTGTAACTAAGTAGATGTAGATGCTATGATAATGACTTCAAAATCAACCATAATACTGCAAAATGTGGAAAATACACACAAAAAGAATTGAGTGCTGTTTGAAGTCACTGTATGATGTTCTCCTCTGTTTGAATCCACTGTGATCCACTCTGACCCCCCCTTCCCCCTCTCAGTCACCTGGCACCTGCACTGTTCCCACCCGAGCTTTTCCCTACCCTTTCCGTAACATGGCTGCTGCGCCGTTTCCCATAATGCTTTGTCTTCACTTGACTCATCAGACTGTGGCTGTCCCGGCGGCCAGGGCCCCTGCGCAGATTACCACGAGGCAGCTGATTGAATTGTTTTTCTCATCCCAGGCGGGCGGCCACTGCAAGAACATCCCTACCTTGGAGTATGGCTTCTTAGTGCAGGTGAGACATCATGGAGATATGGGTTCACGTAACGATACACTTATAAACCCTGTCTGAGAGTTTAAACATATGATTGACAATTAAAATCAATTATGTTTCATCAGGATTAGGTTTTAATGAGAAAGTGCCGAAAAGTTATGTAGCTATAAAAATTGGTTACTTCAGTTTTTTATTGGGAGTAGAGTTAACTTTTATGTAAACCGGTTTTGATACTTAAATTATAGACTTAATATACCAGTCATGATTGGTGGCAGATGGCAAAAGCCACAGCTGTGCATATAAATTTGCTGCATCGTTGTAGTTTTAATCAGAACATTTGCTCATGCAGTTAAAATCAAAATTAAAAAAAGAACCTTAGGCCCAGAAGCAAGCAGTGGCTCCTGTTAAATACACAAAAATAATGCATTTGGTTATTGTCTTCTTTCTTTTAGCTAATGATCCATGATGTACACAACAGTCTATTAATGAAGGCCCACCTTCAAATCTGTACTGATGTGAGGGCCCTATTGTATTAGCTGTTTATGCTCGGGTGCAGGTTAAACCAGCCAAAATTGCAGTGTGAAATTTTCGTGTTGTGACAGTTCCACTGCCAAACTAGTCTTTATTCCTTTATAAGGCAGTGCTAGTGGTGGGAGTGATAACTGGGAACACCGCTGTGTTTTTCTCCTTACAGATAATGAAGTACTCAGAGCAGAGGATCCCCACGCTCAACGAGTACTGCGTGGTCTGTGACGAACAGCACGTCTTTCAGAATGGATCCATGCTCAAGGTATCAGACATAAGAAAGAGAAACAAACAATACAGATTTATAAACCGCTCCATTTTGGTAAAAAAAAAGAAGAAAAGACAACAATTAGTGAATGATATTTTCACACTCTATTAGTTATATGATCCTGTTAATGGATTTTCCACAATAGTAGGTGTGAGGTAGAGAGAAAAGAGTGAACAAGAGAGTGTATATCTGTAAGAGTGTGCATGGATGAACTTGTTTTTGTGTAGTTATGTAGAACACGTTAAAATGGGTGTATTGTCATCTCTCTTTATCTATGTGTGTGTTTATGTAGCCAGCTGTGTGCACAAGGGAGCTGTGTGTGTTCTCCTTCTACACTTTGGGTGTGATGTCCGGTGCTGCAGAGGAAGTGGCCACTGGAGCAGAGGTGACAACAACACAACAAACAAAAAATGATATCATTCAGATTCTATGTATAATTTATTCTTCATTTCCAAACTTTATGCATCCTGTTGGAACTGAGGCATATTTTACTGTCATGTTACAATGAATCAATAAAAGCATCAAAATAAGTTGATGACAGAATCAACTAAAGGCATAAAAATGTAAAATCCCTCCCTCTCCAGGTGGTGGACCTACTTGTGGCTATGTGTCGAGCTGCTCTTGAGTCTCCCCGTAAGAGCATCATCTTTGAGCCCTACCCATCAGTCGTTGACCCCAATGACCCCAAGACTCTGGCCTTCAACCCAAAGGTCAGCATCCTCATTGCTGGAATTTAAAACCACTGCCAGCGTTAAAACAAAGAAATGTTATTGTATTTATTCACAAACTGAATGCATGAGGTAATAAAACAGTAATACTTAGGATTATATTGTTAGTTCTGTCTTTGAAGCACTGTGCAGTGAGCATCAGATAACATTTCTTTTTTCGAAGACATTGGATAATTAGTATATTGCAGTAAAACTAGCAATATTTAAACAAAACTTTTACCTCTACAAGTGATTTTAGATGCCTGTATGTTCTTCCCTCTCTCATTGCATACAATGGATGTTTGGCTCAACCGATGAACACAGAAGAAGAATTATGAGAGGCTGCAAAAAGCGCTGGATAGCGTCATGTCCATCCGGGAAATGACCCAGGTACAAGAAGGAGATGGGAGGGGCAGAAGGGAAAACTACAGTTAGGCTTTATGTATACTGCTCCAAATAGCATCGTAATTTTTTTGGTTTATATGAGATCATGACTGTGTGTCCAGCTATTCCTTATACCGTCCACAGTTCTGTATAGTCAATGGCTCCCACTGTGGTGTTTGGATGGCATGAGTAGGGTCTTTGTCTAGCAAAGTTGATGCTGATTAGTTTACTATGTTTTCCATTGCCTGTTTACCCAGTGTGGCTGGACTGTATTTATACTATATATGCATCACATCACAGGTCTGTATCTGACCACTTGCTCATTTGGTTTTGGGAAAAAAATGTGAAAAATAAATCTGAACCAACATATGCATGTGTGGTTTTGCCAGGGCTCATATTTGGAGATCAAGAAACAGATGGACAAACTGGACCCTTTGGCCCATCCCCTGCTACAGTGGTGAGTAGAGAGGATCTGTTCTAAAAAATAGGTTTATTCTACTTTGCATGTTGACAGGCTTTCACTTCATTTGAGAAAATAATGCACAGAACTACTCATCGATATAGAGCATATTAAACTTAATATTAGGTCAATTATCATACACAGCACAGTAATGATTATGAGCTAATGAAAATTATGGTTCTAAATGTTATCATGTTGATGCAGATTTGCAATTTATGATTTGCGCTACATAAATAAAAATACTTTTGAGTCCACTTTAAATTGTGTTACACCTTATTAATTTAATCCTCTTTCTGTCTTTCTGCAGGATTATTTCCAGTAACAGGTCTCATATTGTCAAGCTGCCTCTCAGTAGGGTAGGAAACCAGAATGACATCCCCCTCCAGTCTCCTTTACCAAATTAGCTGTTTTGTGTAATTTGATGGTTCATGCTCTCTCTTTGTCTCTCTCTCTGTCTCTCTCTCTGTCACTTGCTCTCCCTCATAATGGTATTATGATAGCAACTGAAATTCATGCACACCTCCCACCAGTTCCTGCTGCTCAGTAGCCCCCCAGCCAAGGAGGCTCGTTTTCGCACTGCTAAGAAGCTATACGGCAGCACCTTCGCCTTCCAGTGAGTGCCCTTTACTCCTCCCATTAGCAATACAGTTTTTATACGCTTGAAACTCTCTGTTTTCATGGTATGACTACTTTAAAGCTTATAGCTTATAAAGCTTATGAAGGAAAATCATTTAGACTGTTATAAAATATAAAATAATTTGCAGTCATTATATTGTTCAGCTTTTGCAAATATGATGTGAGAAATCACATCCTGTAAATAATTGATCTCAAAACAAGCATAGTCACTAGGATGCATGCATAATTTAGCATTAGAGCAGTACACTATGTCAAACATGAACATGCCAGCGTAACACCTGGTCATTATGTTGTAGATGGAGGGGCCACTCCAGCACATTTTATGGAACCATAACAAACAACACCACAGAGCAGTGGATGCTCTGTTGGACAGAGAAACCACCTTGCTAAGCCAGCACATGGAGCCAGCAATATCTGTGAGATAGAAATTTGTACTGTAGCAGATGGGGCTATGCTGAATATTTTAGATACACATAGCCCATCTGGGTACTAGCAGGGTACAACTAACTCATGAGCAGTGCTAACAGTCGTCCTTTATGCTGGTTAATACTACACATTTAATGATTCTCACCAGAAAATTCTAAATATGTAAGTCTGCCTGGCTGCCCTAATTGTAAATTGATATAAATAGAAAAATACATATTCAGAGTCTGTTTAATGACAGAATTTTTCTTTGTGTATCAATTAGAGACAGTAGGATCAAGAACTTCTTACTGCCTCAAAAGTAGTTAAAAATAACAGCAATCATGACTCTGCTCTGACAGTTGTTTTTTATTTTAATACAACACGATGAGAAAGATGGTCTGGATACCTGCACTGGGACATGTATTCACACATTGTACTGAGAGACAGCAGTGATGGGTTGTCAGCTTTGATCTTCATCTTCTGAATGTCAGGGGATCATCTTTCTTCTAAATATTAAATGATATAAATTTGGAGAACTATGATGATGTAACAAAATGTCCCCAAATATCCTTGCACAAATGATATAAATAGATACACTGGTTCCTTTGTGGTTGGCAGTAGAGAGCTGGATTCTTATTTAATTTCTTTGCACTTCACTAATAATTCACAGCACTTTCATATACAGTGTATAATAAAATAAAAAATAATATAGAGGAAATGTTCATTTGCTGTTCCCTATTGCTGCTCTCCGATGAGATGAGTGATTCTTCATCTTTCTAGTTCATGAAAGCTTTTTAGTTTTCACACCAGAGGTTAGCGTGAGTTTTAAACTTGAGTGAGAGCTTTTTTTAATTAAAATATTATGAAGATTTTAGGAGATGCCAGATGAAACACTGCACAGCAAATCCAATGACACAGGACAAAATGCACCTGAGTGTTCATTTATTTTCACATTCTTAAACAGCATGGGTCGAACTACTGCACAACAGTGGTTGCACACTGGGATCCAGGCTGCTTATATTCACACAGGCCTTTGTTTTACCTCTTCTCTCTTATCTCTCCCTCTCTCTACACTTGCTCTAGTGGTTCCCATATAGAGAACTGGCACTCTGTTCTGAGAAATGGACTAGTCAATGCCTCTTATACCAAACTGCAGGTACGTAACCCTGGCAGTTGGCTGGAATTTACGATGCATCTCCTCTCGGACAGTAAACCTGCTCTCGGACAGAGCAGGCTTGTTGTCCGGCTGATTCATTTTTGCAGTTAATGGATGCCACGTTCCCTTTTGTCTGCTTTGCAATTGGCATTTTAGCGAGCAGGGCACACTGGGAGATTTTCCCGGCTAATGTCGGCTGCTTTTTTCCTCCCTCCGCCGACAGCAGCGGATGTCACATCTCTTCTTGTTGTGGGACAAAGGGAGGGGGCTGTGGCATCAGCTGTGATGTCAGGAGGCTGCCTGTGTGCCCTGTTGGGGTTAACCACCTAGAGCACTGAGTAGGCTAGGTCTGAAGCTGAAGGATGCAAAGGACAGTCTCCATGGTAGTGAGTACAGGCTTCTTCGGGGTGAATAAGGAGGGCTTCCCGAAGGTCAGTAACTGGCACCACTCATTATAGAGTCAGACCTGGGTCAAACTGTAGCCACAAATCATTTAAAGCATTAATTAAAACCTGGTTGATGATAGATATATAGAACTGACATTATAAGGACCACACAAATAGTATCAGGTCAGAGACCGAAAACCACATTTCCTTCTATATATATTCCTTTTTTACTCAGGTTTGCATCTCTATAGTGTTCAGCCAAGGTTGTGTTGGACTTTGTGACCCAGGTCTGTAAAAGAAAAATAAATAATAGAAGGAAAGAAGAGGTGTGCACCAGATATGGCACAATCCGACTGATAATGACTTCTTGGAGATACAACGACATATCCTGAAAATAGATTAAACACAATTAAATCAGAAGTCTCAAGGATCTTTGAAACTTTGACGTCGGTCGTGATTGCTCTATCGTGCTGCTGTGTTTCATTTATGCCTTCTTTGTTCTCCAACTTATGAACTTTCACTGTTTGATCTCGCCTCAGTGCTCGTCTGCCTCGTCTTTTTGCTCTCCGTTTCACCTTGAGCATTGACACCCCCTTCCTCTGTCATTGTGTTTCACAGGAGGAGGACTGAATCTGCCTCCAGCTCCAGCTATCACACAAAATCTCTCGTCTATTGTTCCTTTTGATTTCTTCCAGATGTGCCACGTCCTGACCTCCATCTCCCTCACATTTTATTCCCAAACTATGAAGTAGCTCTTTGTTCTTCCTCTCGTTTCTCCTCTGGTTTCACTGTTTCACTTATCAACACTTGCACCTGTGGTCCCTGTTTTTCTCATGATGTACATTCTCATATGGAGACTCTTCATCATTGTTAGTCACCCTCATATCATCTTTACCTTCAAGCCATCATATGTATATCTTCTTTCTTTGGCTCTTTGCCACCCACCATCTTTGGATTCCTATGTGTGTATGTTTTTATGCTTGTTTTTATGACCTGTGTCAAATAGCCACAGTAAATACAGCACTGTTTGTGTTGATCTACTGTACTCAGAGCAACAGATTCGTGGGGTTTGCCATGTAAACTGTCATAGAAACATATAAAACACTGACTTATCTATTCCACTGATTCAACTACAGTAAGTCTGGTATGTACTGTAGTGTATGTGTGAGTACATCCATGTGTGTATGTGAGGATGTCCTGTGCAACTGCTCAGTGACCCTTCCTTCCTTCCTGCTCTTTTCAACCCAAGCTGCATGGGGCAGCGTATGGAAAGGGCATCTATCTGAGCCCCATCTCCAGCATATCTTTTGGATACTCAGGTAGGAACGACTCATTCCTCGCCACTCAGCCACCCTCTGGCTCCCCCCCTTTTCCCTGTCTTCCACCATGTTGACTGAGTTTGCTCTGTGTGTAACATGGCCTGATTATCATCCTGGAACACTCCATTGACACATGTGGGAGCTTTCCATGCTATCCTGTTGTGCTGCACTGTGTTGTGTGTGTCCATTTTGGGAGCTGGGAGCTGGGAGCTGGGCCTTGGGCCTTTGAGCTTGTGTGCTGCCTACCATACCATACTTTATGTTGTGGCTGTATAGAATGGGGCTGTCAGTGGATTTGTGAATGTTACTTTGTTGGCTTTTTATATTGGTTTCATTAGTGAGATGGGAGTGTAGAGTAATTTATACAAAACAAACAAGTGCCTGCCACTATCTTCCAACTGGAGACCATATTTACTTCTCCTTACTACTCCCTCAGAAACACATATTTCAAGATTGGATTTCAGCACATACTATTGTATTCTGATATGGTTTGGTGCAGTTTGCCAAAGGGGCCCACCTGCACTATTTAAATGCCCCTAAGGAAGGATTTTCCAACTTTAAGAATGGGTACGGAAGTCTTGAATTTTAGCTAAAAACTGTCCTTGCCTGATCAAAACCAGTAAATAATTACTCCTCTAACCACTTACTCACTTTTTAAAAGGTAGTTTCAGATCTGATAATACTATCTAAAGCGATTATTTCTCCACAAAAGCTGTACACCCTGTATCCCCTTTGTTTTCAATACTGAAAGTTGAAATTCATGACACAATTTATTTTTTAAATATAAAAATATTCCCTGGCATTTTGGAACGATAACCTTCATATGAAGGTTAGCACTGTGGGTAATGATTTCTCAGTACAAGGTGTTCAAGACCACTAGAGGAAGGTTTTTCACAGCTTGAGTGACTCGAGGTAAGGTCGTTCTGACTGAGGGTTGTTTGCTCTCTGTATGCTGCTCTTGCAGGAATGGGGAAAGGACAACACCGCATGCCCACCAAAGATGAACTGGTGCAGCGTTATAACCGCATGAACACCATACCACAGGTGAGGGAACAAGACGTACTGCAGCCTGACTTAATTTATAAAGCAAAATACATCTTTTCAGAAGAAAAGTTAGACTTGAATATACAGTATTCACTTTACACACAAAGAATTTGAAAGAGGAGACAAGTTAAGGAAGGACTGGAAGCCTCTGGAGAAATATAGTATTGATTGAGTTGAGGGCTGTTACTCAAAAGGTGAAAAGGTGAAAAAAATGTTTTGTTGTTGAGTTTAAATATTTTAAATATTTTTTTACAACCACTGAACCAATTATTTGACTGATAACATTTTGTGCCTTCGCAATGTTTGGATAGCATTATTACCTCAGTTGCATCATGGTCTTTCCTGTAGCAGGTCGATGATTTTTCTTGTTTCTTTTTTCGATAGAGCCGTCCGATACAATCAAGGTTTCTTCAGAGTCGAAATCTGAACTGCATCGCTCTTTGTGAAGGTAATCACAAACAGAAAGTATATGATGTGTTAAAGCAGGGATGATAATGGATACGTGGCATTAGTCTATTCAATTAATATACTCCGCTGTGAATCTGTCTCTTAACAAATGAAAGAAAAATGAAATGAGAAAAAATGTCATAAGGTTAGATCATTAAAATGTAAATGGGTAATGTGATTAGTGTATTAATGTGAAGTAATACTTATAACAGTTATAGCAATTATGATAATGTGATTATCATAATAGGAGAAAATGATTAAAAATAAAGAGGAGACATAAAGCACATCACTTAGCTCTAGATAATAACTTTAGGTATTGAAGCTATAGTCTATCTTATGTTGTATTGTACAATACCAAAAACAGCAACACTACTATTACAACCAATAATAATGATAAAAGAGGAAGAAGCATGAAATACAGACCACCATTCCTCATCGTGCACTTTTTGCTCTTCTTTTCTTTAAAACAGTGATCACATCTAAGGATCTGCAGAAACACGGCAACATCTGGGTGTGTCCAGTGTCTGACCACGTCTGTACTCGTTTCTTTTTTGTGTGAGTAATCTCATCATTTTTAATGCCTGCATATGATGACAATATTTTAATGGAGAATTATGGTACATGCTGCAGTTTCCCTTTATCATCATTTTAAATTACCCGTGAATAAATTGTACCGATAGTTGAGTGGTGTAACCACTCTGATAAACTGGGTTCCTCTCAAGTCAGAGCCTTTCAATATGATGGTTAAAGCTGCAGCGTTTGGAGCTCAGCAGATAAAATATGGCATCCAAACTGGCTGCTGATGTTAGTGCTTTGAGTCCAAGCTTTAGACATATTCACTAGATGGCAAAGTCTATTATCATGTTCACTGCTGTCTTCTGAGTTGGAAATTAGATTTAAGATGGCCTGCAATCAAATTTAAGTCACAGCTAAATATAATTTGATTCTGAACTTGTGCTCTGTGTATGGTTGTGTTTTTCAGCTTGGGCTAACGGTTAATATGGTTAGAATAAAAACAAGAAAATGTGTTGTCAGTACTAACAACAGCTCTTCTAAAACTTGTCTCCCAACTTATCTCCTCCACTGCATTTACCAACATAGATAAGATCACAACAACATCAACATAAAAACTGAGGGATTGTGCAAGAGAGTGATTAAAATAAAGCAGTTGATTCAACACTTGAACTTCCCTAAAACATACCCAGCATGAAACAAAACTACAAAAAAGAAAATAGAATTATACTATATACTGAACCATATGTGAACTCATCTATTTATATATAATATGCAGGTATGAGGATGGCCAAGTAGGAGATGCCAACATTAACACCCAGGAGCCTAAGGTGCAGAAGGAGATCATGCGTGTGATTGGGACCCAGATCTACTCCAGCTAATGGTGGTTCACCAGTGACGCTTGGATCCATACGTCTCTCTGGCGGAGGCACACAGGCAGGACAGATAGAGCGAATGTTTGGGTGAGCTGACCTCAGGCCTGATACTGAAGGTCGAGGGAGCTCTTGAGCACATTATACCTAAAAGTCGATTTTGTTCTGTTCCTCTCATTCTGCTCTTTCTCCTCTGTTCCTCTTCTCCAAATGGTTACACATTACATGTTCATTTAACCTTCAGTTAGTTTTAACTTGGCTAAAGTCAGTCTGCTTTTCTCAGTTTGTGACATTTACAACAGAACTGAAACACACACTGGTGAAGGGAAAAAGGAAGTAGGCACTGGAATGGCTCTCGACACACACTTACTTTCAAATCCTGGGTTGACTGAGTTTTTTTCCTTTCTTGCTGCACTTTTACTGGACTAATTATCTCTATTTATTATTTCTCTTTGTGAATATCTACTAAAAAATAATTCCAAATGGTAGATCCCTTTGTGGCAAATAAGTGGTGGATTTACATGCACATAGAAGTTTGTTCTCTTATTGTGTTTAAAGCATTATCTCTGATCCCTTTATTTAATATTCTTTGACTAATGACATGAATTAAGGTCTGTGATATGGTTATCTGAGAGGGAAGCATTTACTCTGTCATTTTGTCCTTGTCCACCTGATGAAACTCCCAGAATCCAATAAGCGAGGTGTGGCTTGAACTCAAGTTACATACACTATAGGCACTTTGTTTTTGATAACATTATCAATAGTATTATGATTTTTCATGACAGAATTAAGACCATTCTGATTGATAAAGCACCTTCAAAACCTCATAGCCCTAAAATGTCAAATATGCAGGAATTAAGGGAAAAAACAAAACAAAACAAACTTTTTTATCTTTCCTGCCAGATGTGTAAATTTTAAGGTTTCATACACCGATCATAAAATTCTTTTAAAGCTCCAATAAGTTATATTTATGCTATGAGCACTGAAGGAAATGGTGCTCTGTAATGTAGAAGGGTTGGTAGTGTCTCACGGAAAATTAATACCTTACTCTGGAGCTTTTTACAGCTTTCAGTTGCTTTTAATTCATTGTTTCAGTTTGCTAAGGCTAGCTTCTGTTCCACCAGCCTTTTATCTGAATTGCTGAAACATGGTACTGAGAGAATCTATTTATTTAACCTGAATGAGTATATACTACTATACGTACTAGTAAATCTTGAGCAACTCATCGTTTTAACGAGGATTAAAAAAAAAAATCATAGCCCCTTGAACGTTTTGATATGTGCTTATGTTAAATGCTAACATGAATGCTAATGCTAGTTGTTATTAAAATGACAAAGACATTAGCCATAAACACATAATAAGACAACAGTGTATCAAGGCTCAGTTGCGGTGAGTTTGGTTTGATGTTTTTCTCCTTCCCTGTGGAGAAATGTTGCTTAAAGGAGGATATATGAGGCCAAATACTAAACCGGTCACTGTTGAAGCTGTGGGGGTTTCCCCTCAACAACAGCAATATAGACATGAAATTATACATATATGAGTATCCTCTCACTCTCTCTGAAATAAAAATATAGAAATGAGAAGACAAGAGAGCGTGTAATGTGCAAATAGGAAAGACTTACATGAAGTGAAGAGATCATTTACCAAACTGCCATGCACCTTAGATTTAGTATTGATTCTTAAAAGAAAACAGTGGATTGGATTCAGTCTGTAAACATGTTATATCCGTTTGTTGAGAGAGATATTTAGTTTCCTATGTTTTATGTAAAGAAAAAAAAAACAATTCTTGTTCTGTGCCATCTTTTTGTTAAAGTAGGCATCACTTTTTCTTTAAGTGGTGGATATCTCATTTTGGAATAAATCTCTTTGTGTATGAACTACACATCCCATTGGATTCACGACCTACAAAATCCACTGTACAGAAAATCATGAACAGTTTTACCAAATATCTACTGACAACATCCAGTCCAGGTGAGCTCACATCCTCCCCACTCCCACCTAATGGACACTGGATGTTATAAAGATGCATTCTTGTGCAACTCTACAGTTTCACCTCGGAGAATGACGACCTTGTATAGCTAATCAAGTTTATCAGTTAGTCATGTACTGTATGTATGTATGTATGTACGTGTGGGTTTGTATTTTCTTGACATTATACTAGACATTGCACTTAATCAACGTTTGCCTAAACTGGAGAAATGGACTGTCCTCAGACCTGCAGTGGACGGGTAATGGAGGAAAAGGACAAAAAAGAATATTTGAGTCAGCTAGACTATAATATCTAACATCCAAACTATGTCTGTAAGATGGGCTTTCAGTGTCTCCTGGAACTGAAAATTCAGACTACTGAATAGACTTTGAGACACTGAAAGGGAGCGAACTGTAAATAAGGACATTGGAGAACCTGTTGTGTATTGCCCTGAAAGAGGTGGACATGTACAGCTGACTCATTGTGTTGCTGGACTGTGCTAATAGCTGATGCCTGTTTTCGCCAAGAGGTTTGAACTGCGAGTCTCTTTGAAAATCTATTCTCTCGCTGTCTGTCTCTGGTGAGGAATGTTTTCAAAGATGATGTCTACGACAATGATGGTGATTATGATGATGATGGTGAAAGGTGGCGATGTGGAGGAAAAAAAAAGAATAAAGCCTGATTTTGCACAGTTTTATATACAGTCTCCTTTTCTTTGATGTCTCTGTGGAAAACTGTGACCATTACATGTGGAATTGTCCATTGTGTCTGGCGGAGGCTTTGTGCTAGCATCTTGGGCAGAAGGGGGCACCATTACTCCACCAGCATATACATACCACCTGAGTCTTCTATTCTTTTTAAAGTCTAGTCTGACAATCAAACCAGATGTTTTTCTGTATTTGTAACTCTCACATGTATAACTACTTGAATAAGTTTATACAATAATAGGTGAAGTGTTATGTTTTTCCATGTCAATCAGAGGGTTAGTTACCTCACAGGTTCATGCGGTGACGTAAATCAATTATCTTCAGCACTTCTATTCACAGAGCAATTATGTCCTGCACCTAAAAACTGGTTGAAACATGCTTGAAATAAGTATAATTATCTACTTTATGTGTATCACAAGGCATGTTAGTCTCACATAACAAAATATGTCATTTTATTGATTCTTATACAATGCTACCCCAGCAGGAAGAAAGAAAGAAAATAGGCTCACTAATAATAATAAACTGATTTAAAAAAATATATTTTATCTTGCTTTCTTGGATATAGATACTGTATGTAGCTGCAGAATTGTCCTTTAATGACACATTGTCAGACTGGGTAAATGTAATCAGATGAGCTTGAGCATCACATGTACTTCATTCTTATCAAAAAAACACATACACCATACAATACTACACAAAAAAGAAAATTAATACAGCACAGTCCAAATAGGTCTAAGAACTTCCTCATTAAAACAGATATTCCTTTCAAAAACAATTGATTTAGTTCTGGAGTAAGTGCAGAACACCCAAATACAATGGCATATTGCAGCACAATCTTTCTAAAACTACATCTATATATTTCATGTATTGCATCACAAAATCATACATGTTTATATTGAATTCTTCAAATCTAATCTCTCCTGATTTAAAATTGACAGGTATCCTTTCACCTCTAAGAACGCAGATCATCAATAGTTGTTGACCAGCCAACTGCTCATTCTGTCTGTCTTTCTGTCTCTGACCACAGAGAGCTCTCCTCTGTCAAACCAGCTGAACGCATCTCATCGCTGCTCTGTAGCAAAAGTCCAGTCTGATGGCTGTTTTGGCACAGCAGTCCCTGTATGTGTACTACAAGTGCTGGGTGTGTAGAGAGTGGGCGTAATGATAGGGAAGCTGGAGCACTCATGGACCCTTGAAAGGCACTTTATGTGTGTATTTGTGGCTACGGTAATTGGGTCCCTCCCTTTGTTAGTTGACCCATCTGACAGGGCCTGTGGCTGGGCCCTTGTACTGATATCTGTATATGTGTGTGACTAGCAGATGATGTGTATGGTTCACGTGTTACTATGATCTCTGAAACCTGGCCCTCATGTTGGACACGGTCCCCTGGTTTGGCTTTGTCCCCCATTACCAAAGCCAGCTGGCTGGTGGCACACAACTGCACATCGCTTACAGCCAACCGGGGCTTTTTCATGTGTAATTCAACCATCTACCACTGAGGGGAGCTCTGGTGTTACACTACTCCACTCAAGTTTCAACGGCTTTCTTTGCATACTTAACACACACACTGGCACATATGCACAGGGCATTAGCGCACACACACACACAAATACAGGTAAACACGCACTACACAGTGGTTGTTTGGTCAGATAAAGGAGTAGTGACGGGAGGGCAGAGGGTCACCGAGGGTGTCTGGCCCTCGGCGGAAGCGACTGCTCCCAGCCTCCCTCTCTCCTGCCTCTGTAATAAGTGTGACCGTTTGATTCCTGCACAAAAGGAGCAATTACAGGGAGTTGTTTAATCACCCACACTTTTATTGAGCTTGGGGTCTCTTAGCTTGCAGCTCAGGCCCCCGTCGTCGGCAGCAGCGGGCGACAGGAGTGACAGAGAAGGTCGGTGGTTTAACAGGGCGCGAAGGGGTCTCGTTTGAGTTAAGACTTCGCAGGCTACTCTGTACGCTGCAGAGGCCCCGGGGACAGAGACAAAGAGGTAGACGAGACCAGAAGACAGGCTGGCCAGCCAGGCAGAGAGATAGATGGACTTAACAGAGAGACAAAGACTAGAGGGCAGAGTTTAGGGGACACATCAGAATAAGAATCACTTTATTCGCCAAGTAGGATAAATGTGCAGGAGTTTTTCTTGGTAGTGTTTGGGCAGAGGTACAGCGACAATTTATGCAGTGACACAAAACAGCAGACATATTCAGGTGCATGACAGTGTGGTTGAACTTATTGAGCAAGTGTGCTGAATTCCCAAGAGAGCAATGGAACAGGTAACTAATGTTTTTTTTTTTTAGTAAGAAATGCTTGAAATAAACTACAGTATGAACAAAACAGACATGATTCCTGAACCTTACAAGCAATGTAGCATGCAAGGACTTGTGTGGACATAGTGTGAGTGCAAGGATGGCATACAAAAAATGTTTTTCTTTAAACAGAGAGAGAGAGAGAGAGAGAGAGAGAGAGAGAGAGAGAGAGAAGAAAAACAACAGAATTCGATTTTCCTACTTTACAGTCAGCCCAGAGCCCCAGTAAGCCCAAACTCCCATTCAAAACAGTACCAACCACTGTCGGTGTCAGTGCTTTTTATTGGATTTTCAGCCCGGGTGTTACTCTATATTTGTGTGCATGCGGAGTGCCTCCTCCTCCTCCTCCCTGGATATGAATGATGGAGTACAAGTCCTTGTCTAGTCCCTCAGAGATGGCATGGAAGGCGAAGGGGGTGGCGATGGATGGAAGAGCTGATGGTGGCAGTGTTTGGGGGAGGAAGGGGGTGGTTGTTTTAAAATGGCACAAACTGGGAAAGAACAGCACCACTGTGTGGTGACCAAGAGGAGAGGGGTGTGGGGGGTGGGGGGGGGTCGAGAAAAAGCGGGTAGAAAGAGATAGAGAGTAGAAGAGGATGAGGGGGAGAAGGAGGGAGGGAGGGAAGAAGGGAGTACACCATTGCTGCTCATAAAGCCAACAGCTGTGTGGGTAATGTTTTGTGACACCGAGCCTCTCCGAGCCCTTCTGTTTCCCAGAGAGCTAGGAGACGCCATATTCCGTCGTCACAAATGGCTCTGTCATTCACCCCCTAAGTCTTAATTATCGCTCCCGGTTTTTTGGCCACGTTTTGCCCAGGCGTATGGATCCATCTGCATGCTGTATAATTCCACTCCGCAAT
The DNA here is from genome assembly GCF_910596095.1 of Thunnus maccoyii. Lineage (NCBI taxonomy): Eukaryota > Metazoa > Chordata > Actinopteri > Scombriformes > Scombridae > Thunnus > Thunnus maccoyii. The sequence continues at coordinate 12,654,413 of NC_056533.1, read as the reverse complement.
TTACAAGTGGCATTTATTACAATGGCCTCTGCGGCATCTCCTCTTTAACACCGGCAGCCCTTTCCAGAAAGACGAGGGGGAACAAAAGAGCAGTGCAATCTGGCAGCAACAGTGCCCACCCTCAGTTCCCTCAAATCTCTCTCTTGTCTTTTTTTTTCTTTTTTTTCCATCTGTACTCTTACTCTCTGTACAACTATCTCTCTCCACCCCCGTACTACTAATTTTTCCGCTTCTGTTTGTGTGTGTGTGTTTTTTCCCTTTGTTATTAATTTAATTTTTATGGGATTCATAGTACTCGCACAAACCGCCCCCTATCTGCCTCGAAGCAGAGGAAAAGGAAATAGCTGATGTTGATTTTTTTCCCTCCTCTCCTCCTCTCCCCCTTCATAATTCATTTTGGATTAATTCCCTTGTCTTCGGAGACAATCCTAATTCTTTATTATTTCCACTTCACAGGCTTGATGACATCCCCATATCCACATATCATATCCAGGGGAAACTTTACACCCAGCAGACCTTCATGTTTTCTCCTTCTCCTCTCTCCTCCTTTCTTACTTACCACCCTCCTGTTATTCTCTCTTTTTTCTCTCTTCACTGTTCCTATGGTTCTCACTCTCACTCTTTTTTCTCTCTATCCATCTCTTTACATCCTCCCCATCCTATCTTTCCCACCAGAGTGAAGTTACTTGTTAGTTTCTACCCAGCCGCTGGGCTCCCATCTGCAGAGACAGGCACCCAACAGAAGTCGGCTGCCTTTCTCACGCACTTGTACACGCACACCTCCCCACCTCCTCCAGTCAATATCGTAGTGTTTGTGTATGTGCCGTGCATGTCATGTCTGCTCGCTTCTCCTTTATTCATATAGGAATAACATGACACTGAGCGCTCATTGCCATTAAAGTGCCCCTGCAAAAGCACCTACATCCATTTGTCGCTTGTCTTCCTCTCTTCATATAAGGCTCCAAAGTACTTCTCTCTGACACACTCACCACACTCACTTGTCAGTTTCCTCTGCCATTAGAGATGCCAACCTGATCTCATAGAAATATGTGAAATGACCACAACCTCTTAACACCACATTAGTGGTCATGGCACGTAATGTGTTAAAATTACATGTATAAAAAGATGCAGTGTGTAGAATTTAGTGGCATCTAGAGGAACGGACTTGGCAGAAATGTAATATAATATTCATAAGTATGTTTTAATTTGTGTTAATCACCTGAAAATAAGAATTGTTGTGTTTTCATACCTTATAATGAGCCCTTTATATCTAGAGAGTTGGTCCTCTTCCATACAGCCCACCATGTTGCACCTCCATGTTTCTACAGTAGCCCAGAACGGACAAATCAAACACTGGCTCTAGAGAGGGTTTTGTGGCCACCGTAGGTTTTCCTACACACTTGGGGGGGGGGGCAACCTCACCACTAAATATCACATTATGGTTGGAAACATCATGGTTTGGGTTAAAGTGATCACATGAAACATAGTGTGGGTTACTAGCTCCTTAAAATTAGGCAACCTTCATCGTCATGGCAACAGTAAACACCATGACAACTGTAGTTACGGTTTTTGAAAAACTGACCCGACTTGCGATTGGAAACATGACACTCACGGTTGGAAACTGGAAGTGAACAGCAGTCTCCTGCAGTTTAGTCCAATTTTTGCCATCTATGTCTCTAGACATCCACCCAAACCGCCAGCTCTAAATATGGACATTTGTCACCTTATATAGACGTCATCTGAACAGCATCACTTCTCTGGGTCATATTCTTCCGTCCACGACAAAATTGACTTTCCATTGGCTTTGTTTCCGTGGTACCGGCACGTTGTCATTTTAACATTCATGCATTTCTGTGAGATCAGCCTGAGAGATGCTCACTGGCAGAGGGACACCCAGGCTTGTCTCTTTCGTCTCTGTCTTTTGCCTCTTAGTTTTTTCCTGTCTTTGTCTCTCCCAGGCTCTCTTTCTGACGCTGTCCCTCTGCCCTCTGTTTTTCTGCTTCTTCGTTTCTCTTAACATCTTTTCTACATTTTTTTATCCCCTCTCCATCTCCATCTATGATTTTCTATTAATCTACATCACTCTGTTTCTCTGCCTTTCCTTCTGTCACTGTATGCATTTTTCTCTCCCCTAGTCACTGTGTTTTTCTGTCTTTTTCAATCTTTCTTTCTCTGCAGCCCTTCTTTCTTTCTAATGTACCTTTATTTCTTGACATGCCTTTTTTCTGTGCTGTGAAGCCTTTCAGTTATTTTTTCAGGGTGTTTTTTTTCCTGCTCATGTCAAGTAGTTTCTCAAATCAGCCTTCTTCAGATGTTTACTGACCATTTTCGCTTTTGCCATGGGCGCACTCCTTTCTCCCACACCTACCAAGCACTCACACACACTCATATCCCCCCCACCCCCCACCCCCCACACACACGCAATGCCCCATCTCCAATTCACTATTAAGTGGGCCCTGAATTTCCCCAGAGCTCTGGTATGGTGGCGGCCGCCTCTGGAGTCCGGCTGTGCTAGATGTGTTGTCTGCTCCCTTACCATTCAATTACCCTCCTGTAATCTGACAGGCTCCTCATGGCCTGCACTGGGACAATCACTAGTGTGTGTGTGTGTCTATGTCTGCTGTTTGAGTGGACCTCTCTCTCTCTCTCTGACTATTTCTGTGTGTGTCTGCCTGCTATTATATCTCTCTGTGCATGTATTCTTGCATTTCAGATGTATGCAGAAGCAAGGATGTTTTTGCATTGTCTGCCTTGCTTTTCTTCTCTATTTCTTTTCTTATTTCTTCTCTCGCTCAAAGTCTCCCTAGATCTCACTTGACATCTTGCTGCACCCACAGAAACACACTGACAGAATGAAAGAAACTCACTCTTGCCACAAACGACCAAACCCAACAATTTGTTCTCTTATCCCCAGGGCCAGACCTGGCACATTCAGTACCCTTGGCAAGCTTCCCCTGCCCCCTCCAAAAAAAAGAAATCAACACAAATAAACAACTTAGCTAACAAAAAATAATAATAAATAACAAACAATAAAATAATAAGTGCAAATTTGATCTCAACATGTGTTAAATAATCAAAATATGCAAAATAAATAAAAAGTACAAATTCCCTTTGTCTCATGAACTATTTACATTCCACTTCCTATCATCACTCTTGACTTCAAGGTCACATATTAGCTTCTACTGCTACTGGTTTACAGTGCAATCCTTCTGGCCTTCCTCGCTACAAAGCCATCAATTACAACTCATCAATTCAATTCATTCAATTCATAACAGTCCAACCCAGAATAAACACACACACATGCACCTTTTGACAGGGCAAATGTGAGGTAATGGTAACGTAGCATTACCAGCTGAGCTGAGCTAATGCTAACCTTATACCACACACACTGGCTATAGCTTGCTACACTACACCAAAACGAGTCTAATGTTGTTTACTCAAATTTAAATTTTCTGACACAATGAAAATGTGTCAACGCAAATTACTGTATAGCTGAACTTGTGCTTTATATGTTTTGCTCCAAATAGCCTGATGACAGTTTCAACTGAATGGCAATAACATTTATGTTGTTAGCTAACATCACACCCCAGCCTGCAAGATTGCATGATGCTAGCATGATTGACCCATTCGCTAAAATTGACAAAATGCAGAGTTAACAATCAAAATTGCATACCTTTGTCCTTAGCACATTTTTCTTTTTCTTGCACTGCACCCCGGATGGCTATTGCCTTTTCATTTTCTCTATGCTCTCCACATACACTCCACTCCACCATACCCATCAATGTTCTAGCATGTTCTGACACTTTTTTTTTTCTGGGCACAATTTTGGCACCCCCCTCTGGGTGGCGCCCTAAGCGGCTGCCTATGACGCCTATAGGAAGCGCCCCCCCTGCTTGTCCCCTCTGTTTATTATTATTATGCCCTGCAATCTCCCTCTTGTTCCTTATCACTCTCTTCCCTCCATAACTTAATCTCACTCTCTCTTTCTCTATCATTTCATCGTGTTCCCCTAATCACTGTCCCTATGTTTTCCCTTTTTATCTTCGTCTACTCCCTGTGTCTCTCCGTCTCTCCCCCCCTCTCTTTCTGTCTGTGCGAGGCAGGCTGGCTCTCGGTGTTGACCTGAGAAGGACTGACATTCAGAGGCCGGTCCCCTGCCTGCAGCACTGACATTTCTGCCAGACTTTGATGGCGCCTTTGAACAGAGATGTGTGGAGGGAAGAGCTGCCTGTCTCTCCGCCTTCCAGCAGCTCGAGCTTTGCCTCTCCACCACTCAGAGTGAGATGTAGGCTACTGTAGCAGGCTGCTCTCCCATCATACATGTGCAAACACATGCACATATATGAACAGATTTGCGCATACGTACAGCGCACCTGAACTCATTTACTTAGCTTCATTTACTCAGGCGTCTGCGCACATTAATGTTCCCACATGTGTACGTCTGTGCAGATGGATCTATGTATATGAAAAACACAGCCACACATACACAAATGCATACACATGCACGCGCACACACACACACAATCATACACCTCCTGCTGGGACACCTTCAAAGACCCTCATTGCCCCCCTCCGATAAAACTGGCGCAGGGAAAGAGGCAGAGGAGCAGGGTGTTGAAGGGGACCTGGTTATCTCTCCCACCTCTCGCCTATCTACCCAACCCCCTCCACCTCGCCACCCTCCCCTGCTGTGGTGCCTTCAAAGACACCCATGTCACTCCAGTAACCCTGTAGCTCCTCTCCTCCTCCTCCTCCTCTTCCTCTCAATGCTTTCCAATCATCTCTAACCTCTCCTCCGTGCACCACACTCCCTTTGTTACCAGCTTCTCACAAGGTTACAAAACACAGAGGAGAAAATAGATAAATAAATAAATAAATAGAGACAGAAAATTGCTTGATGGGGGTTGTTCTTCTGACAATCAGTACAGCATGATGTAAAAATGGTGCTCTGTTCCGTTATTCAGTGAATGCCGGTTCTGTGCCAAGCTGCCTGCTTTGGCAGATTCCCCTCTCTGTGCTGTCTCTAAGGGGAATAGGATTTTTCTTTTTCATGTGTTGGAGGTAGGGACCAAAGCATGGGGTGCTCTGTGAGTCTAATTAAAATGACTTGGCTATTTTGCCATGCGATGGTGTCTCAGAGAGGTGGATGAGAATTGAAACACTTAATTTTGTTTCGCTTGGTTCCTCTCCTCCTCTCAGCGGAGTTGGACTGAGCTGAGCCTTGATGAGAGTGTGGATTTGACAGCTGTGCATGCATGTGGATGCATATTTGTGTGTGTGTGTGTGTGTGCACACTGCTAAAATGCCCATTTTAATAAGTCACCTAATTTGTATTCCATTCTATAGTCATAAATAATTTAACTTCCAACGCAGGAGCATTAAAATGTCCTGACCACAAAGTGTAGAAATTGTGGTGCTCTTGTCAGGCAGTTTATCAGCTGAATTTGATTTGACTCATGTTGGTTTTATTGATGTTCCTGGAAAGAAGTATGAGACTGATTTTCCGAGACCCCTTGATGAAAGATATACTGCCAAAAATGTCCATCTTGTATTATTTCATCCTATTATCTGTCTTTAAATCAGTTGTCTTACACAGTAAAACAGTCTAGCTTTTGTGAAACACATTCACTTGTGTCTAATGCAGCCCAGACACTTTCAAGTGCTGTCTTGAATCAACTGATATTTTCTTGAAAAAAGCACAGTAATCGCTTTCTTTGAAGACACTGTCACTTGTTTTGAGGAAACTCTTACAGGGGAAATCTGCATTAGAAACATGTAAAACTATCTCACCCCATAGCAGATGTACAGAGAGATTAATGCCAGCAGAACTGGTGTTTGAACTGCTGGCACTTCTCAAAACTGAACTGCGGATTTAAAAAAAAAAAAAAAAAAAAAGTTTTTTTAAATTAATGAATTTAAAACTTCTATTTGTGCAATTAATGTAATGCCAGTTTTGGAGTTTCACTTGTATATAGTGAGTTTCTTTATTCAAATTCCCCTCCCTCAGACACACATAAACACAGCTTTTATTTTCAAAGCTGGCTTCCTCCTACAAGGTTGCCAACGGTGCGTTAACACTCTTCACTTAGTGTGGGAATTTTATTAGCCCGGTTTAACTTGTTTAAGAAAAGCAATGTTTAAAGATTAAATTTGCACACAAACTGTGCCTTGACACAACTTGCAGTGTAAGCATGTGTGTTTGTGTGTAGAAAGAAAAGTGACAGATCCAGCCCCATCAAACAGCCCTCTGGCCCAGTAGCATGGCATGATTCCACCTCAGCCTTTCTTGCCAGCTCCCCTCTCCCCCATCTCCCCCTCCTCCTCTCTCCTCCCTCCAAGCTGGGGGCCCCAGGGTGCCTACAGCCTGCCTGTACTGGGCTATTGATTGGAAACAGGGCCGCAGCTCACCTGCTAATTGAAAGCCGATTGGGGCCCTGGGGCAGAGCTGTAAAACAGGCCCCACGTGGCATTAAAAGCTGAAAGCTGACGGGCCACTGTAAATCCAGAGCTGCTAATAGTGGTGGTGTATATCCATCTGTGTTAGAGCTGGATGAGAGTGTGTGTGTGTCCATGTGTGTGTGCCTGTCCTATTGTATGTGTGCACACGTACATGTTGTTAATGCATGTATGGTACGTGTGTGTGCATCTAAATGTGTGTATGTGTTTCCGTTGTAGACTGTAAAAATATAATGGATGTGGCCACTGTGACATCACCCATTAGTTTGTGGACTCCCATTTTGAAGCCTTGAATTTGGCATTTTGACCTTCGTCATCTTGGATTTTTGGAGCCAGAAGTGACCATATATGGACAAGAGGGTGCAGCTAACCTTAATTCTTAATGATTAATGCAATGTTAGCACAGTACAGTCTATAGTTAACTGTGACAATGCTAATTCTAATGCTAATTTTTACTAGCGAAAAACAGGCTTAGAACAAAATGTACTTACTGGAAAAACGTAACATCCGACTCCTCAGAGGGTCTTTTAGTACAACCAAACGCTGAACAAGACGTTTTTAGGTGACCAAAATGTTACAATTAACTTTCATGAACTGAAAACACACTGAAATAGTGACAACTACGGCTATGCCTATACTCTGTGAATCTACAGCATGGTTACATTACCTAATCAACGTAGTCGCCGTGGAAGCCACTTGTCAATCACAACGTAGCCACACCCCACAGCATACCCTGCTTTATCGTCTATTTTACTCTAAATGGGAGAATAATTTACAAAATGAACAACATGCTGTAATGAAGAACACTTTAAACTAGCGACTGAGACCATAAACTCATTAGGAAACTGTTTACTGAGGTAATAAATCAAGTGAAAAGTAGACTCATTTTCTCATAGACTTCCATACAATCGGACTTCTTTTTGGGCCAATGGAATTGCTCCATGCTGGCCATTAGAGAGAATGCAGGTTTAAGGCACTTCTGCATTGACTTCACTTTTCAGACCTGGAGCTACCCACATTGTTTCCACACATGTAAAGTATTAACAGTATTTACTGTGCTGTTTTGCTGTTTTGGTATGTGTTTTAATTTGTGACCAAATGCATGAAAATGTGTGTGCATGGTGAAGTGGATACACTGTCGTAAATGTGTGTGCTTCTGCGTATATGCATATACACCACACACAGACACAGACACACACACTCATACACAGGTGTTTCACGGTGACAGTCTGGTCTCCCGCGGCACCAGCAGAACAGTCTCATCTGTAATGGACACATCCTTCCTCTTTCTTCAATCCTCCTGACACAACAGCGGCAACAGCCCTTCATCCCTCCCTCCCTCCGTCTCTTTCCACCTTCATCCAGCTTTCTCTTCTTCCTTTGTCTCCGCACAAGTCACACCTGTGATCCTCCGTTGAGACATTAGCTCCTTAGCTGAGCCTCATTTTTTCCATGCCTGTCTCATATCTATCTATCTATCTATCTATCTATCTATCTATCTATCTATCTATCTATCTAACATTGGCCACCCCAACACCACAGGTAGTGTGCAAGCCAGTCAAGTTCTTCCAATCCAAACGTGCAAAAAAATATCTTCAATTCTTCTTGTTTTGTGCACAGGGGCAATTGTCATGTTTAAAGAGGACACAGGTGCTTCCCCAAAGTGTTTCCATCAAGTTGAAAGTACACTACTGTCTGAAATATCAGTGTATGACTTAGCTTTAATATTTCACTTAAATGTAAACAACAGGGCTAGCCCTAACCATAAAAAACACCTCCAGTATGTGGACTGTGGTGTCCGCATACATTTGGTCACATAGTGTTTATCTGCAGTGTCTCTCTCCCCTTCTTACTTAGTTTTTCTTCCATTAAATCTCATTCTACTTTCCACTCTCCCTCCCTCTCTGTCTCTCTGTCTGTCTCTCTCTGAGCAGTGTGATTGAGTAGGGAGGGTGCTGGCCGTCCTGCAGCATGGCACGTGGAAACAGAGGTTAATTGGATTGTAATTAGAGCGGAGGTGATTAATTGATAGCATCTGTAAATTTGGATGTTTCCATTGTAAATGTGACAAATGAGAGCGTGGCAGGCCGGAGGAGGAAGGGCAGAGAGAGAAAAGAGAGAGCGCGCAAGACACACATGCAAAGGAAGAACAGAGGAGGAGGTACAGAGACAGTAGAGAGAGAGAAGGAGAGAAAGGCAGGAGTGAGATGGAAAGGTTTATTTTTAGTTAGTGCTGGATCCCATGGTGTTATAGTATATGGCAAGACAGATAAATATGATTGAATGCTTCCGTGATCAAGCAAGCAAGCTATCAAATGATGAGAAACACTTTGTTTAATTTTGTGTTGAAATGGTAATGCTGATGAATGTTTGAAGTGGTACATGTAGTGGTAAAGGTTCAGTTCAATTCAACTCAAATGGCTACTTTTAGGTTGTGGATATTCAGCTATAGCCTCATATCTGCTTAATATGAGGCTACAGTGAGTAGCCGATTACAGTAGCTTAGCTTAGCACAAAGACTGGAATCAGGGGGAAACAGCTAGCCTGGCTCTGTCCAAAGTTAACAAATTCTGCCCACCAGCACTTCTAAAGCTCACTATGAACACTTCTCTCATTTACTTGATCCATACAAAAAAAAAGTGTAAAAATGACAAGTGATTTTACCCCCACCCCCACCCCCCACCCCTCCCACCCATCCTCCCCCCACAGATATTGATATGTTGCCTGGGGGCAAAAATATGCTACAAGGGTACTGAAAGGCCAAAGTTTTCTATAATACACATGATAAGTGGAATAAAGAGAAAACAAGCATTTTGACAAACATCAACCAAAAATTAACTGTGTGTGTGTGTGTGTGTGTGTGTGTGTGTGTGTGTGTGTGTGTGTGAGCGCGCGCAAACACACTCGCACATATACTCACTCACTGTCACTCTAGTCAAGCTCACATCTCCATACTTTAGCATGATATTGCCCTAACAAAAGTGGTCTAACTGCACAATATTGCCCTGAGGCAACAAACAACCCCCCCCCCACACACACAGTTTTAGCATATAAATAAAAACAAAATCTGTCTTTAAACATTCAAATATACTTCTTTAAATAATCATGTACATGCATATATTTTTTATATAAAGTTAAAGGTCAAACCCACTTCAGCCCCTCATTTCATTGGACACAGACATGTCTTGTGATATTATTTTTTTTTTTTTTAAATTCAAAAAATTTATAGGGGCAGTGTGAGGTCCAGAAATGTTGTGTGTTGCCTGAGGGCAACACCATGCCATAGAAGTCTAAGATAAGCTAATATGTATGCTGGATGTAGCTTCATATTTAACAGACTGCAGTTTAGTGATCTCTCATTTCTCATCAGATAAGGCTATTGGCTGGTGTTTCCGTAATGACTTTAGCTTTGCATTAAAAAACACTCATTCACCCATTCATTTCAATGAGACTATTCTGATGACAATAATTCTATTACTATTACTATACTATACTATACTATACTATCTATAATATACCATACCATAATATACTATACTATACTATCCTTACTATACTCTCGCACTGTGCGCACCCTGGTAACCTACTGTTTAAGACGCATGCCATATAACTACAACGTCTGTGGCTCAAATCCGGCTGTGGACCTTTGTTGCATGTCAAACCCCATCACTCTCTCCCTTCAATTCCTGTCACCTTGCCACTGTCCCTGTAATAAAGACATAAAGTGCCACAAAAAATATTTATAGAAAAAAGAACTCTGTGTTGTTAGGCAAAAAAGTTTAACCTAGCACAAATGTTGCCACCACACAATGCAGGGTCATCCAGCAATGCACTGCACTGGCATATTCCTGGTAGATAGGCTTGAATGGGAAATTCTTACAATATAAGCCTTCAAATTCATGATTCAATATGGACTTTCTGGATTGTATTTTATTCATTATCTGAACAGCTAGCCAGAGATTGTATTATTATCATAACCTCTGGCTCAAATACTGATGCAGTATACAACATAATCATCATCATATCATTGGACTTCATTTCCTCCAAAAGCTCCCTCTCCTCAATATCCACAAGTGTCCAGAACCTTAATTGGATCAGTGTCTGTTCATGTTCATGTTTATGTTTTATTGTTGCTTTTTCCTGGTTGAACTGGCAAACTTGTCATGTTAATTAAGACTGTCATATTAAAAGAGGAGAAAGAGAGTAAATGAGAAAAGAGAAATAAATATAATGATTTCATCTTTATAAGAACCATCAAAACAGCATCAAAATATCACACAGGAATGTAGCAGCTTATATGTGACACATACAGTAATTTTAAACATCAAAAATTAGGTTTCCTTATCAGATGCCTTTTATCCTAAAGCACACTATATCTCAACACATAATGATATGAATAAAAATAATAACGAATAGCTTTAATGGTCTGTGGTTTAAAAAAAAATTAAAACATATGATAAAATGAAATTTGCGCTTGCTTTATGAAAATGATCTTAATGATCAAAATATTACATGCTTTTTGTTTGCTACAAAGCTTATTTTTATTTATCCTTGACAGAACGGAAAAACTGTTGAAAATGAGCTGTAGAAGGTGGATGACCTACAGAAAGATGTCGTCACAACAATGCTTACAGTTGCTGTAAACACATAAGACTTGTCATATACCACTTGTAATATTACTGCAAAATTTTCTTACTAGTGACACTAAATTTACATTAAAAGTTTCTGCTTCCAAAAATAAGGAGAATTCTGCTGCTTGGTTGTAATTATACTTCTTTTGACATAGAAAAGACTTAAAACTCAACACAGAATTAAATAATTTGTTAAATGAATATTTTCACTTCTTTGTTATCTGTCTGGTATTGAGATTTATGGTTTTCTCAGCCAGATTTGACTGTTGTAGCTGTTGTTTATATAATGTTATGACTCGTTCTATTTCCCACATGTAGATGTATGCTGACCTGTAACATATGGAGAGGGTGTGAAAGACGCACCGTGTAAGGTGAGTGTGTAATGACTTTGCCACAAGATGTCTGAGCTCATGCTGAGAAGCTTTTGGGGCCTCAACCTTTCAACAAACCTCTTCAGGTGCAACATATACAATAAGATAAAATACTATTTACTGTCCAAGGAGGAAATTCTGTTAGCATGCGCAGCAGTGTACAGCGTGTCATGCATTCACAGTAGGGCCTTGGGATACGAAACCTGCACAAACCATCAAATTAAGGCATCACCCAACCACAGAGAAATTAACAAGGCTGTTTTTTCCATCATCTGAGCACAGAAAAATTAATAAGCCTGTACTTTTTACAGTCACAAGTTCTCCAATCTAATTTCTTGGGCAGGTGTCACAACTATGAAAATCTTTTCACTGAGCGTACGGACGGCTCACGATTGCTCGTGTGGTTCGTTGCTCAACGGAACAAATTGTTCATTAACTATGGGCCTAATGCTCTAACAAATGTTCCAGGAACATTGCTGCGGTGGTCCACACGAGGATGGAATTAAGCTAATCAAATAAGCCTCCAGTCAGGTCCTATCAGACAGCTCCAGACTGCAGCAAATGAGCCCACGTCGCAAAATTTACATTTCATCTTCCCCAGGGGACAGGTAGGGTCCCACCTCGCCACCACTTTTCCCCCCAATCAGCATCTGGCTCCTGGAGGAAGAAGAGGGAAACAGAAAAAGAGGGATGTGGTGGTTCCTGGCAATACCATGAAGCAGCTGAACCTCTCTTGCTACATCCTGGGCACACGTCTGATGAATAAGGGAGAGAAAATAGAGAAGATGACAGCAGGGGAAATATTTGCTGTTGTGGTTGGAGCGCCACTCAGATCCAAAGAAAGAGGGCCGGGCATATTTGCGCAGCTGTCTGTCTCCCAAGCGCTGAGTGTATGAGTGTGTGCCCGCTGGAGTCTATTTGTTTGTCAAAGTCACTATGCCTGTGCTCTGTAAGTTATTTGTGCCTTTGGTTGTGTATTACTCTATGTATGTGTGTGTATACATGCATACATGGGCATTTGTGTGCGTGTGTGCGTGCTTGAGAGTGTATCCAGGGAGAAGCAAATCCATCTGTCTTTCTCGGATAAAGATGCCAGAAACAAGGAAGAAGGAGAGATTCTGCTCCAAGAGAGGCTGGGGAAGGAAGGAGAGCCAAACAGATGCCCTTATAACTCCTAAGTTGTCTCCTTGTCCCCTTTCTCCCTCCAGATGTTCATTAACTTGTCATCTTCCATCTTTATGCAGAGTACTGGCCTACAGTCTCAAGAGAAAATGTATGCACTCCATGCAAATTTGTTATTTTCTTGACATATTATGAACTCATACTTGCTTTTGTAATAGGCAAACATTTGTACAGATGCATAGATTTGTACGAAGTACAGATGGAACGATAGAAAACAAGTCCAGAGTGGCAAACATACAGTACGTCTGGATTCATATTTCTAAAAGAAATATAGATATGTATACAGTAATAAACATAATTTTGTATTGTGGTGAATTTGCTGTAATTTTAGCCATGTGAAATAAAACTAGAAGGTTTATGTATCCCATGTCAACGTCTTGGTTTCTCTTTGAATTGATTTTCTTGATGCAAATATCGATTCTAACATTCTCCCAATTGTATGGTGGGGTTTTGTGCTACTTAAATTTCCATGCCAGTAACCTGATGGCCTGCAATATCAAGTATCTGAAACAGTGGCAAACTCAAACGACATTTGATCATCATACATCTAATATAATGTACAATGAGGATTGTGTTGTAAATGATACATCAAAGACAGTCAATACAAGCACACAAAAACAAAGAGTCACTTAAAAGGCACTCTTAAAAGGTTTAAAAAGTTGGCATAAATGATTTTATCAATTCCTAATAAATAATTTATGAATGCTTTACAACTTAGGATTGCTGTTAAGATGTGAAAATGAAAATAACTTATCAAATGGTCAGCCCAAATTTAGGTATGCCTCCCATGGACCCCTTTACCTTCTGGAAAAAGACATTAGAACACCCGGAACAAAAACAATTGAAACAAAGACTCACTAACACTCATAACTGCAGGCTAGATGGCTAAGTGTGAAGTGAATAAAGGTACCACCATTTATTAATGACTTACTAACATAAAAACATCAGACTTAAAGAATAATAAAGGCTTGTGGGTGTGACAATTTTATAGTAAGCCATTAGCCATTAAACGCCAGAATGTGGGCTCATAACCTGGCAATCCACACATTCAACAGCTTGGTAACTCAAACAACAACTATATACAGCCGTATTGTTAAGCAGCACTGTAGGCAGTAATGATTGATGATTTAGAAGATGACATGGGGTGGGGAAGGCAAGAAAGATGATTAAATAATGGAGCAATACATTATACAATGTACAAAATTATGGTTATGGGGCTCACTGCCTGCAAGGAGAAGAGGGGTAGGGGTTGTATGCTCTGCCACTGGGACACCCTAGCTTTGAATAACAAAAAACATTTTGGTTGATACTTGTGTTTCACAACTGTGGGAGCAATGCTTAATTACATTAATAAGTAAAGAAAAGCATATATAGGCTTCTGCTCAAATGAGAACTTTGTGCGATGTGATGGCCCAACGATGGCTCAAAGTCCTAACCTGATGCACCAGATAGTTTGTTACACAGAACCATCTAAGAAATCATCCTTGGAAACTGTTTGGAAAAGGGCAGGTACTTTCAAAAAATACTTGGCTGGTGACTGGATGAACCATCTGTCTATCAATGTCTTACCTTGCAAGACAGTTGGATTCGTGAGATCACAAGATCATGTAAGAATCCTCATAGGACGCTGATTAGTCTGAACCACTGGTAATCAAAGTCCACCTTTCTTGAATAAAGGTGCATAAGAACAACTTGTCATAGTGGTTCACAACATACTCCACTAAGCTAATGTTATCATTGAGATTGATGAAAAAAACTGCACATCAAATTAGCACTGATGGATAACTCATTACCAAGTTTAAATATGTTAGCAGCAAGGTGATATGTTTGTGCTCCACATTACATCAAAACTGTGTTTGGCATTCACCAAATGCACTTAATCCTATACACACACCCTGTGTGCCATAAAGCAAACTTACCCTCTATGGTAGCTAGCTAGTCAATGTTCTCTACTCTGTGAAGTGTGTACTTAACCCCCTAACCCCAAAGCACTTCAACATTTCTCTTTCCATGACTTTTTTTTCAATTTTTCAATGTATCTGTTCATTTTTCAGTGAAGGTGAGTTATAATAATCCTGTCAGATTCTGTCATTTCCCTTCAATGGAGATCTTGCTGTGCAGTTTCCAGGTTGAGAAAGTGTGCATGTAAGAGACAAAAAATAGTTGCTGTTTTGCCGAGGTGAGCTAAAAAGTCTTTCCATGTAACAGCGCTGAGCTTAAGACAAGTTGAGAAACGGTAAGAGCAAAGTCAAAACAGTTATTGAGAAATGTGTGTTATTCTAGCAATTTAGTATGTGTTGTGTGAATGTTAAGTGTCTAAAAGTAAAGATAATGAGGAAAGTTTAGATATTATAGTATTATAAGTTAGCTATTATATATTTATACTTTACTCCTTCTCATGGCAACTGGTGAAATAAGGTGTACTTACACATTAGTGGGTATAAGAAGGTAATTGTCTCTCACAAGTGGCTTTAAAATGTTTTATGCAAAAGAAAACAGCCTTACATGTGACACTTAACATACCATTAACCATTATTAAGCATTAAGTTGTCCAAATCATCTCTGTAAATTCCTATTCACAATAATGTCTGTAATGCCATAATCGTGCCTCAGTGTCTCTGAAATGCTACAGAAGATATGCTGAGTCATGTTGGAGCAATGAGTGGTGACACATTTTGTGTGCTATATCCAAGTCAAACATAGGTGGCTTTCAGCTGTATAGTGCAACAGCACTGAGAGCTAGCATTGGACATAAATTGTGCACTGCAGAATCCTCCAGTATAGATGCACAGTAAATTATAGGGGAACTTTGTGGACAGAAATGCCAAGGAAATTCAAACAAAACAGCAGAGTTGTTGATTACTAAATGTTAATGTAAACTAAGAGATCATATATTGCTTGCTATTGTTGCATAGCTGCCCATGGTAGTTTGCAGACCTAATGTGTCCATCGATTGAAAAATGCAGCTTTTGTTCATTTGTATATTGTAAGAGCACATGCAATCTTGTGTTTGTCTCTGCTGTAAATAAAGTTGTCAGGCAAGCTTTGACCCAGATGCTAAGCATGACTCAGCGGCTTTATGGAATGAAGGGTCAGATTTCAAGATATTGAGTCTATTGTAACAATGGTACTCAAAAAATGACCTTATTAAAAAAAAAAGGCATTTTAGACATCCTCTCACAAAAAAATCTACAATAAAAATAGTTTCAGACAGGTCTGAATGCAGAATCAAGAGTTGGACAAAAATAAGATG
Source organism: Thunnus maccoyii (assembly GCF_910596095.1). Lineage (NCBI taxonomy): Eukaryota > Metazoa > Chordata > Actinopteri > Scombriformes > Scombridae > Thunnus > Thunnus maccoyii. The sequence goes on along the minus strand of NC_056533.1, from coordinate 12,638,520 downwards.
TTCCCTTTATTGAAGATAGTTAAAATTTTTTGGGTGCCGTGTTGAAATTGGGTTTAAGTGTTTAACTGATCCTTTTGCTGTGTCTGAAAAGCTGTTGGCTTACTGAGATATCCCTCTGTACAGGATAACCTGAGCATAGTCATGCATTGATATCACTACCAGTTAAAACTCCATCCCCATCTTATGTGAGAAAATCTTAACTATCCCATTAAATTTGAGACGAGAGAGACTCAGCCCAAGAGTAGGCTATACTCCCTGCTAACATGATGTATGACACATGGAGCTTAGTTTCCTAGAAGGGAGTGAATATTGGTGGTATCACCAGGAATCTGAAATGGCTTTCAAATGTTTGCATCATGGACATGAAAAAATATTTTACCCAGATTTGCTCCATCTGAAGATAGGCTAATATCACTTCTCCAACTCCTCTAATTTCCTCCCTTGCCCATTCCCTAATTTGTTGAATTGCTGTAGGCCAATCTCTTTGCATACTCTTGCTGTGACTGTGTCACATATGAGGCCCTCCTCTAGTCCCCTTGACAGTATTTCCAGAAAATTCAGAGAGGTTATTGGGGCTGTAGGTCCTAGTTTGCTTTCTGTTCAAAACAGCTCTCTTTCATCTGGATGTGTTCCAGATATTTCATGATGGCTTGGGCTCAGTGGGTGCTGAGATGGGCCAGATACATAAAACTCACACATAAAACTTATTCACGACTAAATGTCTGTGTATGCACAAAGACAGGAATATGCATAAGTATTCTCTCCTTCAGATTTATAAAGCTGTGCGTATGCATGGTCCGCTTTTATAAATCTCAACACAAATGCTGTTTGCACCACAAGTTATTAGACACGGCAATGAAAACACAGGCAAAGAAGAAGCAGAATTTCAATAAATGTGAAATTGAGATAGTCAATGGTGAAGTTGAGAAAAGCAAATGTGTTTCATTTAGTGGTCTCAGTCCTAGAGTCACAAACAGAGCACAAACTATTCAATGGCAAAAAAATATAAGAGGCTATCAACTCTGTCGGGACCTTGGCAGAGGTAAAAAAGAAAAAAGAAATGGTCAGAATACAAACAAGAGGCATAAAAGCACATTATTGCACACAGAGCGTGAGGGCAACAGGAGGATCGGCAACCCCCACTTTACCTACAGCAGATAAACGCGTAACTTCTATTTTGGGACACACAGCTTTGTGTGGAATTGTTGATGATCACGAGGGAGACACAGAGACACATGTGGAACATGGTATGTTGGTTGTTTTATTAAACAGGTTAAAGTTAGTTCAACAGAATTGTTTATTAAATCAAATGTTCCACAGTGCTTCCCTGGGGACACAGGAGAGTGAGCACAGAGAGGCTGCTTCCAACGCCTGTGCAGAATTGGTGCTATTGTCCACCCCCACAGGGCGGCCATGTGTGAGTGTCCTCACAGATGCTGTGTTGGAGTCACAGAGAGACATCAGCAATGCAAATGTTGCAATGAAGTAGAGAGTTACAAATTGTTTTGTCTGAGATTGGCAACAATTTGAAAGAACTGATGAAAAATAATCTCTGGCACTGACACTTTAACTAATGTGGAAAAAGACTACATGCTTTATGGACAGTTATGTGGGATTAATTGGATGCTATTTGGCTGCAGAATATGTTCATTATGGGAGGAAGTTAAATATGTTGTACATGTCTGACTACCCCCTTTTCACTTTTAATGCCTCTGAACACCTTTCCGAACAAATGCAGCCATGCCTTGGTCTGTCCCAATACCCACAGTTGTGGTCTTGAGAACCTATATGTGTGTTCATGCATCTCCAGGTATAGCCAAGTGTGCCCTACATCTGAAAAATGCCACACACACACATAACACTTAATCCACACATGACGTACACTTCATCACAGCTGCAACTACCTGTAACATATCAGACCTTTTGTCCGTAGTAATACGCCTATTATTATTTTGTGATTTCAAAAATAATCAATAAAGGTTTTTGATGTTTCAGCCTGTATATTATAATTCATGTTCACTACGCAGTTACGGCAGAACCTCCACAGATGATTATCACTTAATAAGCTACTAACAAACTTAATGAGACTGGCGAGAATAATCACATTTCTGACATTCTAAACATGAATATTAAATATCCTGTAATCAATAATTTTGAGTAATATGTTCCTTCCTTAAAAGATTTATTGGACAGAAAACTTTCAAAATATTATTTTTTTTTCAATGGTTCTAGATAACTTTTATATTTGCATTTATAACTGTATTAATCTTCACCTCTTTAAACTGTGTTTTTTACTGTCATCTGATTGTAACTGTAATACTGAATCGTTTATACCACTTATTTGTTAATTATGTGGAAGTTAAATAAAACCAACAACTCAGCTGGGATGTCCTCATTAATCAAGTCTGCCCCAGTTAGCTCAGGTTAATCTCCACACACTTGTGTTCTTTACAAGCTGCAAAGACTGCAAGTGTGGGTATTGGGACTGACCCTAAGTTTGCAAGAATTTAGGTGAAATTTTTGACTGTTTTTTAACATTGGACAGCATGCAAAAAAGAAATAATATTACCAATCTACGAGTATTTCTGAGATCTACGCAATTTTGTCTTATAGTAACATTGAAAGAATCACACATCATTGTGCCTTGACTACCTGCAGTACAGTCGAGCTGTAGCTCCTCTTTAAATTGTGTAGAATTTTACAACAAGAGTACTGACCACATACACCATTGTATGTGCTACTTTTAAATATATGCATGCTAATGCTGCATGAATCAATATTTTCATATTAACAGTGTAAAAAAAATGACTTGGTGTAATGCAAAATCAGCAAAAAGAAAAACGACAGTGTAGGTCAAAAATTCAACTGGCAAAAATGACATATAGTTAAGTTTGAGTGACAGATGTCATCTAGTGGCCATAGTAATTATGACCCAGAGAAGTGACGCGGTTCAGATGACGTAAATATAAGGTGACAAATTTCCATCACATCTGGTGGGTTTGGTGGATGCAGGGTCAGACTGGGAACAAATTTGGCCCTGACAATTTTCATCTGGACTGGCCCCATTTTTCCTCAACACACACACTTATAAGTTGTATAAAGAAATATCAGGCTACTTATAGGCTAAGCAATGGATATCAGGTTGGCACCCTAACAACAGGCGTACTTACAGGGTTTCATAAAATAATGTAATAAATAAATAAATAGCCAAGAAATGGCTTAGAGCAAAAGTTGGCACCCCAAGAGGCACACTTTTTTAATTTGTTTGACAATTGATATGAGCAACCCAATTCTTGGCGCATTTATGCTACAATGGGTAACTTCACAAATAAAACAAATATGACATAATCATATGTCATGACTATAGTCTATGACAAAATGCAATGCTGTCATCATGAAACGAAATAGCCAAAACGTAATTCTCACACCGGACAAAAGCTTTCCTGTGATCATCTGGAAATGTGTCTGAAATTCGACATTAATTAACAGCGCTCTATTTATAGTCAATCATCTGACATTGTGTTCGCAGCTGATCTGATGCAATTCACACATCAGGCTTAACAGTCAGAATTTCATGCTACTGACACTATTTAAACATTCATTCACTGCTATTGTCAGGCTGTGACAAGCAGCATGCCTGCACCTTATTGGAGCGGACCCAGAGTAACTAATCAGCTGACATCATTTAAAAAAACAGCATAGCACAGCGGCCTTAAGCAGCAAATAGAGTAGCATGTCCTGCCTTAAGCAGTGAGAAGACATCTCATCAGTGCACTCTTCTCTGCCATCCTGATTACGTTATTCTATCAGTATCCAAAGTGATAAGAATGTCTTTTTCTGTAGCCATAAGCATAAACGCTTCAAGATGTAGTGCTCTGTAATCTATTCTATTCTTTTGAAGTTGAAAAGCTGTGCTCGCATGCCACTTGCGTAACAGAGAGGGTCAGGTCTGGAGCTCCGCTGTTAACACAGTCACTACAAAAGGTAACATTAGCAATATCACCTGCCGGAGGTTGTCATGCACCTTTCACTCGTCCCTCAACATCGGCCTCCTCTTCTTGCACCTCCTCTCCACCGGAATCAGCCCTCTCATCTGTCCAGACTCTTTCCTCCACCTCTTCATTTGGCAGACTATTAATAATATCACTGCAGCTAGGCATGCTAATGCTAACAGAATTTTGCGTGGCAATGGCATCGATACTTTGAATTTTGTAGCATCAGACATGAGATTTTTTTCTTTTTCTCTCTGAACTTTTCCGCTCCACCCTTTCACTTTTTGGGACCTTCATCTGTTTGTATAGACTAGCGTTATTTTTGATTCAAACTCCACTCTTTCTGTCTTGATTTGATTATTTCTCGCTTGACCTCTGACATTATATGGATGGACACATCTACTTGAAGGGATGGGGGAAGGACAACAGTAGCACTTCCTGCATCTGCCTTACAGTATAGGTAGCCTATTGACAATTGGGATTGTGTAACCCCCAATCAGATGGGCTGTTCCAACATCAAGTAGGCTGCAGCCAGCAGGTTGAATTTTTTTCCCCACAGTATTTTCTTCCACATTGCTGGTGGTGTTGCAGCCCACTAGGTGGGCTGGCCCATCTAGCATAGAGACAGAGTGCAATGTGTCATACTCTGAAAACCACGTATATGTGTCAGTTTTACGGTGGTCGGGTCTGTCTCTTGCACAGCACAGCACAGCATACAGCCCTGTAATGATATCCACTTTTGTCTTCACAAAGGCTCAGTTTTTCGGTTCAGCAGCCTATAAAAAGTTAGTTCTGGGTTCTTTACTCTGTTGGTAGTGCATCCCACCACGCAGCAGCATTTAGGCATTTTTCTGTTGTTTGCTAGCAGACAGAAGTGACACCTTCATGCAATACAAAGTCAGTGGAGAGCAATGAATTGTTTTCCCCTCCATGGTGAGCGGGACTTAATTGTGCTCTGTCTCTACTTGCCAGAATTGCCAGATTGCCAGTTTGAGCCTGGGTGGATGGCTAGTTAGATAGATGGCAAGAAGTGGACTGCAGGAGGCCACTGTTCACTTCCCATTTCCAACCACGAGTGTCATGTTTCCAACTGTCGGGACAGTTTTTTAGCTGTAACTACAAATGTCATGGTGTGTACTGTTGCCATGGCGATGAAGGTTGCCTAACTTTGAGGACCCTAACCAAATGTTTTTTGTGCCTAAACCTAACTAGACCTTAACCACAGCGTTTCCACACCATAAAATATAATTATTTTTTAATAATAATTTTTAACAGTTTTGGAAAGCACCAATAGAGGTGGCATCTTAGAATAGCAAAATAGTTTGCTTATATTGACAAACCCACAAAGAAATACACTACTCTGTAGTCCCCTCACATCTAAAGAAAGTTTAAGGGTGTTTCAGCTCATGCTTTGGTTTTACAGTCCAACAATTTACTGTTTAGGTTCATTCTCACCACTCTACTCCACCCAGTTTCCAGCCTCAGCAGGCAGCTGTTTTCAGTGAAAAAGCTCTGATAAACCTGCTGTACTACTACTTGCCCATCTCTAAACCACAGACAAAGTCAGCGACCAGCGTATGAGGGAAGTGGAACATCTAGCAGCTTAGTTGGTGGAGACCAAAACAGAGCAAAAAGGAAAGTGAATATTGGTAAAATCTTCACTAAATCTACTGTAAGGTGATATTATGTCAATGTTTTTAGTGTTTGTTGTGCTGCCCTGAAGTGGCCAAAAATCAGTTAATACAGGTTTAAATAAACACTGATGTTAATATTTAGAAAACAGAAATATAGGTATAGACATTAGTAACTTTAAAAAGTTTTCGTGATTATAAGAAGAGAGCAATCTGTAGTATTTTATCTATGTAACAGCTTTTCACAAAGAATGTCGGTTTCAAGCTTTAAATATAGCAAAAGAGAGGGTACACATGGGAGGATTGTGTGAGGGGTGATGTAACAAAGGTCAAGGTATAACTTACAAAACTGGAACATGTTTGGTTCAGTCTCAGACCTCTAAGCTGATAGACTTCCTCTCCCTCTTCTTTTTATGTCAATAGGAACACATTTCTCAGCCAGACAAAAAAAAAAAGATAAATGGCAAAGTCAAAACAGACGATTACAGTACACTGTAGCATTACTAATTGTATACATGGACACACTTTGCGCTTGCATCGTTAACTGTGTGTGATGGTTTCTCAGTTCATTACACTCGAGGAAAGCATACATCCTGATGACACTTTGCGCATAACCATTATGCAGCAGTTGTAAATATTTATACCTGAAAAAAAAACAGATATATCCCATTAAATTATGTTGAACTTAGAGAACAAGGGACAAATGAGCTTTCATGTCAATAATGTAATGATTGTGTGTTTTTGCATTGATGTCCTGCTGCATAAACACTGATGACAATAGGAAAGCTTACAGATGAATGAGATAATGTCTTTTTGTGTATTAAAATAAGCATTATTGGAGAGAAATTCAATTCTGACAGGGATTACAAATTCTTTATTCCTGCTCTGTTAGTTGTTATAATTTCCCTCCAAGCAGAGTTTCTAGCCATCATTGAAAGTGAATTTTAGATGCATGCAAGAACACACAGACATGCACTCACTTACAACACAGATGAGTAAAGTACATCCAGACTCTTAAACACACACACACACACACACACACACAGCTAAACAAGGCTGTCAAATGCACAGCAACAGAAGTCCCACAGCATATACACACACAGTGTGTGTGTGGTTGGGCCTGTTCCACTCATCAATCATGACTAATACTCTCCCTCATTTGTCCATTTGATATTTGTTTAGTTATTGCCTTTGCTATTATTGTTGCTGCAGTTTGATACATTCCCCGACAGCTCTTATTTCCATTATAAGTCATCAATTAATACAGAGAAATGTAATTATTGTGACAAGGTGTCTAATGCAGGCCATGGAGATGAGAAATGGATTGTGACGGGGTGTGCGTCAAGCTGTCACATACAGTGCTGAATTCTTGCCGACCCTTCCTTACAGAACCACTCTTCAAAAGCCCTGACCTATTACAGAGTTCCATCCTTCTTTATTTCTTGGCATATGTCGCTCTATCTGCCTGCACTGAGAAAATCCACAATGGAGGAACAGAAGATATTGGAGACGTAAATGAAAGTTAACAGGGCTTGTGCTTTGGGATATTATGCAGGGTTTTGGGATATTTTGTTTTGCATTAGCACATGTTTGGGGGAAACATACCATAATGGCACTGAGATGAAAATGTTCCAAGTGTCAAATGGTTTATTTACCTGCAAAACAAGGTATAATATCCTTATGTTGCAAATAAAGTATGGCCAAGGTATGTTAAAGCTACATGACTATTGCAATGTGAAAGAACACTGAATCAAGAAACAACCAAACAAAGAAACAAAGAAACATAAAACAACAACATTGTGGTTTGAAGGCTTGTGTCCCTCTATGATTCCAAGCCAACTCTGGATTTAAAAAAGCATGAAAGACTTATTTGAACTTTGTTTTTCATTGATAAAAGGAATGGGCCTTTAGAGCAGGTTTGTACTTTAGCAATGCTGTACCTGAAATGAGATGATAGATTTGCTCTATTTTACAAGATTTTCTGGCAATGCATGCCACAGGCAGGGAAATTTTAAAAGTGACAAATCAAAACCCAAGAACAAAATACAAATTTGTACAGCATCTAGGTAGCCATTGATTCTGCCCTTTCTCCTCTTTAAGTTCCTTTGTTCAGTTTTTTTTTTCAGGTAGTAACTTTCCTCTACAAAAACAAAGTTGTGGATTTCAGCACCACCAAATTATACCACTAAAAGTAGTCAGTTCATCAGCTAATTTGATGGTTTGAAATGTGAACACCCCAATAGATTCTTGCTAAGCTACTTTGTTCAGCTTCAAGGGCCTGAAAACACATTTTCTCATTCAGCTTCTTACTATGAGCGATTACAGTACATGAAAACAAAATTTTCTGGCAAAGTTAGAACCATTTTGATGATTTCACATCAGTGATTTCGTTTTTTGTGCTTTGTCCATCCTTTTCTTAATGATTTGAGGTGAGCAGGACAACATTTGAATCAAAATATGATGACTGGGCGTGCCCCGGTAGCTCACTGGTTAAGATGCTTGCTACATAACTGCAATGTCTGTGGTTTGATTCCAGCAGCAGACCCTTATTGCATGTCATTCCCTGTGTCTCTCCCTCCACTTGCTTCCTGTCATCTCTAAGACTGTCACTGTTTAAAAAAGAAATGTGATGACTGTTGTGGGGTAGTTTGCTCATGTTGCTTGGCTACTGTCAAACCACACCCACATAGTCTTGATAAGCAGATCAACTGAGTTAAAGTTACAATCCTTGAGATTTTCATAAAATCAAACCCTAGATTATTCTACAATAGCTATGTAATATTATTTAAATTCAATAATTATATCTCTATATAGTAGTGTTTGTTGGTAACGGCATTCCTCCGCTAAACTCAAATTGCCTACCTATTACTGCTACTGCAAATGGGACATCTTAAAGTCAATCAGAATTATGTCAGTCAGAACTGAAGAAGCTTTCTGGATGAGTTGGTCTTGACTCAACCCTTTTGGATATATGATTACCTGGATGACTGAGAATCTACCAAGAAAACTATTAACAAAAAATATTTAAGAATGTCTTTTTACAAACATGAACTTAATTGTTGCTTATTTTGTCACGAATATTCAATATCATAGAGATTAAGATTTGATATCAAGTTTTCAGCTTTAAAGTCCTTAATTGAATGGCATTTTGTTTATTCTGTCTACTCCTGTATATTAATTCAATAAGAAATCACAAAAAACAAAAACATGTATAATAAGAAAAAAAGGACACCTTTTCTGAAAATGAAAAACTAAGCTAGGGGCAGGCAAAAAAAAAAGGTATTATACAACATTATCATTATGCTAAGAGAGAGCGCAGCCCTGTGTTTAGACAGAGCAGTGAACTGTGTCTAATATGATTACATGACATTCCACACATTTTGCACTAGGCCCAGAGGCCTTTATTTGCCCTGGTGTTGACCTCTCTTTCCTCAAATGCCCTGGCCTTGACTCCTCTATGGCTCAGTGGCCTTGTCCCATGCGCTAATTCTCTGACTAAATTCTCATCTTCCCCTCCCACTCATGCATCATGCTGCATCTATCTCTTTTTATCCCTCTTGCTTAGTCCTGTCCTCTCTTGTTTCATCTTGCCTTATCCTGCCAATCTCATGTCCTTGTTATCCCTACCTCTCTCCCCTGCACACTCCCTCTCTCCCCCTTCCTCGCTCGCCCTCCCTTTCTCTGTCTGTCTCTCCCTCTTTTCCCTCCCTCCCTCCCTTCCCTGTGCTGTGGAGGTCAGCTATGATGCAGAGCCAGAGAGCTCGCCCATGTTTAATTACATTAATAAAACACCCTGTGAGGTAGAATGACCTCGCACCCCACAACCCTCTCTTTACCCCCCACATCCCTCACCCTCTACCCGTCCCTCCCTCCCTGTTGTTCTGCAGGCTTAGGTCTATTGAGGCTCCCTGCAGGCCCAGTCCAATTGGTGCCAGGTTGCATTTCATGGCTGATTGCGAGGCATGTGTTTCTCCCTCTTCGGCATTGGTTCCGCCCCCAATCTCCAGCGGTTCCTGACATGCTCACTTCACTGGAGGTCATGTCAGAGACTTCTCCCTCCCTCCCTGACCTGCTGCAGGTGGAGGACGCAGAGGAGAGCATGCTGGCAAAATGAGACCTCGCTCCAAACAGCTGTAATGAGGGACATGCCCTTCCAGATGAGCTCCTCAGAGGTGTAAACCATCCAGATCACTCTCCTTCAATTTTGTTCATATGTAGCCCTCTTTCACTCTGTCAACAGGAAGACCATGCGTTTCCCTCTGCATCACACAGATTCAATTTGGGTAGAGAAGTGAAACATTCATTTGGAGAGGAGATTCTCTGCACGTGCCAGGATTTGGTTCACTTGGCATTGGTGGAGGCTCTCAGCTCCTTGCGTCATAAAGCTGAAATCGGAGGCACACAAAATGCCCCCTGGGCCAGAAGACAATGGTCCTATGCACATAAATTATGGCAGAAGCAGGATGGCATATGACAAGCAGCAGTAACTTACTATTATTGCCTGCAACCGATGATGACAATTCCCGCAGTAGCCAACAGGTCGAAGCGATGTAATATGCATTGGATTCATGCAAATGGGAATGCCTCAAACATGTGTTAGAAATATCGCTGCCACTGGGTAGAAACCTTGTATCTTTGAAAAGCAGCCTTATTTTCACACTGACAAGCACGCATCCTTATTGTAGTTTATGAATAGATTTTGTGGGCCTTGGGGTCACACAGCTGGCACTGCCTATAAAGAACCACATAAACCTTCAGCTCAGGTAGAAACATGAAAATAACTGGTTGGACTTACGAGGGTTTCCTGCAACAGCAGGAATCTAATCTCCTACAGCAACCTTCATGATTTCCATGAATAGTCAACAGCCTTACCATAAAAAGTGGCATCATCTTCTACAAGAACATTACAGCTTAATGTAGACACATAACTTACATTTCCTCCACAATGGGGATTCCTAACCTTGTGTAGAGTGTTGTGCTCTTTTGGCTATGAGCCACATTTTTCCTCCGTGTATGTATGTACAGTATGTTGATACTGTAAAGCCATCATGGCATGTTGTTGCCAATGTACAGTATTATGGGCTAATGGCAAAACCACAGGGTCACACTGGCACCCTAATGGCTTTGATGGTTGATGCTTTCAGTTAGATTGTGAGAGCAAAAAGTAGTTAAAAGCGTTATATGCTGTGGGCATTGCTAGTTTTTTCAGTGTCGGGGGGCTGTTTTTCTTCCCACAGCCATTTCTGTTCTCAACAACAACATTCATCCAAAGAAAGGACACAAAATCTGTGAGAGCAGAGCATTTTGCTCATGTTTATTTGATAAAAACCCATCCAATGATGAAATGAGATCATTTCATGTCCCTTAGGGTCACCTTTTAAATCTCTTTCTAAAACATGTTTCAGAGAAAGGCTTTTTACATTATTTGTTTCCACCTACCGTAGTATTACTATAAATACATGTTTTATTGATCTCTAATAACTTTTTCAAGTCATGGCTGACATTTTATTGTTTATCCTTGTGATTGTGGTTCACTGTCTGTGAAGCATTAACTGCCTTTAATAGCTATACAAACCTTTTTTATTAGTATAATTATTTCATATATTCTTGTCTTTGCATTGCTCTCCTCCCTTTGTTCTACTTTATACACTCTTCACTGTCTGCTTTGTTATTTGTTTGGAGGGTTTTCATTAGATTCCCCGACTAGCAATTAGTGTTCCTCTCCAAAGCGAAGGCAGAGCAGTGGCACTCAATGCCCCATCTCTTTATTGCATGGTTAAGTACCCTTCAGACTTGCATGGTTATTAATAACATCATTGCTAAATCACACAAAAAAGCATTGTGGCTAACTAGGTTACCATACTGTTTACTTTGCCTCAAAACATCAGGTTAAACAAATTTACCTTTCCCCTCTTTCACTCTCTCTGTCCTCTCTCTCCCAACCTCTCTTTCCCCAGTTTGAATGTGGGCACAAAGAGAAGCAGAGAGAGGAAAGTTAATTAGATAGAGGTCCAAGGAGGGGGGGCACCTGGTAATGGAAAAGGGCTGTATGGAAACAGATGGCCCAGAATTTATTAACTTGCAGGAGCGCTTCAAGGAAGCCACTGCGACCAGACATTAGGCCAGTCACTGTCTGGGCGGGGGCTAGCAGGCTGCTGCATACAGGTAGAGGCTGTCAGAGCCCAAAAATAGAAAGCAGATTTATCTCTGGATTGTTGCAAATGATCCATCAGGGGAGAACAATGGATGCAATCCAGCTCAACAGTTGACGGTTTTACTTAATGTCTTTGAAGTCATTCTGTAAGTATGCAACTAGATAGCAAAACAGTGTAACAGAGTTTTATGTGAGATTTTTTTCTTTAACTTTCTTTCTTTCTTGTACTTTCTTTTACTTTAGAAGTTTGTTTGTGAATTCATCAGCCATACCTCTATCCCATATCCTCCTTCAGCATTAGCTGGCTGTTGTGCTGTAACAGCATTTTTCATAAAATCAGTGGGAGGCATCAGAAATCACTTTCTGTTTACTTTCTACCTGATCATAATTCCCATTTTAAAATGTGCAACTTTTGAAACATCCTGTAAACAAGGTGAATAATACAAAACCTACATTGTTGCCCATCCCTTTATTTTGGTTTTAATTATGCACTGTACTCTCTACTGTCAACAATTAACATACTGTACTTGAATATGCTCAAAAATAAGGGTAAATACAGAAAAAAACACCTCTTTGAGAGGAGGAACAAGCAAGGTAGCTACAGTATATCTAAACAAATACACAGCAGCTTGCAGTTTACAGATAGCTTGCTCAACAAAACAACACTGTTATCTGTACCCACTCAGAATCATAATTGTAACAAAATGTTATTTCTAATGCAGTTTTTGCCTAAAGTCAACATTAGCTGATCAGTTTATGAAATACTCAATGGAACGATGTGTCTCTAATTTACTGATCTAGCAAGGTGTTAGACAATAAGCTGCTGAATTACATCAATGAGTAATTCAGCAACACTTGGATGAAAAACTGAAGTTAAATAATAGACCATGATATTTTGGCTCTGCAGTCTTCACGAGGGTTAGAGATAATAAAAAAGAGAAGGTTCAAAAGAGTAGAGTATATAAAAAAGTTTATGAACTGACACATCTAGTGGTTGGACCTTTATTTGTACTCTGTGTCAGTACAGTTATACAGTATTCAATGTACAACCTTGAGTGCTTGGAGACACAAAATACATCCTTTAGACTGCAAAACAAACCTATCCTGTCCTTCCAGCACAATAAACAGCATATTGGATGGAAGCACACTATTGGGAATGTAACATTCTTAGAAAATAAGTAGAAAACAGCAATATTATATTGAGCCCCTGAGGTCCTCACACATCTTAAGAAAGGTGTGCTTTGATTCTGCCACATACTCAGGCTGGTGTGTGAATCATATGGAGAACACACAAACATGAATGCACACACACTCAGATTCACACTGTGCCTACAACAGACATACTCCAGTGGGGAAATTGAAAAGGATTCAGCACAGGCAAAGGAACAAGGACAGTTGCAGAAAAGGTGTGAAGAGTTGTGTTATTATCATTCACTTGCTTCTTTTTCCTATTATTTGCATGTTTACATCTTATCAAAACACATAATATTCATTTTATTCTACTTTTGTTGAAGCTGTGAACTAAAACATGCACATGCATGTGCCACTTTGGTATGTGTATTTGCCTGTGTCTACTCAGTGTTTCCCCATTTCTTGCCTAATATACAAGAAGGGATCCTCCAAAGGTTTTTGGAGTTGTAAGGAGTTGTACATTTTGATGTGTTGAGGCAAAGCTCTAAAGGCAGCACTGCCTGAATCATACAGCTTGCACAACACAGTGCTAAAAGCTAATGAAAAATAGATTCAGTAGGGAGCATGTTACTTTATTTCAGTCTCTCCAAAGCGGCATGATGGAAGGCAACATGTGCGACAGAACAGCTTGTGAACTACTTGTGTAGGCTCTGTGAAGCAGCGCTGTTTGTGAGTCAATGGCGTGAGCTTCAAATGCCACATCACTGATCCTGCCGGGCCTCCACCTGAAGTAAAAATAGACCGTGATGATAACACTGTGGTGCCATAAAAATGCCATTAACAATGTGTGTTTTTGCTACTGCCGAGGGGAGCTCCAGATCAACTTACCTCAAGCTGTTGCAGCAGCCTACAGCAAAAAAAAAAAAAAAAAAAAGCTGAACCAACCCCCCCCCCCCCCCCCCCCAAAAAAAACCCCTTCCCTCCTTGATCAAACAATCCTTCCTGCATATAAGATAAACAAAATCCAATATGACAAAATGCCCAGTCTTTGTAGACAGGGGCTAAAGGAAGTAACAAGGTTTGACTGGGTGCAGTGCCAGACTGTGTGTTACATCTGATGGAAGGAGAGTGCAAGCTGTTGGTGAAAAGCATGGCATCGAGCCTGACAATAGCCGAGCGCTGTGTAAGCTCCACTGTGCTCTTTCTGTCGAGCTGCACAGCATGAGAGAGCCCACCATGTCCTGATCCGACTCTCAGAAATATAGGGTTAACTTGGACTTATATGCATGTTCATCTCTAGGTGTGCATATCTTTGTGGGAATAAAAGGCCATCATATCATGTAGTGGTAGTCAGGATGGAGGGCAGATGGGGTTTGGGGTATTGGGAGTCTCTCACAATGCCCGTGGGAGTTTTTCTCTTGCTGAGTCATTTGATATTTGATCAATAACCTAGTATAACCCCTACAGAATATTTGTATGAGTCACTGCCACATAATAGGTGCCTCTTTCTGAGTTTTCATTTTGTGTTGACTTTGTGTTGACTTTGTGATTTTTGCAATCACTGACTAAGCATGATAGTCCAACTTACCAACTGCACACTGGTCTCATCTCTGCTATTGAAGCTACTTAACAGATGTGGGCAGCCCCAGAGTAGGCAGCATCTCACCCATGCAGCTGTAAATCATAATGTTTTTCTTTTGGACCAGCAATTACCCAAGGCATTACTGTACATCAACACTGGATTTGACTCAGTAGGATGAATTTAGTTGTGTATTACATTGTCTTATCTCCTTTGTAATATCTTTAGTTTACAAATGATCAATTCTGACACATTTGTATTCTACTTGATACATATTTCATTATCTTTTGCATTGTATTGTGCATAGATGTACAGTTGTCCCTGTGTGTCGTCTCAGTATGCACCGTGAAACTTTGTAGGTTTGTCAATGTCTCTGCAGCAATGTCAAAGACAAATCCCTGTACATTTACTTTAAGTCTCCTGTAGTTCTGAAAAACTGCTGCTACCAGTGAGAACATTAAAGCATGAGGGCAGACTCTCTATTGGCATTTTACTAAGCTAATCTTTCAATCATACTTCCTCACAATTAGATTTTTTATTGTGTCATGATGATTATGAACAGATAACTGATACTAATTTCCATAATGTTAATGGTTTCCATGCTTTCAGGGGCCCTTCCTTTGCTTGGTATTAAAAAGTTGTTGATTTGAAATCCAAGGACATTGCAGTACATCTACATTTCAGTCCTCTCTAATTTTCCATATATAAAAAACATCTGTCAAACCATGCTTCTGCAAATGGAAACAGCAATTTCATTCTGATGTTTTCAGTTGAGCTGATGACATTGCGCTGATGTTATTGTTGGTAATGACAAGCTCAGAGGGGTGTTTATTTTAAAGGCACTTACGACTACAGCTTCGCAAAGTCTTCTCTTTCCAAGCTGTTGAAAATACCAATAACTTTTATAGTCTGTAGTCATAATGTTGTCTTTGCCTGGTCTAAAACAGAAAGACTTTAAATCTTCAAGTGGCTATTTAGTCAAATAAAGGTCATGGGCACAGTTACCACTTGTCATTTTATCCTGTTCTGTCCATGGCCTGGCTTGCAGAACATGTTGTATATATAATATACACATATTGTACATACATATACATCAGTTCTGATAATCATTGTGAACGAGTTGCTTATACATACAGTATCTACACCATTGTCACCAAGTCCAATACATTTACTGTATTATTTACTGTATTAAGTGTTATGATCTATTTTTGTACATCAGGATACATGAGGTTCATTATGAGCTATGCAGTGTGGAAGTGATGTGTGGAAGTGTTCTTTATCCTAATGTTTGTACTTTTTAGCCAATATTATATGTAACTGGCAAGTCTTGCACCCTCTTCTAAATGAACAGTAACTTCCTCTAGTCTCCGCTGGTTGCCTGGCAACCTCACAGTGACGACTAGACTCCAGGAAGTTACTCAAAGCAAATAAGCATATCTTCCAAAATTTTGTATTCCTTTAATGCAAGCTATGGAACACAGACCAGACTGCTTTTCCAGTTCTTACAAATCTACCTCTCACTCTTTTCATGCCTCTCTTTCCAAAGTCTTCTCTCCTGAGGAACCTCAGGGATAGCCTGAAGACTCCAAGCGGAGATGTTGCCCACACCCTGAGTCTCATCTCCCTGGATTCCTTCATCCCCTGACCTCATCACTCTCCAGTCAGCTTCTCTTGCCGTTCTAATTGCAGTAAAGCTTTACACCATATTCTGCTGAGGCACAGTCTTTGTTAGTTAACTGCAATGTAATTGTCCTGTAACTGTCTCTCTAGTACTGAAGTGTGTGTTTCAACTTTCTGTGCATGCAAGCACTTTCTTGTGTGTGGATATGTGTGTATGTGTGGGTATGTGTGTGTGTGTGTGTGTGTGTGTGTGTAGAAGAGTGTGTTAAACTTTTTGAAACATTTGCATGATAAAATAACTAGGTCAACTTATCAAAGTAAGGCCATGAAACAATAATAGTTCTGAGTGGCTTTGAAAACAGCTTTGATACATTTTACATCAAAAGGATACACTACAATGATATAATGAATTCCTGACACATTATAGCAACTTCCAACAAAGTTATAAAAACTATCTTTATTTTGGAGACATACTGAAAAAAAGGAACAGTGATCTTGTGTTTAAATGCTAAAACACATTTATACTTGTGTATAATAGGAGTGTTAAAAAGTTGTATACTGTACTGTACAGATACTGTGTTCAAACAGCCGTAGGTACCTTTTAAATCCATATCAGAGGAATCTAGACTGACAGAAAAGTGACATCAGTTTTGCAACCACAGCCTAAGGGAAGGGGAGTGGGAGGAGATAGTGCATGTGTGCATGTATGTCCATGTAACCCAAAACACCACACACACACACACACACACACACACACATCACAAAACACATGCTATATATAAGCACCACTGAGCTGCACAGTAGTATTGCTGCTTTCTGCCGAACTGTGGTGCAATTCAAGTGGGCACATCAGCAATACGAGCAATCTTAGCAACAACTTGCAACCGCACTGTCAACAGTATTTATTGGAATATTTTAGTTTTCTTTTGAGATTTTAAGATGACCTCAGTGACCTTAAGCATATTGCTGGCCAAACTTGTTTTCAACTGTTTTCTTGTAGTAGATGTTGAGTGATAACTGAATTTCCCTCAAACCACAAAACTGCAGAACCCACAATAACCTACAGTCATTACCACACAAAAAGCAAAACACTGCATTTACATGCGATAGCAGTGGAAGTAAAACCAATGTGACTGTACTTGGGAGGACTGCACAGAGTATTCTGGGATTCATTAGCTGCCAGAAGCAGATGACTCACTGTGGTCTCCCTGACCTCCTATTTGTTTTTCTCTCATTTATTCCCTACCTTGCGTCACAAGTGAACTTAAACATGCAGAAAGACGCCTGCTTGTCATTCAGCAGTACATGAACAACAGCACAGACCAAAACCCATAAAGGAAAATAGAGATGTAAATCCACCTTTTCAAAAATAAAAATGAGCAAAACTTGATTTATCAAAAACATTGTTCAGGTGAGACCAACGATCACTCCTGCGTTTTCCCCACAGCACAGAAGCAAATGACCTGGCAAAAAAATTATGTTTTAACCGAAAATTATGGCTTCTAAGTGAGTGGTTCTTTATCTTGCAGTGCTTGTGCAGGGGGAACAGTGCGCCCCTCCCTCAGGCAGAGACTGCAGTTGAGGTTTGAGGCTGCTCTGGTATTACCATATACACTCACAGATTCACAAAAATACTGTCACACCTCATACTGGCTGTGCTATGAATATCAATACTTGCTCTCCTTTTGGACCCACTCTGCAAAACAGACAGTGAAAAATGTTCATGCATGACTACGTTCCACCTGGCCCACTCCATATATCCAGTTTAATGGGATAATGAACACACAGTATAAAGGAATTGTGCATGACACCAAGCTGTTATGCACGATGCATGACTTATGTCACTGATTTTCCTCCTTCAATAAGCTATATTTTTGGTAGCAGTTTCAAGTGCTGTGTCTGTGACATTCCAACAAGTCACCTTGACAGTGGTGTGAATAATTTTAGTAATAAGAACAAAAATTGCACTCACTCATGACCGGAAAAAGCTGTTGTACTGTGTGAAATACTCAGCGTAAATATGGTTTGGAAATTGTTTTTGCTGACATATTTACCATGTTCACATCCCCTCCCAAATCTAGTTAGCCTAGTGAGGGAAAATCCTCACTCAGTGCTAATGGGCAAATGAAGTTTCCATCCAGAAATAATGAGAAAATAATTTGAGTAAAATGTGTCTTTAGGTGTGCAAGATCCTTGAGGGACTTCTTTTCTTCTGTTTTGTAAGTTCAAACCCACTTCACAAACACAGCTGGAACTATTCTGACTGCTCTTTTGTCTGAAAGGAGAGCAATCGGCAGAGGTGCCCTGTGCAACCATCCAGGTGCTGAGCTTGGCACAGACAAGAAGAAGAACCCTGTCAACCTTTCTGATACGCTTGCCTGTGTTTGAACAAAGAGGATGCTTACACACAGGCATAATTGAAGAGATCATGCAGTACCTGCATTTCCTCCTGCCAGGCACTTTCCAAGTCTTCACAGCTGTGCAGGCAAACTAGCCCGCAGAGAAATGACAAAAACAAGGAAACAAAAATCACAAAGCCAATAAGCAGCACTGAAGCTAAATTAGCAATGTCTTTGTGGAAAAGAATGGCCCTGATGCTATTGACAAGGGAGACCCGTTGTGTTTTTGATCCCCATTCAGAGTAATAACTCCGCAGGATTTTTTTTGAGATGGTCTACAAAGACATGATTAAATAGAAAATAAATAAATATTCATAACAAAGCCAATGCAGTGCCAGATGTTACTGTTAGTTGCTCTCAGAATACCACTATCCCCAAAGACCATTCACTCTGACAGACAACAGGGGTGAATACACACATGCACGAACGCACGTACGCGCACACACACACACACTCACACACACACACACACACACACACACACACACACACACACACACACACACACACACACACGAACAGCACAAAACAAACAGCACATAATCCATCAAAGCTGACTTCTCTACTACCCAGTGACCAAAAAAATTTCACTGGGTACATTGTGACAACTCCCAGTGAGGTGACCCCCGTCAAATGTTTGTGCTTAGATACATATCTTTGAAAAAGGTGACCACCTCGTTATCTATTTATGATAGATAAGACTGTTCCTCTGATAACATAAACACTAAGTAACTCACTGAAAAGACATTCAAAATGTCAAATTCACATTGGTATCAGAGGGGAAAAGGATCTGGTCAGCTCATTTACTGACTTATGGGAGATGCTGTTTTTGTTCCATTTTTCATGACAAATGTGTTTTCAGTCTGTATTAATACAATAACATACATGTAAAATAGAAAGTATTAATTCATTTGCCTGGAGATAATAAAAAGACTTCCTGGTACTCATATATAGATAAATGCCTATGGCACTTACATGGAACTCAAAATATTAAATATCATGGTGAGGCAGCTTAGTTTTACTAATTAGCAGAAGAGAACAAACTAATCACCGCTATTTAATTACATCTTTTTACTAGCCAATTAAGTCTGACCTAACAGAGGTTAAGCATGTCTGTTGAATGCATTTCAGTAGTAGGCATGCAGTTTTTTGTGATCCTCTACTGATCCCAGAAGACACATTTTCTCTCTGTTTGTCCAATTCCATAAGGGGATCAGAGGCCAGACTCAGTTACAGAACAACACCTCTGGAGGTGTCAGTGTCTTGCTCAAGGACACTTAAACAGGGCAGATCCCGTTATGCTATATGATAGCGTGCAGCCCTTATTAACAGTTTCCATAATAATCTTGCTACATGCAATTGATTATTGATACATGATGCGATTCACATAAATGCCGTCATATCAAGCATAATTACTCATATCAGTATGAGCTGGACTGCCCTGGTATTGATGTTATATTCCCATCTGCACTAATTAGACCTTTCTGTGCACAGAATACACTGTATGAGAAATGCAACACTGGCGAAAATCATTCCCTGTGTGAAGTAAAGGACAGAGAGGTTTGAAAATTGGGCGCAGCAAATACTGTAGAGGGCGGGGGGAAATTTGTAGTGCAAACATGTACTGTTAAAATTGTAGCTCCAACAATCTATTTCATGGTCTCTGAATGGCAGCGTTGATTCAGCACCACGGACAGTGACACAAGGCAGCTCTGGATCCTGAGGTTTGAGCTGACATCATTTCAAACTA